>NC_047102.1:28222270-28555406 GCF_902459505.1 Geotrypetes seraphini | reverse complement strand
GTGTAGTGTGGCATCATCTGTGTAAGGAAGGTGGCAAGAAATGAACAAGGCCTGCCAGGGCTGGTAATTACACAACTGACACCTCTCACTCACAGTTATGGGACCCAATCAGCAAAATGATAGTTGTCAATCTCATATTAACTGTTTCATTAAAAGACAGCGATTATATTGAGTTGAGTGAATGAGTTGATACTAAGAATCAACACCTTCTTCGGAGCTGTGGAAACATTTAGAATACATTTACGTGCAAAATGAGAGGCGATAAATAATGTACAGTGTACAGGTTGGCCATATTAAATAGAAAAGAAAAAAAAAAACACTTTATCCAATTAATTTATCTGTGCAGTCATTTGGAAATGAAACTACTCAGGCAGTCTTCTGGCTGACCACCTACATATCTAAGCTGCAATTGTACCGTGATGGTAGTCAGTCAGCAGAGATTCGACACAGTAATTATATGTTGACTCAATGAGATTTTCTTCGTATCACACGGGAATTCTTAGCAGAAACTGTAAACTTGTCCATTTTCTTTTTTGTGATTAAAAAAACAACCCCTTGCACAAGGTATCAGTGTCAAGTTCATTGTTCCACGGGTAGTCTTTTAAGTCGCTCGCAGAATTTCCGTTTTTAAAAAAATTACATTTTATTAAACTGTAAAACAAATTTGCAAATGAGCTGCTGCATATTGGAGAATGCATAGAGTTGAGAGGAGAGTAATGGAATTAATTCCTGCCACAGTGAAAAAGAGGAAGGAAATGAGAAACTGTTCTCAACATCAAAATAACGATTACCCCCTTAGTTCTTGCATGTTTCACAGGGTGAAATAGTCACTATTACATGGTAGTGGGTAGGAGACAACATATAATATGCAAAGAGAGAGTAAGGGGCTCATAATCGAAATAGAAATTCATCCCGCCTAAATCGGCACTTAGATGATCAAAAAGGCAATTCGTCCAAGTGCTGATAATCGAAAGGGGTTTTAGACGCATCTAAAAACAGCTTAGGCCTTTTCAGTGCCGCTGTATGCTCAGAGCTGAAAGGGGCGTTTTAGGAGGAGTGGTGAGGGCGGGATTTGGGCGGGACGTGGGCCAACCTAGACTTAGTCGTACTGCAAGTATAACCGAAAGTTTTAACGAGGCTGCCTAGACGGAACTTGTACGTTGTGACTTTACTGGGTCAGACCAATGGTCCATCTAGCCCAGTATCCCGTCTTCGTGGAGGCTAATCCAAGTCACAAGTATCTAATCAAATCCCAAATAGTAGCAGCATTCCATGCTACCATCCCATGTCTGTCTCAACGGCAGACTATAGACTTTTCCTCCAGGAATTTATCTAAACCTTTTCTAAAACCAGCTATATTAACCACTCTTACCACATCCTCTGGCAACACATTCCAGAGCTTAACTATTCTCAGAGTGAAAAAATTGGTTTTAAAAGTATTACTCTGTAACTTCATCAAGTGTCCCCTAGTCTTTGTAGTTGGTGGAATGCAAGCACCATTACCATTACCAAGGAAGAATGCATAGAATTTTTAAGATCATTAGTGTCTGCTTTTATCAAAACCAATAGTCAAAAGTGATAAAACATGCATTAAGGCAGAAAGTTTGGCTTCCCATTTTTTTTTTCAAGTCATACACAATCAAGTAGGCAGATCAGCTTTGTTTTTTTTTTTTTTGTAGAAGTGTAAGAAAGGCCATATTTAAAATATCTCTATTTAATTTAACTACAGTGTAATCTCGATGAACTTAATAATTATGGATGCGGGGGTTTTTTTTTTTTTGCTGCAGCCCACTCCATTTTTTTTCTGTATGTGCTAGAAAATGACAGACTGCTTCAAGGTTAGAGAACATTTGTGTGAGAGCCACATAATGGCAGTGTAAAAACAACTCCGTTTGAACCCATTAAATCATTAATTGTACCAGAAAGTGTTTGCTGTCCTTTCAATCTGTGTATATTATGTGTTTGCTCTGAAAGATGCTTTGGCCTGTGTCTCAGAACAGAATCCATAATTAACCAAGGTCCCCCTCAATAAACCTATGCAAGCTATACAATGCTATAAAAATGATCTCAGGGATTGCATCTCTTCGATGAAAATACATCTTACCCAAAGCAATCCAAGCGATTGCTGGAATATAAAATTACATCTACATTAAAATATGTTTTTTCAATTTTCCTGTTGGGTCTGTCACTGCGGGATTTGAAAACTCTGGTAACATGTAGCTAAAAGCAAAGAATGATAATATCAGTCTGAGATATGAAGTGGTCTTTTTACTACCATGCGCTAAAATATGAGTGTAGCGTGTTTTAATGTGGGACTTTCCCACCAAAAACCATATTTATGCAGCAGTATTTTAAGGTTCTTTTTTTTTTTGTAGGTTCCGCACTAATTTTCCTTGCAAAAAATTAATGTTAAGTCCATGTTATCCAGTTAGGGCCTAGTTCTACAAATGGCGCCTAGAGGCACCTTACTTGGAGATACTGCACTGCACAGTTGTCAATCAACTGCTAGGCATCATTTGTAGAATCCAAAAGATATAAAAAGGATGGAGTCAGTCCAGAGGAAGGCTACTAAAATGGTGTGTGGTTTTCGTGATAAGGCCTATGGGACAGATTTAAAGATCTCAATATGAATACTTTGGAGAAAAGGCGGGAGAAGGGAGATATGATAGAGACATTTAAATACCTACATGATGTAAATGCGTATGAGTCGAGTCTCTTTCGTTTGAAAGGAAACTCTGCAATGAGGGCATAGGATGAAGTTAAGAGGTGATAGGCTCCGGAGTAATCTGAAGAAGTCATTTTTTGCAGAAAGGGTGGTAGATGCGTAGAACAATCTCCCAGAAGAGGTGGTGCAAACAGAGACTGTGTCTGGATTCAAAAGGGCCTGGGAGAGGCACAAGGGATCTCTCAGAGAGAGAAAGAGATAATGGTTACTGTGGATGGGCAGACTAGATGGGCCATTTGGCCTTTATATACCATCATGATTCTATGTTTCTATAATCACAAAGTTCTATGACATCACAATGCAGGTGTAAAGAGCCTTCGCCTATAGGAAGAGGAGATGCAAATGGTAAGAGCCTTAGCCAATAGGAAGAGGAGGAGATAATTGTTACCGTGGATGGGCAGACTAAATGGGCCATTTGGCCTTTATCTGCCATCATGTTTCTATGCATGCTTAGGCATTACAAGGCATCCTTGTGGTAGGCACTGATAGATTAGGCCAGGGTGTTCCTGACGTAATTTACTGGAACAAACCACAACGCCTAGCAAAGCCTAGGTCAACCACACCTATTCTCCGACCCTAATCATGCCTACTTTTCAGGTAGGTGTCAGAGGGTCTTTGGCTTAGGCATCTCTAGGCACAGATAACCATGCAAAACCTAAATTAGTTTTAATGTATTTTTAATTGAGTTTTAACAGTGTGGTCAATTGAAAACCATTTATATTTATGTGGAACTACGTTAGATGCCACTATGGGGCTCATAATAAAAATATAGAGACGTCCAAAACACATCATAAGTCGGCACTTGGACATCCTACTCACTGGGGCATCCTATTGCCAATTTTTGAAGCTGACTTTCTGGATGTCTAGTGAGCTGTTTTGCCCGATGTGCGCCTAGAGGTCTAAGAGGCATTTTGGGAGGCGTGGTATGGGTGGGCTTTGGGTAGGCTTACACTAGGACTTTTGCAATAATAATCAAAACTTTCCAAAACGTCCTAGACAAAAATTGGGATGTTCTGACTTAAACCTATTTTACAATCGTCTAAGTGCCCAAAAGGTGACCACTGGAGGTCCCCCGTAGTTCTATGACCCCCTCCCACTTCACAAAGATCTGAATGAAAGACTCCAGAACAGCAGCACATGGTATGGAAATCCTAGTAAAGCCATACACTGCTGTCTGCCTGGTCAGTGGGCTAGTGAACGATAGAGAGGTGGAGCCAGGCCCATAAGCCACTCTAGCCACTACATTGATGATGCAAAGCCCCTATAATTAATTCCATTCCATCTTTTCAGATTAACCCATGTTGCCTTCTCTTACCTTATAAGACCTGAAATTCTGTTGCTGTTGGAATCCAGCAAAATCCAGAGCCTCTAATTCATAATGTTGTTCAGGTACGCAAGTGGTTCCATCATCACTGTAGCGAAGCTACATTATAGGCATCTAACTCAGGGCCTGATTCTATTAATGGCTACCGTTACCAGATTTTACTTGCGAAAAATCAGCACCCATAGACCCGCCCCCAGGCCCGCCCAGTTCCACCCACGCCATGTCCCAGCCTTGCCCCAGCCCCGCCCCCTTAGCCTATTTTCATTGGTTGGGAGGGCGTCTACACATACACGGATGCCCCATCTCAGTGCAATCTGAAGAGGAAGCTTTTCAAAACTTGGACAAACTGCCTGGTTTTGAAAAGCTGGCCGGACATCTGGTAACCCTATTAATGGCGCCTAGCATCACCTATATTGTAGGCAGTTATCATCCTTTATAGAATCCCACCTAGTGACGCCTAGCCATGCACAGGTGTCACTAGGCATCCTATAGGTAGGCTCCGGTACATTAAGCCAGGTTTTACTTGGCCTAATTTACCAGCACCTAACTCAGATGCCTAAGCCAATGTCTTGCAAACTTTGCGAAGCTGCGGCACACTAAACGTGGTGGCCATGGCTTGAAGCATTCATAGGTACGTGGTCATTGACGTGATGACATCACACACATGCGTGACACCATCCCGTTGATATCTGTGCATGTGCAAAAGCCCTACCGACAGGGCTCTGAACCGCCAGTGGGGGGTGCTGGAAGGGAAGAGGCGCGGAGAGGCATTGGTGCCAGCTGACTGCCCACAGGATGTGCCTCTCGCCGTCAGAGGCACATCCTGTAAGCAGTCAGCTGGTTGTCACCTCTCCTCCTCCCCAGCGTCTCGTGCCACTACTGGAATCTCGGGCAGCACACAGTTTGCAGTACATTGGCATAAGTCAACCATGTCTATTCTCTGCTCCTATCCATGCCTACTTTTCAGATAGGCATCGTTAGGTATCGGAAGGAGCCTTGACTTTTGCGTCGGTAGGCATTGTAAGTGTTCAGTGCCATATTCTTCATTTAATTTTTTTATGATTGGCTGAAAACTGATGCAGTCAATTACCACACCAATTAAGCCAATTATAAAAGAAGTTGCACATGGACTCCAAAGTTAAGATTTGCTTGATCCTTGATTAGGGCACCTGCCAGAGCCTAATGTAGGTGTCCTACAGAATCTGGCCCTAAGTGGCTACGGAAACATGAGGTAGTAGAGACAAGCTAGTGAGGAGAGAAAAGAAGGACGGGAGGAGGCAGAGGACAAAAAGGAATGTTGACTGATCAAGGCGATCTCTAGCACCAACCCATCCATGAACTAAACTGTTTGAGGCTCAGGCATTGTTGCAACACAGGCCTGCTTATGCATCCCACCCAGTACACAGCCATTCCCTTCCTGGAAAACACCCCTGTTCTTGGCATGATGGTCTATCTATGTATATATTACGCCCCTTTATAAAACCGTGCCAAATGCATAACCCTCAAAACAGGTGTACTTGGTGCATCGGGGATTATTATTTTTTTTTTTTAATACCCATTTTTCCCAAGAAACTATAAAGCACTTACAGCACATCATTGAAAAAGTAGCAAATTAAAGAAATGTATAAAAATATCTGTACGATTTTTAACGCCCCTGACACCTGCAATACACTAAAAAAATAAGCATGCTTTAATACCAATCTACTGCAGAGTGGCACTTTTACAGCTTGAAGGTCCAACATTTCTTACTCCATTCTTAAAGGTCACTTTTATACATGCCTTTTTTTTTTTTTCTTCCCAAGGATTCCATCTTATCGTAAGTACATTTCTCTGTCTTTCTCTTTGCACAAAATCTGAAGTCCAGCTCAGTAATGGTCATTCAGGTATTGTCTGGCAAAGAAGACTATCCCGCGCGTCTGCAGGGTTTCTTTCATCAGAGGGTCTGCGGGGGATTGAAAGCTGCAGTAAGAGAAATAACAGCTCAACACTGTCATAATCTCATTGATCTGAAAGCTAGAAATGCAACTGATAAGACAGAAATTACTCTTTAGCTTGCCAGAAATCACATTTAAAAGAGTGTTGTTTGTTCCTAAATTAAAAAAAGAAAAGAAAAAAGAATATGCCAGGGTCTTACAGCTCATTAATCTAATGCTTTGGATGTACATTCTTTTCTGTTACCCCCTTCCAGTTTTCTTAAATCACATTGTTATTTTATTCTTTGAAATGTAAAAATGCTGGATCTTCAAAGAAATATTGTGATAATCAAAGAGATTTAGAAGTAGAAAGGCTACAGAGAGGCCTAGTGACTCAGTGGCAGTGCTTTGCATGGCCATATGGAAAGTCTGGATTCAGCTTCTGGACCATGCCTCAACTCTCCAGGATATGTTGGACTGAGGCCAGGGAGACCATGGAGACAGCGTCCATAAACCTTGCAAAAAATTGATTTAAAAAAATATAATTAAAAATTATTTGCTGTTGTGAACTGTTTTGATTGTATAGATGTTGCTTAGGTATCTATGGGGTGGGGTGTTCTTTTCTTATGAAAGGAATTTGTTTTTAAATTGCTAAAGTACTGTAACTCTCTTGGAAGTGGAACCTCTTTTTTTTTTTTTTTAGTTCAAAATTTTTTATTGAGTTTAATAGATGAAGTACAATAAATGTTAACAAGGCAAGAAACATGCATGCCGTATGAATGCAAAGATTCACAAAATATTATCTACATAATGTAATCTTCTTTTCTTTTTTTTAATTATTGGATCATGCAATCCAATGTGTACAAATTAAAACAAAATTAAATAATATTGAATCTTACAAAACAGCCCCTACAAGAATGGAAAAAGAAATTGGTAGTTTTTTTTAACCTCCTTTCCTGGTATTTTGAGTGAAATGGTGTGGTGGCCATGTTAGTCCTCTTTCCAGGGTAATATAAAGAAATAAAACAATAAGCAAAGAAAATAAGGCGATAACTTTTTTTATTGCGCTAACTCAATGCATTTTATGATGAGCTTTCGAAGGTAACCTTTCTTCTTCAGATCAGAAATATGCAAATATTGACAAATATTAGTATATCTGAGGAAAATACTTTCATGTTTGCTTCATATATACTGATATTAAAATGCATTCAGTTAGTCCATTAAAAAAAAGTATCACCTTATTTCCTTTCATTTTTTGTATTATTTCTTTATATTACCTTAATATTTTGAGTAAGGAGAGGCATTAATCAGCTAGGCTAAGGCTGGAAGGTGGTTGAATAGATTATTTTTCTATTTGTGCAAGCCTCTGCAGTGTTAACAACCTATATAATAAAACGTATTTGGGATAAGTGGGTGGGTGAGGGAATGGTAAGAGGATTGTACTGGGAACTATTTCCAAGTCCCTCTTCCAAAATAGAAGGCACACAACACTGAACCAAAGACAAAAGGTCATAGAGCAGATCTCCTTTGCAACAGACAATACATCCATCCTCTTCTGAACAGATCCATCCACAACACAATAAGATCTTTCAAGCCCATTGTAAAAGGCAGAAAGCCCGATAGCATCACAAACTCAAGGTGAGGTTTCTGTGTAGAGGGCTATACGAAAAGCTCTCCTCTCAGAACTTCTCCCTAGGCTTATGAAAGGTTTACTTAGAAGCGGGATGGATCTGCACCTGAATAGCAGCTTCCGTCTCCACCCAGAATCCTTTGTGCATGTTTTCCATTCCATTTAATTGTACGTATATATACGTTTATCTGATCACAAAGCAAATGCAATAATCAAATTGCAAAGTCATTTGAATTAAAAATATATACTATATATCGGAATAGGAGGGTGAAGGGACTTAAAACTTAAATGAAGTCTAATACTCTCCACTAATTATTGACTAAACTAGAATGCTTAAAGACATATTAACGCGCACGAAAAAAAGCCTCAGTTTTAGGTGAGCCCTATGACCCTCCACCGCATCATTGGCATAAAAAACTTTCGTGTTAGCATATATGACATCACTGACAAGACTGGTTCTTTGACATTAGCGGAATGAGCATTATGATATCACAATATTAACTCTGGATACCACAGACCACTGGTTCTTAAACCTGTCCTGGGGGATCCCAGCCAGTTGGGATTTCAAGATATTCCTAATGATTAGGGATATCTTGAAACCATGACTGGCTGGGGAGTCCTCCAGGACAGAACATAAGAATATAAGAAGTTGCCTCCGCTGAGTTAGACCAGAGGCCCATCCTGCCCAGCGGTCCGCTCTCGCGGCGGCCCATCAGGCCTAATTGCCTGAACAGTGTCCCTGACTAATTTGTAACTGCCTCTAATCCTCTCCCTATTACCTACCTCTACTCCTATCTGTACCCCTCAATCCCTTTGTCCTCTAGGTACCTGTCCAGACCCTCTTTGAAGCCCTGTAGCGTGCTCCTGCTTATCACATCCTCCGGTAGCGCGTTCCATGTATCCACCACCCTCTGAGTGAAAAAGAACTTCCTGGCGTTTGTTCTAAACCTTACCCCTTTCAATTTCTCTGAGTGCCCCCTTGTACTTGTGTTTCCCCGTAATTTGAAAAATCTGTCCCTGTCTACTCTTTCTATGCCCTTCATGATCTTGAAGGTTTCTATCATGTCTCCTCTAAGTCTCCGCTTTTCCAGGGAGAAAAGCCCCAGCTTCTTCAGTCTGTCAGTATATGAGAGGTCTTCCATACCCTTTATTAGCTTAGTTTCTCTTTTCTGGACTCTCTCAAGTACCGCCATGTCCTTCTTGAGGTACGGCGACCAGTACTGGACACAGTACTCCAGGTGCGGGCGCACCATTGCACGATACAGTGGCAGGATGACTTCCTTCGTCCTGGTCGTGATATCCTTCTTAATGATGCCCAACATTCTGTTTGCCTTCCTTGAGGCTGTGGCGCACTGCGCCGATGCCTTCAATGATGTGTCTACCATCACTCCCAGGTCTCTTTCAAAGTTATTCACCCCCCAGCGGTGTTCCCCCCATTTTGTAAGTGAACATCGGGTTCTTTTTCCCTACATACATGACCTTGCATTTCCCTATGTTGAAGCTCATTTGCCACTTTTTGGCCCACTCTTCCAGCGCTGTCAGATCTTTTTGGAGATTTTTGCAGTCCTCCTCGCTTTCAACCCTGCTGTATAATTTGGTGTCATCCGCAAATTTAATAACCTCACATTTTGCTCCTGCTTCCAGGTCGTTAATAAATATATTGAACAGGAGCGGTCCCAGCACCGACCCCTGCGGAACTCCGCTCGTGACCCATTGCCAGTCTGAGTAATGGCCTTTTATTCCAACCCTCTGTTTCCTGTCTGCCAGCCAGTTTTTGATCCAACGGTGGACCTCCCCTTGCACCCCGTGGTTCCATAGCTTCCTTAGCAGTCTTTCATGTGGTACCTTGTCGAAGGCTTTTTGGAAGTCAAGGTAAATTATGTCTATAGATTCCCCTTTATCCACCTGGCTGTTTACCCCCTCAAAGAAGTATAATAAGTTAGTGAGGCATGACCTGCCCTTGCAGAAGCCATGCTGGCTCGGCTTTAGTCGCCCAGTGTTTTCGATGTGTTCCCAGATGCAGTCTTTAATCAGCGCTTCCATCATCTTTCCCGAGACCGAGGTCAAGCTCACTGGCCTGTAGTTTCCTGGGTCTCCCCTTGAGCCTATCTTGAAGATGGGCGTGACATTTGCTATTTTCCAGTCTTCCGGAATCTCCCCAGTTTTTAATGATAGGTTGCATATTTGTCTAAGTGGCTCAGCTATTTTGTTCCTTAGTTCCTTGAGTACCCTTGGGTGAATGCCATCCGGACCTGGCGATTTGTCGCTCTTTAGCCTGTCTATCTGCCTGAGGACATCCACTTTGCTTACCTCTAGTTGGACCAGATTTTCATCCTGATCTCCTTTTGCAATCTCCTCGGGTTCCGGAATGTTGGTTGTGTCCTCCTTCGTGATGACTGAAGTGAAGAACTCATTTAGCCTGTCAGCTATCTCCTTTTCCTCTTTTAACACTCCCTTTCTGTCTCCATCATCCAAGGGTCCTACTTCCTCCCTTGCCGGTTGCTTCCCCTTGACGTACCTGAAGAATGATTTGAAGTTTGTTGCTTCCCCCGCCAGTCTCTCTTCATATTCTCTTTTTGCTTTCCTAACCACTCGGTGACACTCCTTTTGGTGTTTTTTGTGCTTCTTTTGGTTGTCCTCTGATTTGTCCTTTTTCCATTTCAGGTTTAAGAACTGCCACAGACTGAAACTCTTTGCATTAAGAGGGGAAATTATCAACATGGACTACTGTTACGATGGGTTATTTTACCAATGAGACACGGAGTGGCATAATTTAAAAAAAACATCTAAGTCCGTTTTGGACCTAGGGTGCTAGTCGTCCAAAGTCGGCAGCATCTAAAGTCCATTCTTGAAAAATATGTCCCAAATTTTTTTTTCAAGAATTGTCTACTTCTACGTCCAGCCGTTTAATCGTCCAGACCACTAAGTAGTCTATCTTTATACTGCATTCCCATCCAAATTATTGTCCAAGTACCAAACACCTAGAAAAAGACCTTTTATATGTGGGAGGGGCCATCAAAGTGATGGACTGGCCATCTAGATATGGCAACAGAGTAGTGGGTCACCTTACAGGTCATTGCTGTGAACTTCATAAAAAGGGTGCCACATAAACATCTCACAACTCCCTTATAGGTCATGGTGAGCACCCCAAAACACCTCCAAAACCTACTATACCCACCTGTCTATAACCCCAATAGCCCTTATGGTTGCAGGTGGCACCTATATGGCAGTACAGTAGGGTTTGGTGGGTGCACTTGTTCCACCATGAATGCAGTGGTTAGAGTGGCTTGTGGGCCTGGGTCCTCCTCTCTATGGTTCATTAGCCCACCCCCGAGACTACTTAAGACACCTCTGTGCAGTTCTACTAGGCTTTCCTATGCCAGGTGCTGATGTTCTGAAGGCAGGTATGTATGTTTTTATTCTGATTTCTATGGCGGGGAGGGGGAGGGGGGTTCAGTGATCACTGCGAGAGTGATAGAGATCTGTACTTTGTCCCTGCAGTTGTTATCTGGTCACTTTGAATATCTTCTGGGCACTTATACCTGTTTTTAGATCACCTAAGTCACTACTCATAAGTTCCATCTAGGCAGTCTCATTAAACTTTTGATTATCGCTGCAGGACGACTAAGTCTAGGTCAGCCCACATCCCGTCTACCTCCCACCCTAATCACTCCTTGAAAAATGCCCCTTTTCACTCTGGGCGCACAGCCGTAGTGAAAAGGCCTAAGCTGCTTTTAGATACGTCTAAAACCCATTTCGATTATTGGCATTTGGACGACCTCTGGGGCCGAGACAAAATCAGATCTTTCTTTTATAATTTATATTTCACATATCCTACAATTCTATGCGGATTACAAACTATTCAAATACTCAAGCATTTTTCCCTAACTGTCCCAGTGGGCTCCCACTCTAACATACCTGGGGCAATAAGGATTAAGTGACTTGACCAGGGTCACAAGGAACAGTGTGGGATTTGAATCCACAACCTCAGGGTGTTGAGGCTATAGCTCTAACCACTGCACCACACACTCCCAGTGAAAATCTAATTGTAAATGCAGCACACTGTTCGAGCCAATAACATTCCACCTTTCAGCACAGCTCGCTCTTCAGGACAGTCAGCATACCATAGCGGGCAATTGAGAATTATCAGTGTTTGTTGGAATAAAACAATATATTTTTATGCTGATCTGCTGGGCAACATCCAGTTAGCACCCAAACCATAACCAGATATTTTGGGAGCATTCCAGGAGTACAGACAACACTTGGCTGGTTAAGGTAAATGCACAAATTGGACCCCATAAAAGTGAGTCCTATCTTTGGGTTCTTTTTACTAAATGGCACTTAGAGGTTTTTAGCACGGGCCAGCGAGGTAAATGTTCATAGAATTCATTCATGAGCATCGTAACATTTACCTCAAGCGCCGTTTAGTAAAACCCAGCATTTATGTGGTTCGTCATAATGAACTTAACTGGCTATATTTCTGCCATATATACCCTAGAGAAAAGGAGGGACAGGGGAGATATGATTCAGACGTTCAAATAACGTAGAACAAAATCTTTTCCAGAGAAAGGAAAATGGTAAAACCAGAGGACATAATTTGAGGTTGAGGAGTGGTAGATTCAAAGGCAATGTTAGGAAATTCTACTTTACGGAGAGGGTGGTGGATGCCTGGAATGCGCTCCCGAGAGAGGTGGTGGAGAGTAAAACTGTGACTGAGTTCAAAGAAGCGTGGGATGAACACAAAGGGTCTAGAATCAGAAAATAATATTAAATATTGAACTAAGGCCAGTACTGGGCAGACTTGCATGGTCTGAGTCTGTATATGGTCATTTGGTGGAGGATGGGCTGGGGAGGGCTTCAATGGCTGGGAGGGTGTAGATTGGCTGGAGTAGATTTTTAACGGAGATTTCGGCTGTAGGAACCCAAGCACAGTACCGGGTAGAGCTTTGGATTCTTGCCCAGAAATAGCTAAGAAGAAAAAATTAAAAAAATTTAAATTGAATCAGGTTGGGCAGACTGGATGGACCATTCGGGTCTTTATCTGCCGTCATCTACTATGTTACTATGTTATCTCCGTATACCTGAAAATTCAGTGCTGGAGCCCTGGCATTGAATTTCCAGGGATAACACCAGTGGTGGTCAGCAAAATGATGTTCACCGCTGACTGAATATTGGGCCCATCCTGTTCAATTTTCTCAAATAAATGCATCTTAATTTTTCTTTTCCTAATAGGTTAAGTGAATTAATAGTACTTATCTTGACAAATGGCTGTGTTTATTCTGATTGATTTATTTTACTGCAGAGCTGATTGTTTTGTTCTTTCATTTCTGGCTATGTTAAATAATCGTGGCATTTACCTGATCTCAAGGTTAATAATTAGTTGTTTTATGCATGTCTAGCTATTCATTGCTGAGAAATGAGCCAATTAGAGCTTCCTTCGCTTGATTCTGAAGACGGTCAAAACAAAGAAATGCAGATGAATACGTCGGTAATGCACAATGTGAGACCTTTTCCATTACCTTTCCTGTATCTGTTATGCACAAATATTTTAGACTGAAACCATTTTCTCATTAGTGCTACAGATTTGGTTCGCCACATGGTGCTATTACTGATTAACATCAACAAGTCCACCCAGGAGACAAAAGTAGAGAACAGCAAGTGGCAGCTGATCTGGATAGAAATCAAATAGTTTGAAATATTTGGAATGGCTTCAGCAATTGTCAAAAACCCGGCTGTTGCACTTATTAACACAGATATGAAACGTGGACCGCTGCAAAATTGTTAAAACTCTCTGTTCAGAAACTTCCTGGGAATTTTAAGCATATGCCTCACACCTTTTCTGCTGTAGTCAAAATAGCACAGAAACAGCATTTTTCAAAGCCATTTAGGATCAAATTCTATGTATGGTGCCAGAAAGACATCGGCGTGGAATAAAAACGCCCTTAGCGCTAGTCCATAACCCGTTGCTAAAGTTAGTGTGGCTTCTAGTGAAAGGTCACTTGGATACACAAAGTCAGAGGCGTGAAGAAAGTACAAGAGGTTTATTACACCATACTGGACTCTAGTGCAGTTAACAGCCTGCTTACTAGAGTGTCAGAAACAGGAAATACACAGACTTTTATGCCCTTTTCGTAAACTAATATATGCAAAAACTACAATTTTCATTTGTTACTTCTATAACTTTTCTACAATTATTATTGGTCCTAAGCCAGCACTTATGATAGGTTCAGGGATACAACTTATAGTCCTATAGGAAACTAGCTCATTTCTCTGCTTATCTAAATCTTACAGCTCTAAATGTTACATGTACAGAAGGGCAAGTTACATCATGGCTCAAACTCTTATCTATTTAGCTTACAATGTGGTAAGGCAGGGACATACATTTCAGGCAGATGAGGTCAATAGATTGTACACTGTTTTCAGCTATGTAGGCCAGAGCAATATTTTAAACAACAGTTAACCATTTCATGACCCTACAATAGAATAGGCATAACGGCTGGGCCCATGACTAAAAATTAGGCCCAACCATTTATGCCACCTAAAACCTGGTGTAAATGCTTACCCCTTAATTTTGTGCAAATTAGGCGCATTCTATAACAGTGTGTGTAACTTTTAGGAATGCCCATAACCCACCCATGCTCCTCCCGTGGCCAGGCCCCCATTTGAAATCCATGCATTAGCATTTAATTGCACCACTTTATGGAATACGCACAGGAAGTAGTGTGCGTAAATTCTAATTGGTACCCATTAGTGCTAGGGGCCAATTACCAGCTCCGATTGCCTTACTACACAATTAACACCCCCTTTAATCAAGCTGCACTAAAGGTTTTTAGCACAGGCCAGTGAGATAAGTGCTCCAATGTTCATAGGAATTCTATGAGCAACGGAGCATTCACCATGCCAGCTCACACTAAAAACCTTTGTTTGTCGATTCCAAGTGTGGTCTGACCTCACACTAAAAACCTTTGCGATTTGTTTGTCTTCCTTGATGTACCCTTTCCTTCCCTGGTCATCCAGCGGTCCCACCGCCTCATTTGCGGGTTTTCTCCCTTTCACGTACTTGAAGAAGGGCTTTAAGTTTTTGGCCTCCTGCACTATTTTCTCCTCATAGTCCTTTTTGGCATCCCTCACTGCCCTGTGACACTTCTTCTGATCACCCTTGTGTTTGTTCCAAGTTTCGATTGTTTTCGTGCGTTTCCATGCTTTGAAGGAGTCCTTCTTTTCTTTTATGGCTTCCTTCACCTCTTTAGTAAGCCACGCCGGCTCTCTTTTGCCTTTGGTTTTCTTTGATTTGGATATCCTTGGAATGTAGAGGCTTTGTGCTTCCGTGATAGTATTTTTCAGAAGGGACCATGTATTGTCCCCATGTATTGTAGGCATTAGGTAGACGCCTTAGAATGCTGAGCGGCAGCTTGCAATTCTGTAAATGGACATCTATTTTGAAGCAACACCTATGCTATACCCACGCCTATCCTGTTAGGTTTTTCCAATGGGTATCCACGAAATAGTGGATGCCTATTTTGTGAATCGCATCCAGCCTTTGGACGTCTAACTTCCAATTATTGCTTGTTAAAGTCGTTAATTGGGCTTATTATCCACTTTATTTGGACACATAAGTCGTTGGACGCCCACATTGTGGACACCTAAAATTAAACGTCCTTTACAGAATCTGCCCCTCAATGCCTTAAAAAGGTAACCCAAGAAACAAAAACCAATGAATAAGGGGGGGGGGGAGGGGAAAGAAACCACACTTAAACCAAAAGATATCCCTAGAATTCTACAATACATGGGGACATCAAGACATAAATCACTGGAAATATTATAGAAAGAATAAAAGAGTATTATAGGATACCCAGATCTACTGAAGCTAATTTTCAAATAGAAAGTACCTGGATAGTTTATGTTTGGTAACTATTAAAAATCTGCCGTAAAAATACCTACATCCTGTGCAATTACATCGCTTCTTAAAATTAATCCCACAGAGGGTAATTCCATAGGGAGCTGCTTAGTTTTAGGCAGCAAAAAATTCTTTGAGTATCAGCTGGAACATTTTTAAGTTGGCATCGCATTGATCCTTCAGGGAACAAGAAGGGGGGGAAAAAGATCACATACCGTTACCTTTTTACATTTCCTTTCCACTAATGCTCTTAGAGCTGTCTTGTGCCTGACTAGAAGCCAGTGACATCCTAATCATCTTTAATGTATATATTTCTGCAGATGTCACAACTCATCCAAAAGTGTCAAGAATCAAAAAAGGAAAAGTGAGGCAAGACAATAACCAGTAGGAAAAATATTAAAAGCCAGCCTGAAATCTCCAGATAGAATTTTAGATGGCTGTGAATGGAAAAGGAGGAAGAAAGGGAAAATGGTAATTGTAGAATCATTTATATGCTGTTTCGTCCAGGCAACCACAATTATCTAAGACATAGAAGGGAACATCTCATTGCCAACTTCCAGACCATAATCTTTCCAAAGTATTGCAATCATCCTATGGACCTTTTAAACAGTTTGAATATGGATATCGTGATCTGTCAGCTCTAGAGAGAATCTGCCTGCACTCCCTCTCCACCCTCAGCCCTCAACAAATGGGTCTGGCGTGATGGAATGAATTATTTACAAGCGCTGCTGGATTGGGGGGGGGGGAATCCAGTTTTAGAATTGTGCACATTTTTGAACTTAGCATAAAAAATGTCAATTACCATGCAGTCCATGTTAATTGTCTCACAATGTTTTTGAAACTGGTTTTAAGTCAGTTTTAAATATGTTTCATCCCGGCTGAAGATGACGTTGTTTAAAACAGTTGGTAGTCTCCTTGGATGAGAAAGTGAAATGTGTATTGTGCAGCAGCATTCAGATTCTATAAAAGTCAGTCGTCTTCAACGGGTAACCCCGAAAGTCCTCCACTGTGGCCCTCAAACAGTTGGCCAAAATTTTTGTCTAAATGTGCTAATTTTAATCTTGCCCACTTGATATAGTAACTGCAACCTCTTAAGTGTGTTATTCAGATGGCTCATTTGTAGAATTTGCTCCTTTTGACAATCCAAAATACAGTGAGTTTTTAAAATACATCCTTAAAGCGTTGTGGAATCAATTTCAGTATACATTTTTAACATTTAATTCCAAGTCTGATCAAGCAGGTGGAGGTGATTTACAAAATCAGTAGTAGGCGTAAGCTTGAAATCTTTTGGTGGCTCTCAGAGCCTTCTCATAATCACACTGTGGCCCTTCAAATGAAACAAGTTGGAGACCATTGCTATAAGTTATTTAGAGGACAGTTCTATTGAGCCTATTTTATAAATAAAAGTAGGTGTCTAAATTAGGATGCTATTTATGAGGTCCTACTTGCCCAATTAATTAGGCGGTCCCTTTACTAAGCGGTGCTAAAAACTGGATAGCGCTAAGATACCTCTAAGATGGCCGATCTTGCCATTTTCTTCTTGATGGACATGTACAAATTGAAAAATTATTTAGGAGATGTTATAGGCTCCTGCGCTTATCCTGGGCTATTCTGTCAGTGTGTGCTAATGCCATTTTTAGGCAGTGATAAGCACGGGTTAGTGTGTACTGCCACTTAGTAAAAAGGGCCCTGTGTGAGCGCTTGCACTGAATATCACTGGTGTCCACTTGACTTCTATGACAACCCTGACTCTGTTCCTGAACCACCCTGGCACTGTCCAGATAGTGTAACGGTGGTCAGAGACCATAGTCAGCAGCACTAACTGTTAAGTGCTACTGAATATTGGCAGCTGACAGCTCAGAATGATTTAAATGGGCATTAAATGGGTGTCAAAGTCCCTCCTCGAGGGCCGCAATCCAGTCGTGTTTTCAGGATTTTCTCAATGAATATGCTTGAGATCTATTAGCATACAATGAAAGCAGTGCATGTAAATAGATCTCATGCATATTCATTGGGGAAATCCTGAAAACCCGACTGGATTGTGGCCCTCGAGGAGGGACTTTGACATCCCTGTGCTAGATAGAGATCCTCTGTGTTTATCCCTTACTTTTGGAATTCAGTCACTGATTTTGTCCCCATTAGGTTGGGTTCTTTTTATTTGATATATTACCATGCTCTGACTTTCAGATCAAAGTGATTTACAATAACAACAAATTTACAAAGGACATTTTTCTTTTGATAGTTAATTAAAACTTCTTTTCTTTATTCATTACTACTAAACCCTTATTGAGAACATGTGGTAATAACCATTGTGAATAGTTTTGCATCTTTATCTTATGCACGTTCCTTAGGGACATCTGAGTGGCGCCTAGTTACAGTTCTGTAACCAGCACCTAGTGGTTAGAGTTGCTGCCTCAAAACGCTCAGGTTGTGAGTTCAATCCCAATCTACTCCTTTGCTCCAGATAGCACATTTCGATTGGTAGCCTATAGGGACAGATAGGGAAAATACTTAAGAGTACATTATTACTATTCAATGTATTGCAAACCACTTTGGGTGAATCTCTTCATGAAAAGGTAGTAAATAAATACTAAAATCTTGACCTTTCGAAAACCTTCAGAAATGAACTTTGACACCCCTGTTCTTTTGCCTGGAGTAGAGGAGGTACTTGGCAGTTTGGGCACTGTATGCATAAGAGTTCTCGACTGCCCGCTGATGTCACTAAGAGGGGCTGATGCTGGAGATATAATCAAGCTGCTTCCTGCGGCGTGGCTGCAATGCGTGGCCAAAGGGATGTACCCTTGTGAGCATCAAATAAGGTTTGACAAATTTGAATGAATTTTAGTTTCTTGATGGGGAAGCATAAGGTTAAACCAAAATTCTTGCCAGGACCTATTACTCCAGGACCTATACAGAAACATTTAATACAGTACATTGTATCGAGCAATGGTGCGTCCGCATCTGGAGTACTGTGTCCAATATTGGTCGCCGTACCTTAAGAAGGATATGGCGATACTCGAGAGGGTTCAGAGGAGAGCGACACGTCTGATAAAAGGGATGGAAAACCTTTCATACGCTGAGAGATTGGAAAAACTGGGACTTTTTTCCCTGGAGAAGAGAAGACTTAGAGGGGATATGATAGAGACTTACAAGATCATGAAGGGCATAGAGAGAGTAGAGAGGGACAGATTCTTCACACTTTCAAAAAATAAAAGAACAAGAGGGCATTCAGAAAAGTTGAAAGGGGACAGATTCAGAACGAATGCTAGGAAGTTCTTCTTTACCCAGCGTGTGGTGGACACCTGGAATGCGCTTCCAGAGGGCGTGATAGGGCAGAGTACGGTACTGGGGTTCAAGAGGGAATTGGACAACTTTCTGCTGGAAAAGGGAATAGAGGGGTATAGATAGAGGATTACTGCACAGGTCCTGGACCTGTTGGGCCGCCGCGTGAGCGGACTGCTGGGCACGATGGACCTCAGGTCTGACCCAGTAGAGGCATTTCTTATGTTCTTATGTTCAGTGATGAAATCTAGCTCTTCCTCTCCCCTTGTGGGAAATGAATCAAGTGCCTCAATAAGTTCCGGGGAGAGGATCTCCCCATCTCCACCAGCCTCTCACTTCTCTTCTGGGGTGATTTTCCAAAATGCCATTTCCTCGGTAAGAAAGAAGATGACCTAACTTCAGTCTTTAAATCAACCACTATTGAAATCACCTCAATTAGAGCAGGTCCCAAATTTGCAATCACTAATATAGAAGATGTAAGTATCTAATAATAAATCTTCATTAAAGGGACACTGTGGAGAGGAACCCCAAAATGCAGTAATACTTACCCTGACTGAGTGATCCTCCACATAAACCGCTGACAGTGGGAGCAGCCACAGGCTTCCGCATCCCCATTCTGATGAGCAGTGGTGCGCGCTCCTAGTTCTCCCATTCACTTCTATTAATCTACGGTGAGCCTCTTCAGAGGTGAGCCTCATCAGAGCGGGGATGCTGAATCAGCTGTCAGCAGCACACATGAGGGATCGTTTAATTAGGGTAAATATTACTGCTTTTTGGGCCTCCCGCTTTGAGCTTAGGCTCCCTCAAAATGAATATCTCCCCTGCTGTAGCTAGTAGGGATCCCCAAACCTCACCAACTGACAGCCACCTCCTCCCCTTCCAACTTCCCAAGTTCTGCAGTTGGCAGCAATATTGCAGAGCTGCTGCCTTCCCTCCTCCCTGTCCCCCTCCCCCCTTGGCTTTCATGCATGCATGAAAGCAGGGGCAGCTTGAGGATATTACCATTGGTTGCAAAGCTTGGGGATTTTGAGTTGCCAGACTGGAGGAAGATGTCTTCAGTTGGTAGGGCTTGGGAATCCCCACTAGCTCAAGTATTTATAAATTGCACTCAGGCAGGGAGAAACTTTGGTGCCCGTCTACTAATACATGGCTGTAAGACATGGCGTCGGGCTTCGTGATGGCAAAGCTTCCTCCATATGTGCCGAAATACACCTCAAAACGCCTCCTGCTCATGCCCTTCAATTGCAAACCGCCAAACGACGTACCTACTCCCACTTCATTCCGAGCCCCTGGAATGGACTGCCCCGGCAGATCAGATCCCATGAAGGACCCCTCAGCTTTAGGAAAGCAATGAAAACATACTTCTTCACCTAACTCCCCTGCCCATGACCGATGGGTTACAAAGAAATGGATTTTGGTACTAGATCCCAGTATGTATCACGTTAGGAAAAAAAACTTGTGTTGAAATATCTTCCACTTTTTTAAGTTCAGAAAGGTTTTGTTATATTTTACAAAACCACAAATAAAACACATGGTACAAACCATCAAGCACATATGCGCAATATACATTTCAGAAAATAGCACCATTACAATACTAAAATTAAATTAAATAGCAATTAAAGCAAAATAAGTAACAAATACGTAAACTGATATGATCAATAAAAAATAAACAGTATTATCTGGATGCAAGTCAAAAGAAAAAAGGGCACAGTGCAGAAATGGTACTCAGTATAAAAATATCATAGTGGTGCGAAGATATGATACATGGGAAGTAATTTCCAATCAACCTATTCAAATAATCTTCCACTTTAACTATGGCAAATACATTATGTACATTGGTATTAGATCCCTACTGTGTGTCTTGTATTGAAAAAACTTGCACTGTTAAGGATAATTATGGCAAATTGTAACCTGTAAACTCTACATTACGTTAATTGGTATTAAACCCCTAATATGTATAGAATTAGGACACAACCTTGTAATTATGTCATACTGTAACCTGTTAACTGTTTTTTATGTATGTTTAACCTGCAACCTGTTCTGAGCTATTTGGGGAAAATGGGATTTAACCCCCCCCTAACAAATTAAGGGGTCTTTTTACTAAGGCGTGCTAACTATTTATATTATATGGGCGCCTTAGTAAAAGATCCCTATATAAATAAATAAACTATGCAAAATGAAGCCAGATTAATGACTCTTGCTGCAAAATGCAATATTACACTAAAGATTAGGAACTCTTGGGCTTAACTGGTTATGCCTTTGAATATCTGACTACAGATAAACGAATATGTTGTTTAGCTGACTAGCTCACAGCACTGATGAAAATTTGAATGTAAAGTTAATTTAATATCGCACTAAAAACGGTGTTATTCTTCATTAATTGTGCTAAATCCTGCTCAAATGAGGTAATGAGGTGTACAGCAGTAGCTGACATGAGAAATGAAAACTGCAGAACAAATGCAATACATTAGTTTCACATAAGAAAAGAAATCACTGAAGGTCTAATAGATGTTTTGCTGCCACCCACATAAAGTGGAAAAAAAAAATAATTTTGTGTTCTGTACGAGCAGACTCGTGCCTGGATGGAAATGTTCCTTAGCACACCTTAAAATTGTTAAGCATGCAAAATCGTATCAATGCATACGGAAAGAGAACTCACATGTGCTAAAAAGTTGAAGGAAAAAAAAAAAAAAAAGATTAACATGAATGTGTGAGATGAACTTGAAAACAGGTCCAAAATGTGAAAAAATGGACACATGAAGTGCACATCCTTAATTATTAACAGGGCAATAAGCAAAGTCATTTAGTCATGGCTATAAAGTGCTTTGAGTCTTGGGTTAGCCATGACGGCCTGGGCCCAGTGGTGTAGTAAGGGGGGAATGGGGAGAGCGGTTCACTCCAGCCACCCGTCCTCCTCTCTGCTCCCCTATTCCTTTCCCGTCCCCCCCCCCCCTGCCACGCGTGCGCATCGCTTCTCTTCCGCCATACCTCCGTCATGTTCCTGGCATGAGCAGCGACCCCGAACCTGCTGTTCCGCCGGCGTCAACTCGTTCTCTGATGTCACTTTCTGAACTCAACAGTGGGGCAGGAGCACATTTTTCTATAATAAGTGCAACACTTTCTTCAGGCAGGAGACTTTGTGGCCAGCCCTGGTCGTGAATTTACATCCCAAAGCAGTGAAATTTGTAGTACCTGACACTGTCCATTGGAATCGATGCTGCAAGATGCAGCAGAAATCCAGGACTGTCCCAAAATCTCCAGCCTGGAACAGGATAACTTGGCATCCCTGGGTATCTTAGCTTTGCTTTAATATAGAAACCCTTGTTCTTCAGGTTTTTTTTAACATATTTCTCCTTCTCCCTGGAAGCTGTGCTCTATGCTAGCTCCAATTGCCTCCTTACCTTTAGATCCCATCTCCAGCTTTCCCACTCTGGATCCTCACAAGCCAGGCCCCTGGCATTTTCCTTCAATTATCTAACTCAAGAAAATAGCAATTCCAGTTTTCCTAGAACAGCTCTGAGTCCCTCCCCAGTGGGGAAGGATCTTCTTTTCAAGGGAGTCTAAAGGTAGAAAGGTTGCTTGCCTTGGTGTTACTGCCTCCCTGCTCGATTCCAGAGACTCACTGTCTAGTGTACATGTGAGAAGCCAAGTGGTGTGCTGTGGTGGAGGCCTGGCTGGAGGCAACAGCAACCAGAGAGGAGGGAAAGGAGGATATATCAAATGAGGCTGAGTATGCAGAAGAGATCATCAGAAAAAGCTGCTGGCAAAGGATCGGGGCAAGAGAGGGACAAGGATCAGGGAGATCACCGAGGGAAGTCAGGAACCTTGTACCA
This sequence comes from Geotrypetes seraphini, assembly GCF_902459505.1. NCBI lineage: Eukaryota > Metazoa > Chordata > Amphibia > Gymnophiona > Dermophiidae > Geotrypetes > Geotrypetes seraphini. The sequence goes on along the minus strand of NC_047102.1, from coordinate 28,532,802 downwards.
GTTCTGTTATGGAAATTGCTCCCTAAGTTTACTTCTACGTAGGTCTGTCCACCTCCAGCTTCATTCTTTGGCTCTTGTTCTAGGAAGGTTGAGTTGGAAGATCTATTAAGAATAAGTATGAATCAAACTAAACTCTCTAGATTAAGGGATGGCGAGCAGAGGGATCAGACATAAATATCCCCAATTTTTCTATGTCCACCATAGCCATCTCTAGTTCTCTTCTTTATATTGGAGACAGGCGCAATAAGATCCCCCTAAATTTAAGACAATGCAGTATAAATGTGTCCCAAAATGGTTAAAACTCATGTGTATGAAATCATCCTTTATTTTCTGAATCATTCCCTAACTTGGTCTTTTAAAAATAAATTTAGCAAGTGAGACATCTGGAATTTTTACAAAATATTTTCTTTAAAGCAGATGATGCTTGTCAAAATATTGCTTGTTATTTATTTCATAAATGCTTTTTAGCATGTGCAAGTAGGTATGCTAAGAAGACTATGGACCTAATTTGACAAGGGTTTATCCCGTGGTATGAAGGAAGCCCTTGAAATATTAGGCCTTGTTCTCTAGTGTTTTAGGGAAAATGGCACGGTAGTTTAATTGCATATTATCTGAATGCAGTGGCAGTGGTTGCCCCCGTGCCCTCCTCTCTGCCCCACCCATTCCTTCCCCACACTTGCCCCTTCCCTTCTTTGCCATGGCGAGCAGCTTCTCCCGCCTGCTGCTCATGTGGGCACGTTGGCTTTCCCTCTGATGTCACTTCCTGGCCCCGCGACCTGTTAGTGATTTCAGAGGGAGCCAGGCTGGCACAAGCAGCAGAGCCACTGTCTGCATGTATATTTTACATACATGTTTCTCCCATTTTGAGACTATGGAAAAAACACTTAAAAGGTAAAGCCCTTGAAGGGGGGGGGGGGTAAGAAGATATCAACATGGGCTACTATTAAGATGTGTGATTTTTACTGCAAACCACTGTTATTAGTATCTATGCATTATATGAAATAGGGCCTGTGCTAAAATAACATGACAGCATAAAATATGACAGTCTGCCTTGGCTCTTTTAGTCTGGTTTGTCTTTTGAACTTCAGATAGAGCATACAAATTAAAATAAAACAAATAATAGTGAAATCAAGGTCTGAATTGACAAATTAAAAACAATTTTACTACAGGAAGAGGATACAAAAATGTCTTCCATGTACTCAGTAGTACTGTAGTAAAGTATATTTGGTGGATTTGACAGGAGGTCTATAATAGTAGAGAATAACATGGGAACAAAATTTTTCCCGTCCCTGCGGGAACTCATTTTCCCATCCTGTCCCTGCAAGTTCTTTTCCTGTCCCTGCCCCATTTCTGCAAGCTCCGTCCTCATCTGCACTAGCCTCAAACCCTTTAAAATCATAAGTAGCAACATTCTAGAGCTGAGATTATGATGTCATAATGCCTCATTCCACCAATGCCTAAGCTCCGTCCTTATCTGCATAAGCCTCAAACACTCAAAAATCCTAATAAGCAACATTCTAGAGCTGAGATTGTGATGTCATAATGCCTCATTCCACCAATGCCTAAGCTCCATCCTCATCTGCACAAGCCTCAAACCCTTTAAAATCCTAAGTAGCAACATTCTAGAGCTCAGACTGTGATGTCATAATGCCTCATTCCACCAATGCCTAAGCTACGTCCTCAGCTGCACAAGCCTCAAACACTAGAGCTCAGACTGTGATGTCATAATGCCTCATTCCACCAATGCCTAAGCTCCGTCCTCAGCTGCACAAGCCTCAAACACTTTATAATGATAAGTGTCCAAGGCTTGTGCGGTTAAGGCAGAGCTTTCAGGAATGGGACAGGGACAGCGCCAAAACTCGTGGGGGCACCACAGGGAAATTGAGTTCCTGCGGGGACGGGGAAAATTTGACCCCATGTCATTCTCTAGTCCTACATGTTATTGAAATAACTGGAAAGGACGAAAGTGGAAGCCAGGCATGGGCATGAGTTTGTCAGTTCTTTTCAACCTGACTGTTGAAAATTCCCTCAACTACATTAAGATGAGGTCATTATCAATAAGTTAAATTCCGAGTTCTAGATCGACATTCACCCTAAATTTGAACCTATTCCGTCTACTCTGAGGAAAGTTATTTTGCCTCCAAATGGACAGACAGAAAAAAAAAAAATCATGGCATAAGTGCATTTCTGGTGTGTTGGAAAGCTCCGAAGAGCAAATCCCTATAGGACCATGAGGAGAAAACACCCAACTTAGAGAATATGCAGCCAAACTGAGCTGAACTTGTTCAACATAGAGTAAAGAGTATTCAAAATACCGTATCGTTCTAAAGAATAGAACTGATATTACCTCACACTGTGTGCAGTATAATTATTCTGCAACGCTTTCCAAGACAATTTGTGAACAGCGAACGTACAGTAAGATGCTTTTGTTTCCGTGATCTGGGAATTGTTCTTCCCATCCATTGTGGACCATTTCAAAACGTAAACTATGTGAAAATGCAGGATAATTTCAGCAGCGAAACACTGGTCTGCTTATCGGCTCGAAAGAATAAGCAATTACCAAGCACAAGTAAAGCAGCATTTGCTGTCCTGTTCCGAACAGCTGTAGGTTAGATGCTGTTAAGATTACTTTCCTTCTTTCTTCCATATTTCAAAATTCATATTCAAGTAAAATAACACCACCTGCTGAACAAAAAAACAGCCTATCTAAATATGCACTTGCACACAATTACTGTGAAGAGGCTAGCCACCATTGTTACCCGACTATTCTTTCTGAAATGAAATGGTTGTGAAGTTTTGCGTGCAGCTGTTGCTCTCCAATTGTATAACTCGTGCTGGCCCGGTGCCAGCCCCGAAGAACTCAAGTGCCTCCAAAAAGATACTATATTGATTTGCAATCGAACATAATAGGCCATCAGCTTAATTATTACAGACGTAGCAAGGTTCTTGATATTTCGTGTTTATATTTCCGAGGCCCGCAAAGGATGAATGCAAATCTTTTTAGATGTTAGCGTTTGCATAAACTTCAGAAGAGTCGAGTGCTCCTCGTGCATTCAGAGCCATCTGAAAGACCACAACAACCAGCCAGCCAAACTCAGGTTGCTGGATTGAAAGTTGTTTCCTTGTAGGCAGTACAAGGACAAAGGCTAAGCAACCGAACGCGTTTTTGTCGCGAGAGCTCAGCGTACTGTACGACTCTTGGCCAGAAATATATGGCAATTATTTACATTTTGGATCTACTGTGGATTTCAGGGGAGGGGAGAGCATGGCAGAAATGGAAGAATTCTCTTAGCTGCTGGATGAAGATGAAACACACCAAAGTAAATATGTTTCTTTTTAAAATATACTACAATACTGTTTAATCATCTCAAGGCACATTGTACTGCTTTAAATCAACACCTAGGGCCATATGGGAGAGTGTGGCGTAGTGGTTAAAGCTACAGCCTCAGGATCCTGAGGTTGTGGGTTCAAACCCATGCTGCTCCTTGTGACCCTGGGCAAATCACTTAATCCCCCCGGGTACGTTAGATAGATTGTGAGCCCGCTGGGGACAGAGAGAGAAAAACTGCTTGAGTACCTGAATAAATGCATGTAAACCATTCTGAGCTCCCCTGGGAGAACGGTATAGAAAATTGAATAAATAAATAAATATGCACTGAACAATTTCTCCATAGGTACAAAAAGACCTTTTGTTTGGATTTGATTCCTGCCTTTCCAGGAGTAGCTCAAGGTAAGTTACACTCAGAAACAGGAAGGTATTTCTCTGTCCCCAGAGGGCTTACATTCTAGATTTGTACTTCGGGCAGTGGAGGGTTAAAAGGGCAATTCTATAATCCAAGCCAGTGTCTCGCAAACCTTTTCCTAGCCCAGGTACACTAAATTCGGGGACGCATCTAGAGGGCCTCCGAGCATGGATCAAGTTGACGTCTGCACGTGCTTAGAGGCCGTCCAGACGCAGCCCTGAGCTTGGGGACCTTCCAAAACCCGGACAAACTGCTGGGTTTTGGAAAGCCCTCCATCTGGTCACCCTAAAATTCCATTTGCAGAGGTACGCTGAGAAGCAGAGAGGACGAGAGGCACCGGCGAAGACAGTGATAGACTTGCACATACAATGTATCTCTCATGGCACACCTGGATTCTCGAGCTTTTCGTGCGCCAGCCTCATCCAGCGCCGCTCACTGAATGAATGCCGTCAGTTCTCGTGGGACTCGTGAAAACTGACGGCAGCCATTCAGTGAGTGGCACGGGACCTGACAGGTGCGCTGCTCTGCCACTGCCGGAAGACATCAGGACAGCAGGCAGCCACCGGGATTTTAAAAAGGCACGGAGGGACGGGGGACGATGACTGTATTCGCTATGGTACTTGTTTCTTTAGCGGGCCCCTGAAAACAGGACATTTTGGCATTTTGAAGCTGTGCTTGGGGACAACGGTACAAGCTACCTAAAAACGGGATGGTTCCGTTCAAAACGGGACGTATGGTCACGTTAAGTATGCTGAGCTAGCGCGGAGCCTTGAGTATCTAAGCATGCTCAAGGCCTACCAGCTCCTGCCTTATCTGAGATTCTCAGAGGGGGAGGGAGCCTGCAGGCCTTGAGCACAGGACAGAGCATTGCAGTCAGCTTGATTGAACACCATAGTCGGTAAGGAGAATGTGGCAACGGTGGGGTGGAGTTCAGGGTAGTGCAGCAGCGCCGGCTATCGGGCGGTAGGCAAATAGAAGAGCAGTGTGGGTCATCGGGAGCGGGCTGCAGGAAAGCAGAGATGGTCATTGGTGGGGCGTGCAGTAGTGCTGTGCCAGTCATTGGAGGAGGGGCGGGGGGAGGGAGGTTGTGGTGGGAGTGCAATAAAGCAGCAGACAGTCATTAGAAAGGGAGGATAAAAATGACGGCTACCTGGTAGACTCAAATATAAACCAAGACCCCAATTTGCCCCCAAAATATCAATTTATATTTGAGTACATTATGCTAAAGACCACCAGCCATGTTAGTAGCCTTCCTCTGGACCAACACAGTCCTGTTTATATCTTTTTGAAGATGTGGTCTCCTAAATTGTACACAGTACTCTAAATGAGGTCTCACCAGAGTCTTATACAGGGGCATCAATACCTCCTTTTTCCTATTGGCCATTCCTCTCCACATGCACCCAAGCATCCTTCTAGCTTTCACCGTTGACTTTTCTACCTCTTTGGCCACCTTAAGGTCATCACATACAATTACCCCCAAGTCCTGCCCCTCTTTTCGCTCACAAAAGTTCTTCATCCCCTAAACTGTACCATTCCCTTGGTTTTGTGGAGCCCATAGGCATGACCCTGCGCACATAAGTAACACAGCACATAAATGGAAAAGGTTGTATATATAGGTGGAGCATCAGTAGAACATAGGTGTGACATGGGTTGGGCTCTCACTTATGTGTGTAATTTACAGAGCAATGTGTTACGTGCATCCCTGCTGCATTTTACATGTCTCAGTTATGCCAGGGTAGGGTAATTTCAGGTGGGCTAATGCAAGGCAAATTGATACAGGGTTGCTTTATAGCAGTGGTCTCAAACTCAAAGCCTTTGCAGGGCCACCTTTTGGATTTGTAGGTACTTGGAGGGCCTCAGAAAAAATAGTTAATGTCTTATTAAAGAAATGACAATTTTGCATATGGTAAAACTCTTTATAGAAACATAGTAGCATGATGGCAGATAAAGGCCAAATGACCCATCCGCAGCATCCACTACCTCCTCCTCTCCCTATTGGCTAAGGCTTTTTACACCTGCATTGTGATGTCATAGAACTTTATGGTTATAGAAACATAGTAGCATGATGACAGATAAAGGCCAAATGGCCCATCCGCAGCATCCACTACCTCCTCCTCTCCCTATTGGCTAAGGCTTTTTACACCTGCATTGTGATGTCATAGAACTTTATGGTTATAGAAACATAGTAGCATGATGACAGATAAAGGCCAAATGGCCCATCCGCAGCATCCACTACCTCCTCCTCTCCCTATTGGCTAAGGCTCTTTACACCTGCATTGTGATGTCATAGAACTTTATGGTTATAGAAACATAGTAGCATGATGACAGATAAAGGCCAAATGGCCCATCCGCAGCATCCACTACCTCCTCCTCTCCCTATTGGCTAAGGCTTTTTACACCTGCATTGTGATGTCATAGAACTTTATGGTTATAGAAACATAGTAGCATGATGACAGATAAAGGCCAAATGGCCCATCCGCAGCATCCACTACCTCCTCCTCTCCCTATTGGCTAAGGCTCTTTACACCTGCATTGTGATGTCATAGAACTTTATGGTTATAGAAACATAGTAGCATGATGACAGATAAAGGCCAAATGGCCCATCCGCAGCATCCACTACCTCCTCCTCTCCCTATTGGCTAAGGCTTTTTACACCTGCATTGTGATGTCATAGAACTTTATGGTTATAGAAACATAGTAGCATGATGACAGATAAAGGCCAAATGGCCCATCCGCAGCATCCACTACCTCCTCCTCTCCCTATTGGCTAAGGCTCTTTACACCTGCATTGTGATGTCATAGAACTTTATGGTTATAGAAACATAGTAGCATGATGACAGATAAAGGCCAAATGGCCCATCCGCAGCATCCACTACCTCCTCCTCTCCCTATTGGCTAAGGCTTTTAACATTTGCATCTCCTCTTCCTATAGGCCAGTGATCTCAAACTGAAACTCTTTGTAGGACCACATTTTGGATTTGTAGGTACTTGAAGGGCCTCAGCAAAAATAGTTAATGTCTTATTAAAGAAAGAACAATTTTGCATGAGGTAAAACTCTTTATAGTTTATCAATCTTTCCTTTTGGCTAAGTCTTAATAATAATATTGTCATTTATAGCTAAAGAGGCATATGATCAAGAAACTGTTTTATTTTACTTTTGTGATTATGATAAATATATCGAGGGCCTCAAAATTGGACCTGGCGGGCTGCAAGTTTGAGACCACTGCTATAGGCTAAGGCTCTTTACACCTGCATTGTGATGTCATAGAACTTTATGGTTATAGAAACATAGTAGCATGATGACAGATAAAGGCCAAATGGCCCATCCGCAGCATCCACTACCTCCTCCTCTCCCTATTGGCTAAGGCTTTTTACACCTGCATTGTGATGTCATAGAACTTTATGGTTATAGAAACATAGTAGCATGATGACAGATAAAGGCCAAATGGCCCATCCGCAGCATCCACTACCTCCTCCTCTCCCTATTGGCTAAGGCTCTTTACACCTGCATTGTGATGTCATAGAACTTTATGGTTATAGAAACATAGTAGCATGATGACAGATAAAGGCCAAATGGCCCATCCGCAGCATCCACTACCTCCTCCTCTCCCTATTGGCTAAGGCTTTTTACACCTGCATTGTGATGTCATAGAACTTTATGGTTATAGAAACATAGTAGCATGATGACAGATAAAGGCCAAATGGCCCATCCGCAGCATCCACTACCTCCTCCTCTCCCTATTGGCTAAGGCTCTTTACACCTGCATTGTGATGTCATAGAACTTTATGGTTATAGAAACATAGTAGCATGATGACAGATAAAGGCCAAATGGCCCATCCGCAGCATCCACTACCTCCTCCTCTCCCTATTGGCTAAGGCTTTTAACATTTGCATCTCCTCTTCCTATAGGCCAGTGATCTCAAACTGAAACTCTTTGTAGGACCACATTTTGGATTTGTAGGTACTTGAAGGGCCTCAGCAAAAATAGTTAATGTCTTATTAAAGAAAGAACAATTTTGCATGAGGTAAAACTCTTTATAGTTTATCAATCTTTCCTTTTGGCTAAGTCTTAATAATAATATTGTCATTTATAGCTAAAGAGACATATGAGCAAGAAACTCTTTTATTTTACTTTTGTGATCATGATAAACATACCGAGGGCCTCAAAATAGTACCTGGTGGCCCGCGAGTTTGAGACCACTGCTTTATAGGGTTCTATAATGGAATTTGGGCAGTCAGAAGCCATTATAGAATAGACTCTCACCACACCTAAACAGAGACACAGAGTGGTGAAATTGCCCCATAAGTGACTTCCCCAAGATCACAAGGAGTAACACTGGAATTTGAGCCTGGCTTCTGTTCTCGGCCCACCATTCAAACCACTAGACCAGTGGCTCCCAACCCTGTCCTGGAGGACACCAGGCCAATCGGATTTTCAGGCTAGCCCTAATGAATATGCATGGAATAATGCATATTATATGGAATAATCTCCCGCTATATATTAGAGAAATAAAAGATCTTAACTCATTTAAAACTAATTTAAAAACATTTCTCTTTAAAGTCTCATTTAACCTTTAGAACGACTCTTTCCGTGAAGTACTAAACTGACTAAATCTTCTCTTACTTCTTACCCTAACCTAATGTTCCACCCTACCTATCATATATCCCCTTTCTTCCCTCTGGGAAACAGCAAAATGTAACTTTTATTTCCCAATGTTCTTTCCTATGTGTATATTAGTACGTCTGTATTGTCAGTTTGTCACAGCCCCTTGAAATTTTTTATGTTAAATAACTTGTCTCATTGTCTTATGCTATAACTTTTTTATTATGTAATTCGCTTAGTATTTAATAAGCAAACTATCAAAATAAAATAAACTTGCATGGAGCAGATTTGCATGCCTGTCACTTCCATTATATGCAGATCTCTCTCATGCATATTCATTAGGGCTAGCCTGAAAACCCGATTGGCCTGGTGGCCCTCCAGAATAGGGTTGGGAACTACTGCACTAGACTACACCTCCGCTCAGGCTGAACCATTTGAACCCACTGGTGGCATTTATCTCAAACAAAATATTATTTCCATCTGTTTTAGAGTTATGGACACAAATAGCAAATGAGATCCTGTTGGAATACAAATGCTTCAGGTAGCATAAGAACTCCCTGGTCTGAGAGAACCTGACAGGGATATGCACAAAGAAGAAATTTTCTGTTTGAATTTCTTTGTTCCCCTCCCCCCCATACACACAACCCCACCACCACCACAACTTTTTAGACTTTTATTTTAGACCAATGGTCATAAGAACATAAGAATAGCCTTATTGGGTCAGAACAATGGTCCATCAAGCCCAGTGGCCCGTTCTCACGGTGGCCAATCCAGGTCACTAGTACCTGGCCAAAACCCAAGGAGTAGCAACATTCCTTGCTACCGATCCAAGGCAAGCAGTGGCTTCCCCCATGTCATTCTCAATAACAGACTATGGACTTTTCCTCCAGGAACTTGTCCAAACCTTTCTTAAAACCATCTTGCCCAGTCTCCAACTGTGACCAATCCAGGTTACAAGAGCCTGGCAGAAAACCAAATAGTACAAGGGGGTGCTGAAAAGTTCTCAGCCCAACCAACCAATGCCCTAAATTCTGTAGCTGACAAGAATGTCATCTTATTTCGTTAAGTGCCAAATGAAATTCTGTGTTTTGACATGGTTTCAGGTCATTGATTGAAACATATCCACGCCATTCTCTTCTTGGCTGGGCTGAGAACTTTTCAGCACCCCCTCGTATATTGTAAGCTCTAACGGTCTCTTGAATGTTTCATGTTTCATGTACGTCTAGCAGCGCTATAGAAATGATAAATAGGAGTAAGAGTAGTCTCCAAATTTCCAAGTCAAAATAAGAAGTTAGCTGAGAGTTATAGCTCACTCAGTGCAAAAGCAAAAGTTGATGGGGAAATTTCCAGTATATCATATTTCTGAACAAATCTCTTCATGCTTCAACATATCTGTATAAGCAGCACCATTTCTAAAATCATGAATATACATATTTATACACGCAAACATGCTTCCAGCAAGTTCTTGGCAAAGACCACATGACAAAATTGAAACAAAATTAAATGAAAAATAAAACTGAATTGCATTGTGGGATTTTTTTTGTTTGTTTGAAAATGAATCATAAAACAAGCCTTTTTTTTTGGCTTTTTAAATTTCCTGTTTAAATGACTGCCTCCGGTGAACTTAAGATGTAACTGAGTACAAAGTCAATCATGTGAAACTAATTTATTGTAAAAACTAACAATTTATGCTAATTATGCTCCCTGATAGCTTCTCATTTGCGCATAGAATAATAGGGCATACCTAGCATTTATGGATTTTCTATCAAACCCTAGAATTATTCCTTTTTATCCTAATGGATCCCGATTGACATGGTTTTCCTGCTGTTTTTCATAGTGTTTGTTCTACTGAAGACCAGGTTTAACTTTTGGGCAAAAGTAGGGGAGAAAATGCAAAACTGCAAATCAGCTTCCTTGTGCAGTTTAGAAATATTATACAGTATTTCTTTTTTCAAAAATGAAATATCTAAAAAAACTCATGGAAGCAAATATATAAAGAGAAGATATATACAAGGAGAGAAAGAGAGGACAAAAGTTAGGAACGCCTAGAATTGTAGAGGGGAGTTTTCTTGGGACAAAGGGAAGAAAGGCTTTGTCAAACTCAGGAACTTTTTTTTTTTTTTTTGTGGTGAGCATGGAGAGAATTAGACAGGAAACACAAAGGCCCAAATTCTGTAACCAGCGCCTATTTCGGAGGCTCCCAACTGGAAAGGCGCCTATCTAAATTGAATAAGCCCAATTAAGCTTTTTAATGGGTGATAATTGAAACTTAGGCGCCTTTCAAGAAAGAGCGATTCTGTAACAAGGCGCCTCTAAAAATTTAGGCGGCCTTCCAAAAAATAGGCGCTATGCATGTTAGGCCCCTTGTTACAGATTCACTGCTCTTAAGCGTGCTTAAATGCTCGCATGGGCGCCTACGTTTTAGCTGTTCCTCGAGCTGGCCCATTTATTGGGCGCCTCCAAAATAGGTGCCGCTCAGCGTGATTCACTAAACAGCGCCCAATTTGACTTGAATCGTGCTGAACGGTGCCTAATTTGGCGCCTAACTTTTTGGGCGCTTCTTATAGATTTTGCCCTTAAGGGCCAGATTCTTTAAGCATCGCTATTATCGGCAGCCGCCACAAAAAAACAGCCGCCAATCGCATGCCAAGCACTGTTTACAGAATCACAGCTTTTGTCAAAGGTAGGCGTTGGAAATGTTGGCCAGGGTTTTAAAGGCTCTGGCGCCTACCTTTGATGAGAATCATGTCTACGGAGGTGCAATAGAATGCCTAAGGTCATTTGCGGTGTTAACCCCATCTACTGTGACCTTAGGAACATGAATCTTTTATTTGTTTGTGTAAGTTGCAGCTGTACTCGCTCGAGGAACGCAGAGAGAGAGGGGAGACATGATCGAGACGTTCAAATATGTCACAGGCCGTATCGAGGTGGAAGAGGATTTCTTTTCCTTAAAGGACCCACGGCAACAAGAGGGCATCCGTTGAAAATCAGGGGTGGGACACCAGAAAATATTTCTTCACCGAAAGGGTGGTTGACCGCTGGAATAATCTTCCACAACAGGTAATTGAGGCCAGCAGCGTGCCAGATTTTAAGAAAAGATGGGATTGGCATGTGGGATCTCTTCATGGAGTTAGGGGGTGGGCCATTATTGTGGGCAGACTAGATGGGCCGTGGCCCTTTTCTGCCGTCATGTTCTATGTTTCTATGTGTGTGTGTATGTGTGAAGGGGGGTGGGGGAGCTGTGCACAACCCATCACTTACGGAGTAATTACCATTTTCGACACATTCTCAAGCACACTTCCTAGATATTTTGTTCAAGTTGTTACAGATGCATCATTTCAAATGCTGAATTTGTTTCTTATTATTGAGCTATCAGGCATGAAATTCCCCTTCTCCATAGTCATTATCTAACAGTGAGCATAAAATTGTCAAGAATTGTAACATTTGCAATCATGTAAATAAAGCTGTAGTTTCAAGAACTGGTCTGGGCAGTGACTAGGGATATAGTTTCATCAGAATGGAAATAGCACATGAAAAGGAACAGGTCCATGTCACATCCAATCGTACTTGTTTTAAAGTTGAACTACTAGTCTCAAAAAAGAGTGTTACTTCATAACCCTCAAAAAGACAAAATAGTATCCTGTCGGGTCACCTCCCATTCAGTGTGCGCATTTGTCCATGTGCGCAAATGTCAGGGTTTAATTGTCATTGCGCTATTGTCCTGCACGCATTTGACGGGTCACCGTGTATTATAGCCGTGTCTCATGTGTTTCCGGCTGTGGTTTATGCTAAAATTTGCAATTAAAAACAAATAACACAATTTACATGAATTATAGCAACTTTGGGGGGGAGAAAAAGCATGCTTTATGCAGGCTTGTTGAAAGTCAACGTTGCATCTCCCCTCCCTTCCCTTCCCTTCCTTTTATCCAGTAGCTCTGGAACGCCTATGATTGACACATCACTTATGGCACTGCTTCTCCGGGCACATGCCTCTTTCATGGTGTATTCTGTGCCGATCACTACCGCCAGCTATTCACCTCATGTAAATTTAGCAAACTTTTGCTACTCTCTGCCAACCTCATTTGCATGCGCGTTTTGTTGAGAATGACTCCCCCCTTTTTGAAATCGTTACAATAATGGTCTCGCCAGTGGCCCATCCGTTTTTACCGCAAAGTTTTAGAATCTGGCCCTTAGTGTCGATTTTTGGGGTGCCTATTTTTGAATGCCATTAATAGAATTACCCTTTAATTCTCAAGTTAACTTCGTCCTTCATTACAGATGAGAGGAAATGTTTCATCTCTCATTTTTCTGGAAAACAAAGCCTAATTGATCTAGAAAATGACTACATGAATGTATTTTGGCATTACTGATGCATAAGAAGAGCCAAAATTTGAAGTATATTTATATTAAGCAAGATTTTTTAATCTCGCTGTATTCTTTTTAATTCTTTTGAACATTTGAGCTTGCAAATAATTCAGGCACATTGCTGACTTCTTGCTTAATCTTAAAATAACATTTCCAGCATCTGTGCGTCCTATGGCTTTGTTCGAGGGGGTGCTGAAAAGTTCTCAGCCCAACCAAGTCGAGAATGACCTGGATATGGTTCAATCAATGATCTGAAACAATGTCAAAACAGAGAATTTTGTTTCTGCAAATTGGCACTTAATGAAACAAGATAACATTCTTTTCTGCTAGTTGCAAAACAACGCTCAGAATTTAGGAAGTTGGTTGGTTGGGCTAAAAACCTTTCAGTACCCCCTCGTATACTGCAGTGTTAAAAATTAGCATTTTATTAACAAAAAACTGATTTTGACTAGATTTTGTTTGGATTCCTTACTGGTTATGAGACTTTGCATTGGACCAACATGAGAATAACTTTATAGATAAATAGGTAGCTATTTGTTTTTATAAAATACTACCTTTTGTAGTTTTACAACTACACTCAAAGTGGTTTACATGCAGGTACTTCAAGTATTTTCCCTTCCAGCTCATTTAATCTAATTTCCCTGTTATAAAATTATCCTCACAAAGCCAAAGTCTTATTTCACAAGGAAAAAAACGATAACACCAATAATAGAAGGATCAACAAGTACACAAAGATTTCTGAGACAGTGGAAAATATTCTGTAATCAAATACTTTGCAGTCTCAGAGTGACGGTAGAAAGACAAATTACTACGATCTCTAATCCATAGAAAACTATGAAACTATGGATACACTACATACTATATACTGTGGGGCTCATAATCGAAAGAGAAAAACGTCCAAAAACCGGCCTAAGTCGGCACTTGGACAATCATAAACGAGAGACGTCCAAGTGCCAAAATCAAACCGGGTTTTGGACGTATTTCTAAACGACCTAGGCCTTCATAGTGCCGCTGAACGACCATAGCTAAACGGGGCATTTCAGGAGGAGTGTCGAGGGCGGGATTTGGGTGGGACGTGGGCAGGCTTAGACTTAGTCATTCTGCATGTATAACCGAAAGTTATACAGCACAGCATAGACGGAACTTGGACGTTGTGACTTAGATCATTTAAAACATGGTCTAGGTCACAAAAACCCACCTAAAGTGACCAAATAAGCACTGCAAACACAAAATACAGACACCCCCCCCCACACACACACACACTACCCCAGTGATCACCAACCCCCCCACCCCCAAAAAATATTAATCACAACTTGAAAATTGTGCCTCCAGAACATCATCACCTGGCTGCCTGGCATAGGAAAGCCTAGTCGTGCTGCACAGAGGCGTCTTAAGCCATCTTGGGAATGGGTTAGGGACCCATAGAGAGGAGGACCCATGCCCAAAAGCCCCTGTAATCACTGCATTGATACTTAAACATGTGCACTCCCCTATACACCCCCAAAACCCTTTGTACTGGCATATAAGTGGCTCCTGCAGCCATAAAGGCTATTTGGGTGGTAGATAAGTGGGTCTAGGGGATTCTGGAGGTGGTTTGGGAGGCTCACCATGATCTATAAGGGAGCTGTAGTGAGGAGAAGACATGGCACCCTTTTTGTGAAGTTCACAGCAGTGCCCTGTAAGGTACCCCACTATTTAGGTGCCATGTCTGGGTGTGCAGTCCATCACTTTACAGACCCCTCCCATATCCAACAGGGCTTGTTCTAGGCGTTTTTGACTTGGACGAAAAGTTGGACGAAAATGTGGTATAAAGATGGACGATTTAGTGGCTTGGACAATCAGATCGGCAATACTTATAGTTAGACAATTTTCGAAACTAAAAAAAATGTGGATGTATTTTTCGAAAATGTGTCCTAAGCTATTTTTTTTTACTTTGAATGACTTGCGACTTGAATGAAAATGGACTTAGACGTTCTTTTCGATTATGCCCTTCCACATGTTTAAGCCAATGTTCCTCAATATCTTCAAGTCAACCTCTAAATTTTTTTTTTAACCCAACCCAAACTGAGTACCCATGAGATCCGATATAGTCAATATTTTGAAATGGCTGACATATTCTAATCATCAAGCAAAAAACAAAAGGAATTGACCCCAAAATATCCACAAAGAAGAAAATCCAGAGCAAAACCAAAAAAACTCTGTGGAGTGACGATGTTCCTAAATGGACTTTATTTGAAAGTGTCAAAGTTCCAAAGGTACACTGAAATCATCCACATAAAATAATTTCATCCACATAAAAATAAATCATCCACATAAAAGCCTTAAAGGACCTAGTTCGCTAGGGATACAGGACCCAACACGGTCTGCGTTTCGACAAAAAGTCTTCTTCAGGGGTCCCTGGGGTTCCTATAAAGGTGAATACATGGGAAACAATTGTGTAGTGAGCCGGAAGTGAGACATTGCGCAACGGCAGTGAAAAGGGCGAACAGAATGCTAGGAATGATTAAGAAGGGGATCACCAACAGATCGGAGAGGATTATCATGCCGCTGTACGGGGCCATGGTTTGCCCTCACCTGGAATACTGCATCCAGCACTGGTCGCCATACATGAAGGAGGACACAGTACTACTCGAAAGGGTCCAGAGAAGATCGACTAAAATGGTTAAGTGGCTGGAGGAGCTGCCATACAGTGAGAGATTAGAGAAACTGGGCCTTTTCTCCCTTGAAAAGAGGAGACTGAGAGGGGACATGATCGAAACATTCAAGATACTGAAGGGAATAGACTTAGTAGATAAGGACAGTTGTTCACCCTCTCCAAGGTAGGGAGAACGAGAGGGCACTCTCTAAAGTTAAAAGGGCATAGATTCCGTACAAACATAAGGAAGTTCTTCTTCACCCAGACATTGCTAGAAAACTGGAACTCCAGGAATTCAAGACAAGGTTGGACAAGTTCCTGCTGAACCAGAACGTACACAGGTAGGGCTGGTCTCAGTTAGGGCACTGGTCTTTGACCTAGGGGCCGCCGCGGGAGTGGAATGCTGGGCACGATGGACCACTGGTCTGACCCAGCAGCGACAATTCTTATGTTCTTGTATTAAATTATTTTTGCTCCGTGTATGCATTCGGTCTGCTGTTTGTTCTGCTACACATGAAAATAATGACATTGCAAATTTGGCACTTCCTGATAAATTCGATAAGGTGCACCTAACTAACGCTGGTTTTTATTAAACTGTGGTAGAGCTTCTTACTGCAGGCTGATGAGGTAAGTGCTCAGACGCTCATAGTAATTGAATAAGTGTCGGATCATTTACCTCGCCGGCCCATGGCAGGAAGTAGTACCACAGTTTAGTTAAAGGAACTTTTAATTAGGAAATTGGCTTCAATTAAGAGCTTTAAAATACTCATAATTGAAAAAATAAAATGAAATTAATTGGGTGACAGGCGCCTGTCTTTTTAGGTGTGATTCTACAAAAAATAGTCGCCTATCGTATGTTGCCTAGCAGCGTCTAATGCCAAAATAGGCAAAGTTAGGTGCATTAAGCATGATTCTTTAAAGAAGTTATGTGCATATAATGTAGGCCTTTATACCCAAGGTGTGCTAACCGATTAGCGCGCTCTAAACGCTAATGCGTCCATAGACTAACATGCACGCGTTACAAGAGGGCCTACGTTTTAAGTTAACTGCCTATGCTTTATTGACATACAATAGACACCTATATTATAGACACCTATCAGTGGCGTAGTAAGGTTGAGCAATGCCCAAGGCGGAGGCGCCCTTCGCCCCCCCCCCCCCCCTTCCTTTTCCCCATACCTTTTTAACTTCTCCGGCATGAGCAGCATGCCCACGTCAGTGTCGACTCACCCTTTGACATCACTTCCTAGGTGTGGGTCCCGGAAGTGATGCCGGTGAGAGCGCCAATGCCGACGAGGGCAGCAACCTCGCACCAGGGAAGTAAAAAAGTATGCGGGAAGGCAAGAGGCGCATGCACGCAGCAAGGAGAGGAGGAGGGGTGCTGCGCTCTTAGGAAGAGTATGCCCGGGGGTCCCCCTCCCCCCAGAACCTCCTCACTACGCCACGGGCACATATCATGTGCAGTGTGTTTAAATGTATAAGCACCACAAATTTACATGTCTAAATGACATCCAGCCTTTTTAAAAGGAGCTTCCTTAAAAAGCAACTTAAGGGCCTGGGTATATTTTAGGCCCAGTTATTTGAACTCGGGGGCACGGAAGATAATCAAAAGCAGATTCTAAGCCAGTTTTGCCTCTGAGGAGCAGCCAGCTGCTTCTGTCTCGGCCTGACTTTCTGTGAGCCACGGTGGAGCTTCTGTTACTACAGGTAATAGGATATCCAAGAAAGAAAGTTTGTTATTATAATTGAAAATAAGCATAATAGAAACCTTGTGTACTAGACGTACTAAGAATTAAACCAGGTTGCTATCTGGTTTACCAGTTAATGGCACTCTAGGCCCAGCAGGCTTTTAAACAGAAGTAATCATTTTCACCAGGCCATACCTTACGCCAAAGATAGATTACATTGGTGAATTCAAAAGCAGCAAAATTGAAATATTGGGTTTTGTTTGTTTTTCCTAAGAAGACAACCAGGGAACAGTGGAATCCAAGTATTGGCGGGACTAAATATAAGGCCCCTAGTGTAAATGTGTTCTCAATTGAATGGTCTGGATGTCAAACTAATATTCCACCTGCATGGGGATATTTGTATCCATCAAATTAAAAAAAAAAAAAAAAAATCTTAGGATAATGTAGAGATGATTAAAACAAACACTACTTACAGAAACAAATGTTAAGACAAAGCTGGTTTTGGAAACTATCCAAAAATAAATCATTTTGCTCTGTAAAATTCATCGGTGTGGGTTCCGTCCTTGTAGTTCCCTTTTTTTTCTAAACAGACTTATGTAACTGATTTCTGTAACACAAACTTATACTTGTGTTTATACAAATCTTTAATAGGATGAAGGTCCTGGATTCCAAAGTATAGGCTATGTATATTGAGCTGTGGCTATGACTGGAGTCATCCAAAGACCCGGCAAGAATCTCTAAATAGGGGATACAATTTATCAGAGTGCCTCAAAAAAACACACCTATTTTATAAAGGAGATACCCACCTCTTCCGTCGGTGCCCTGATCTCCTCCCATGGCTTCCAGTATCACCTATATGCTGATTGACTCCCAGATCTACCTCTCTACACCGAAAATGTCACCTAAAGCACAAGAAAAAGTCTCTGTCTATTTGGCTGGCTGCTTGGATGTCCTGCCGTCATCTGAAACTAAATATGTTCAAGATTGAGCTGCTCCTCTTTCCTCCTCAAGAAGGGGATCACAAGCAGATCGGAGAAGGTTATCATGCCGCTGGACCGGGCCATGGTACGCCCCCACCTGGAATACTGCATCCGGCACTGGTCGCCGTACATGAAGAAGGACATGGTACTACTCCAGAGAAGAGCGACTAAAATGGTTAAGGGACTGGAGGAGTTGCCATACAGTGAAAGATTAGAGAAAATGGGCCTCTTCTCCCTTGAAAAGAGGAGACTGAGAGAGGACATGATCGAAACATTCAAGATAATGAAGGGAATAGACTTAGTAGATAAAGACAAGTTGTTCACCCTCTCCAAGGTAGGGAGAACGAGGGGGCACTCTCTAAAGTTGAAAGGGGATAGATTCCGTTCAAACATAAGGAAGTTCTTCTTCACTCAGAGAGTGGTGGAAAACTGGAACGCTCTTCCGGCGTCTGCTATAGGGGAAAACACCCTCCAGGGATTCAAAACAAAGTTAGACAAGTTCCTGCTGAACCACAACGTACGCATGTAGGGCTGGTCTCGGTTAGGGCACTGGTCTTTGACCTAGGAGCCACCGTGGGAGCAGACTGCTGGGCACGATGGACCACTGGTCTGACCCAGTAGTGGCAATTCTTACATTCTTATGTTCTAACCCTCTGATCCTCCTCCTCCTTTCTCCATCTCAGTAAATAATACTGTCATTGATCGAGCATACTACCCGGACCCTTGTCCACGCTTTCATAACCTCACGCTTAGATTACTGCAATCTACTTCTAACTGGTCTGCCACAGTGCTGCCTCTCCTCCTTACAATCTGTTCAAAACTCTGCTGCACGACTCATCTTCTACCAACCTCTCCTTATGTCACTTCACTGGCTCTCTATCCACCAGCACATACAGTTCAAGCTCCTATTGCTGACCTACAAGTGTGTTTATTCTGCTGCCCCTCAATATCTCTTCTCTCTCCTTATACATCTCCCAGAGAACTCTGTTCCTCAGATAAACGGTTCTTAGCTGTACCCTTATCTTCCACTGCCAATTCCAGACTTTGCTCCTTTCATCTATCTGCCCCCTATGCCTAGAATAAATTGCCCAAGTTTGTCCACCAAGCCCCTTCCTTTGTTTAAAAGCAGACTGAAATAGCCTTCAATCCTTAACCCTACTTCTCTGCCCTCCAACCCAGCCAGCTGATTAACCGTTCCCCTTAACTGTATCCATGACATCCTGTATATCTTTGGGAAGCAGAGCTGAGCTTGTGATGTCATAATGCCTCATTCCCCCAATAAGAGCCAACCTCATCAGTGATGTCACAATGGCTTGATTGTCCTATACAAGCCAACAGATTAACCGTTCCCCTTAACTGTATCCATGACATCCTGTTTGTCTGTCTTGGCTATTTAGATTTCGAGCAGGGACTGTTTTCTCCTTCTTTGTGACTCTGTACAGTGCTGTGTACATCTGGTAGCGCTATAGAAATAATTCATAGTAGTAGTAGTTTCAAAAATTTATACCCATTCTGAGTATATTGCAACTCTTCCTGCTCCATACTAGGACAGAGGTTCACAAATGAATATGTATGAGATCTATTTGCATTCTCTGCTTCCATTGCATGCAAATGCAGTAGATCTCATGTATATTTATTGTAGAAATCCTGAAAACCAGGCAAGTTGCGGCTCGATTTGAGGATCCCTGTATTAAAAACATAGAAACAGAAAATGAGACACTCGGCTGCCATATTGTAGTCTATGAAGGGTTGTCACACAGCATCTTTATCTTGCATTACTGTTAATTATGTTTATTTGAATTGTGGCTGTAACTGTTTTATTGCTTCACAAATCAATATTCTAACTCATCAAACGGATTCGGGATGATCCAAAACACTTGAAATCATTTGTTCGGTAATGGTCATTTGTTTAACATTCTTGCAATTGAACCCAAGTGATTCACAAAATCATAATTCATAATTTGTGGCTAGGAGTTTATGACTTTGGATTCCAAGAGGACTTCTGAACCTATTTAACATTGATTTATGGAGGTGAAAGGCAGAGAGCTTAGAATACACTCATTCTTGTGATAAATCAGATCCGAGTAATACATCAGCTACTCAGGAAATGCAACCCCAAACTCATGGATTGCAATCCACAAACTTATCAACGAGGGTGAGGGCAGCATTCAAATGGGAGTAATGATTTACCAAGTTAATTAAAACATTTGATGCTACGCTTATAAAATTTCTAAGCGATTTCCATAATAATAAAATTAGGGGTAAACAAAAAACATGCAATAACTGACATCAACACTACTTATATGAGACTCAGGAAGGATGGGGTAGAACCACAAAAAAAAGGACTGCAGACAGATGTACAGGATGCAGGCAAAGTTTATTAAGATAAATAAACAATTTGTTGCGTATAAATAGACCATTCTTAACAGAATATAGGATCCAACACGGTCCGGGTTTCGATCAACACATCTTCTTCAGGGGTCTCATAGAGCACTACACAGGCCTACTCAGGGTAGGGTTACCAGATTTTACTTTAGTAAAATCTGCCCCCCTAGACCTACCCCCAGGCCCGCATGGTTCCACCCA
Organism: Geotrypetes seraphini; assembly: GCF_902459505.1. Classification (NCBI taxonomy): domain Eukaryota; kingdom Metazoa; phylum Chordata; class Amphibia; order Gymnophiona; family Dermophiidae; genus Geotrypetes; species Geotrypetes seraphini. The sequence goes on along the minus strand of NC_047102.1, from coordinate 28,512,204 downwards.
TCCCTGCCCCAGTTCCGCCCCACAATCCTGCCCTAGCCCCGCCCCCACTGCCTACTCTCATCGGGCCCTCCTGCCCGATGCAATGCTGGGTTTTGAAAAGCAATCCGGACCTAAAACTTAGTATTTTGTATTTATAAATATATGTACTTTTTAACCTTTGGATGTACACCGCCTTGAAATTTGATTTGGCGGTATAACAAAATTTTAATAAAACTTGAAACTTAAACTTGGTTTCAAAGGGCACAACAAATTTGCCTGTTTTTAATGCTGTGTTCTTTGATGCTGAACGTATGCAGCTGAGAATACCTAAACAGCTGATTGGAGTTTGAAATGCCAATTTCAATCTAGTGGACTTATACAGCGTAAGGATTAGATGACAAGTGGATCAGTTCTTGAAGGCATCTCTGAAAAAGAAAACTCTTCAGGAGCCCTTGAATCTTTCTAGAGTAGATTCTTCTCTAATATAGGCTGGTAAAAGATTCCATGTTTGTGGGGCAGTGACCATGAAAATGTCTGCGCGCCTTGTTTAAATAATTTTTAAAGATGGTATTGATAGGAGATACTGGTCTGTCGACCTTAATATCCTAGGGTGAGCGTACGGAATGAGAAATTTGTTAAGAAATTCAGGTTGTTTTGTTTGTTGGATTTAAAGGTTAAGAGAGCCATTTTAAATGTTATTCTACGGGACACTGGGAGCCAGTGGGCAGTTTTTTTAGGAGAGGCGTAACATGGTCATAATTCCTTGAGTTTGTAATGATTTTAACAATTTTGGCAATTCCTTCAACTTAAAGCTCATTATTACTATTTTTTTTAATGATCCCAAATTGGCTGCCACAATGTGTGTGGCCACGAGTTAACATAGAACAAAATCTTTTCCAGAAAAAGGAAAATGGCAAAACCTTCCAAAAAAGGGATTACAGGAGCCAAGATTTTTCGTCAATCTCTGATCTTTAAGTTTTCTCAACTTTGGAATGATCTTCCATTTCTTTTAAGGAGTTCCGGCTCACTTCAATTTTTTTCACAAATCTTTAAAAACTACTTTATTTGCTAAACACTTTGAAAATTAATTTCCAAAAAAGTTAGTCTTATTTTTTATGGTTTTTATTTGTTAAGTTAATTATTGTAAACCGAGTCGAGCTTTCTTAGAATGATGACTTGGTATATAAAGCCAAGCCTTAGATTAGATTAGGTATAATTTGAGGTTGAAGGGTGGTAAACTTAAGAGTGATGTTAGGTAATTCTTCTTTACGGAGAGGGTGGTCGATGCCTGGAATGCGCTCCCAATGGAGGTGGTGGAGAGGAAAATAGTAACAGAGTTTAAAAAAGCATGGGATGAACGCAGAGGATCTCTAACCAGAAAATAATCGTATATTTTGAAGAACAAAGGCCAGTACGGTCTGTGTCCTATATATGGCCGTTCAATTGAGGACAGGCTGGGGAGGGCTTGATGGCTGGGATGGTTTAGATGGGCTGGAGTGAGTTTTGACGGCGACTCCAGGAGATGGAACCTAAACACAGTACTGGGCAGAGCTCTGGGTTTCTGGCCTAGAAATATCTAAGAAAAAGGACAATTTAAATCATTAATTTATAGAGAGTGTACGGTTGGGCAGACTGGATGGACCATTCGGGTCTTTATCTGCCATCATTTACTATGTTAATCTTTAAAGACATATTTGTGTACTGCAATTTAGGTCAGGTTGCCTGGAGAGCTGTCTATTCAAATCATTGTTCTTCTTGAAGTGTTTTTACTAGAAGATATTAGATAGGTTACTAATATTATTTTCGGCCCCCTTTTATCAAGTTGCGATAGAGCGTTTTAGCATGAGTTGGCGAGGTAAATGCTCCAACGATCATTCAATTCTTATGAGCATTGGAGAATTTTCCTCGCTGGCCCATGCTAAAACACTCTACCACAGCTTTGTGTGTTAGAGCCACAGCCGTGGCACCCTGAGGTTGTGGGTTCAAATCCCACACTGCTCCTTGTGCTCCTTGTCCATTGCCCCAGGTACATTAGATAGAGTGGGAGCCTGCGTACCTGAATAATTTGTAATCCACATAGAATTGTAGAATATACAAAATATAAATTATTTTTTTTTTAAATTACAAATTATATAGATGTCCATCGGATGGCATTAACAAATGTCTAATGCTAGATTTTTAAGTCAGTCTGAGGTCTAGTTTTGTCATGTCAGCCTTTTAAAGTGAACAGCTGCTCCACTTTATAGCAATTGGACAAAATTGAGTATCGTGCCATGATAAAATTCCTTCATTGAAGGGAAAATTGCCTACCAAAATTAAATCTGAGTTAGATGCAGTGTATGGTGATGCATCTCCTTCATTTACAAAGGTGAAAGAATGGGCTGCTGAGTTTAAACATGCCCAGACAAGCATTGTTGATGCAAATCTGACCACGTCTCCCCACTCCTGGCCAATCTTCACTGGCTCCCAGTGATTTCCAGAGTCCAATTCAAATGCTCTTGCCTGGCTTTCAAGATTATTCACGGCTTCCTTCCTTCCCTAATCCCACTTTCTTTTAACTCCTCGTGCCCTTATTCCACCAGGACCGCCCATAAATTAAAACTATCCTTCCCCTCCCTACATGGTATTCTCCATGCTGGTAAACTGGGAAAATCACTTCTTTTCAAAATCACAGGTCTCTGGAATGGCCTTACTATCCCGCTGCGGAACCTGAGCTCCCTCCATTTATTCTGCAAGCATCTAAAAACCTGGCTCTTCTCTAACATGTAATTTCTTTTCCCCTACTTTTCCACTCGATTTATAAACTTATGTAAACCTTTCCCTACCCTTTCTCTTTTTAAGTTCTTGTAAACCGTGCCGAGCTCTACTTCCATGGAGATGATGCGGTATATAAACTTAAGGTTTAGTTTAGTTTAGTTTAGAACACTCCTGACATCCAAAAACAGGAACAATGGACAGAGTGAATCGTGATGGAAGATCACCGATTGACCCTAAATGAGGCTGCTGGCATTCCATCAGAATGTATATACAGTACACCATCCTACATGAATATGTAAGCATGAGGAAGTTGAGTGCATGATGGGTGCTGCATTTCCTAACTGTCGACTAAAAATGAGTTTGCTTGGACGTTTTGAAAACATGACTTGAGCATTTTAAGTGCAATGAGAACAATTTTTTGTGGCATTTTGTGACTGTGGATGAGAGCTGTGTTCATCTTGTACTCCTGAGACAAAACAACAACCCAAATAATGTACAACAAAAGATGAACTGATTCTAAAGAAAATGAAAATGGCAAAAATCAAGATAAAACATTCGCATTTGGCCAAGAAGAAAGTTCTCTTCCACCAGGACAACACACTGACTCACACATCAACAATTGCGATGGCAAAATTATATGAACTGCAGTTTGAATTAATTCCCCATTCACCGTCCTCTCTGGATTTGGTCCCGTGTGACTTTTCTGTTTCTGAACCTGAAAAAAAATGGCTGCCTGGGAAAATAATTTTCTTCGGATTCTGCAGTCATAGATGCTGTAATTAGCTATTTTTCTACTTTAGACTTTTGTATTTTATTGAAGGCATGAAAGATCTGGAAAAACATTGGAGCAAATGTATTGAGTTGAAAATAAATGTAATTCCCCCCCCCAAAAAAAAAAAAAATGTTGTTTTGTTGATTAGGCCAGAGACTTTTCAATTGACCCTTGTATATGTTGGGCCATTTTTAAACAAAACCAAACTAAAACTTAGTAGTCCTTTCACTAAGGTGCGGTAGCCAATTTAGCACGCGCTAAATGCTAACGTGTCTATAGGATAAAATAGATGTGTTCGAATACATTAGCGTTTAGCGCATGCTAATTTTTAGAGCACGCTAAAATAGCTACTTCATCTTAGTAAAAGGACTACTAAGTTTTAGTTTGGTTTAGTTTCAAAATGGCCCAACATAAACAAGGGTCAATTGAAAAGTCTCTGGCCTAATCAACAAAACATTTTTTTTTGTGGGGGGGGAATTAAATTTATTTTCAACTCACCAGGTCATCAACCAACTTGGAGGCCGACTCGGTTAACATTAAGAATAGAGTAATATAAAAAAAAAGAACAAAAGAAATCTAATTTAGAAAAAGTAGAATAATTTCCAAAATGTTTGGCGAACAAGACTGTCTTCAGAGCCTTCCTGAAAGATAAGAAGGGGCCTAAGCTTCTTAGTTAGAGTGGCAAGTTATGACTTATTCTAACCTAATTTTGAAAAGATGATCAAAATATTCAGATAAATAATTAACCATACCTTTTATTAAGCCACGGAAGAGGTTTCTACTGTGGACTGGAGCGCTAAATGCTCCAACGTTTATAGAATTCCTATGAGCCCTGGACCACAGTAGAAACCTCTACCGCGACTTAGTTTAAGAGGGTCTAAATATGTTTCAGAATGAAGATACTACAAATTGTTCCATATTTATCAGAGGCATCTCTCCTGTGCTCTCTGTATCATTGAGGGAACAAGGAAAGCAGAATATGAAGCATAACCTATCAAATATCTTCTTGCAAAAACACATCAAGTACGATAATCTGAATAGACAGTTTTCCAGGCTACCCGACCTAACTTGCAGTAAACAAATTGATCTTTAAAGAGTGTCTAACAATATAAGGTCTACTCAAGGCCATACAGTTTGTGGCAGCCACTTTGGGACTACATAAAAGGGGGAAAAAAGCAATAATGAGCTGTCATTGAACTAATGATTTAAGTTGAATTGCCAAATCATTACTCCTATTTCAAAGTTACCGTCTCTCTGGTTTGACGGTTTGTTTTAGGGTCTGCAGTGTTTCAGACTTGCCTGGTAAAAATATTATCTCTTTCTTGCCAATCCAGGAATGCTACTTCAATCAAAATTATTTTTGGTTTGCTGCTATTGCATGTAGGCACAGGAAGATGCACAGAGCTGTCTGCCAGAAATCGGTCCCGTGGATTGCAGTAGGATGACCTCTGGAGCATTCAGCTGCCAATGCTTGTTGTTGGAAAAGAGATGGACCTGGCCTTGATCTGTCTGTCTCTCTGATGTCTTTACATAACAGGATGCTTTCTACAGTTCTCCACTGTTCTTTGACCTTGTCAGCACTGTTCCTGTTAAAATGAGCACAAGTCCTCCACCTACGGTTCTGCCAGTGGACTGTGCTGTTTCACTATTACATTTTCAATACTGAGGGACAGTCAGGTTCTGCAGGGCTCTAGGGAACCTGTTTGTTCCTCCCTAACAATTGAAAACACAAGATTGAAGCACCACCCCCTACTGGCAGCAATGCAGTTGGAGGACTTCCGCTCAGCTTAAAGTGCTTGTCAGAGCATATCTTAATAAGGGCCAATTTCAAGACACTGCAGAATCATAGTTGTAAAACTCTGTATTGTTGGTTCAGCACGTAATATATCTGTTTAGTCCTGTAACTATGAGGGGTACACATAGGCAGCAGAATGCTGTTTTGTTTGGGGGGCCCAGGGGCTATACCCTGGACCCCAGCGGAGTCCTGTGGCATGACCTCTCGCCAGTTACCGACTCTCCCACCCACCTCCTTTCGGTGCTGCACTTTTAAATCTTCGGGCAGCCACCGCACAGCATGCGTCCCCCCACAGCACACGTCAGGTCTGCTTCCGGAAGTAGAATGAAGGGTTCCGAGACAGGCCTGCTCATTAGGGCTGCACGGCAGTTGCCCAAAGATTTAAAAGTACAGTGCCAGGAGGATGTGGGTGGGGGAGTAGAGCCATAACCGACTGATAACTGCCAATCCTAACGACCCCCCTGGCCTCCCCTATTCTGACGTCCATGAGGATACATGATAAGAGGTGTATAAAATACTGAGTATAGTGGAATGGGTAGATGTGAATTACTTGTTTACTCTTTGCAAAAATACTAGGAATAGGGGGCATGCAATGAACATAAGAATAGCCTTACTGGGTCAAAGCAATGGTCCATCAAGCCCAGTAGCTCGTTCTCGCAGTGGCCAAAACCCAAGGAGTAGCAATATTCCATGCTACCAATCCAGATCAAGCAGTGGCTTCCCCCATGTCTTTCTCAATAACAGACTATGGACTTTTCCTCCAGGAACTTGTCCAAACCTTCCAGAGCTTAATGGGCTCATAATCGAAAGAGAAAAACATCCAAAAACTGGCCAAAGTCGGCACTTGGACGAACATTGTCAAAATACGTCCAACTGCCGATAATAAAACAGGTTTTGGACGTATTTCTAAACAACCTAGGCTTTCATAATGCCAATGAATGACCATAGTTAAATGGGGTGTTTCAGGAGGAGTGTCGAGGGCGGGATTTGGGGAGGACGTGGGCAGGCTTAGACTTAGTCGTACTGCATATATAATCGAAAGTTATACAGCACAGCATAGACGGAACTTGGACATTGTGACTTAGACCATTTAAAACACAAAACCCCACCTAAAATGACCAAATAAACACTGCAAACCCATAATAAAGACCCCCACACACTACCCCAGTGATCACCGACCCCCTCCCACCATAAAAATATTAATCACAACTTGAAAATTGTACCTCCAGAACATCATCATCTGGCAGCCTGCACAGAGGTGTCTTAAGCCGTATTGGGGGTGGGTTAGGGACCTATAGAGAGGAGAACCCATGCCCATAAGCCCCTATAATCACTGCATTGATATTGAAACATGTGCACTCCCCTATACACCCCCAAAACCCTTTTTTACTGGCATATAAGTGGTTCATGCAGCCATAAGGGCTATTGGGGTATTAGATAAGTGAGTCTAGGGGATTCTGGAGATGGTTTGGGGGACTCTCCATGACCTATAAGGGAGCTGTAGTGAGAAGACATGGCACCCTTGTTGTGAAGTTCACAGCAGTGCCCTGTAAGGTACCCCACTATTTAGGTGCCATGTCTGGGTGTTCAATCCATCACTTTGCAGATCCTTCCCACGTCCAACAGGCTTGTTCTAGATGTTTTTTACTTGGACAAAAAGTTGGACGAAAATGTGGTATAAAGATGGACAATCTAGCGACTTGGATGAAACGAAACGAAAAAAAATGTGGACGTATTTTTAAAAAATGTGTCCTACGCTGTTTTTTTTACTTTGGATGACTTGCGACTTAGACGAAAACGGACTTAGACATTACTTTCAATTATGCCCCTCCACCTATTCTCTGAGTGAAAAAAATTTTCCTCTTATTGGTTTTAAAAGTATTTCCCTGTAACTTCATCAAGTGTCCTTTAGTCTTTGTAATTTTTGACGGAGCGAAAAATCGATCCACTTGTACCCATTCTACTCCACTCAGGATTTTATACACTTCAATCATATCTCTCCTCAGCCATCTCTTTTCCAAGCTGAAGAGACCGTTTTAATCTTTCCTCATACGAGAGGAATTCCAGCCCCTTTACCATCTCGGTCGCTCTTCTTTGAACCTTTTCTAGTGCCGCTATATCTTTCTTGAGATAAGGAGACCAGAATTGAACGCAATACTCCAGCATATAATTAACAGAGTTTAAAAAGAGGTTGGACAGGTTCCTAAAAGAAAAGTTCATAAATCATTAATAAGATTGACTCAGGAAGATCCATTGCTTCTTCCCCGAATAAGCAGCATAAAATCTATACTCTTTTGAAATCTTTCCAGGTACTTGTGTCCTAGATTAGCTACTGATGGAAACCGGATACTGGGCTTGAGGGACCTTCAGTCTGTCCTAGTATGGCGATGTTTATGCTACACACAGATCTGAAGGGTCTGTGTTCTGAATGGGCTTTTGTTGGACCTCAGAAGTGTATGTGTATTTCCTATTTTACAAGAGAAATTATTCACTGGGACCTGGGGCTTGGAAGAGTGAATTGAGTGATTGATGCTATTTAAAACAATTCAGTTTCATAGCTTTGCTACTTACGTGGCCCCCTTTGGATATACTGTTTTCTAAATTCAGCTGCTTATGCATATAGAACCTCCCCCTCCAATTAAAGCTACTATTTTTGTGCATATTTCTTTGTAAAGTCACTGTTTCTCATGTAATGCTACTATTTATTATTTTTGTAGTGCTACTAGATGCACACAGCACTATAGATTAAACATGCAAGAGAAAGTCCCTGCTCAAAATAGCTTATAATCTATTCATGACAGACACACGGGACACAGGGTGGATCAATCTATACTAATCATGAAGGAGGATACAAAGGGATGAAGAGGCAGAGAGGGTAGGGGCTGCAGTGGGAATGAGAAACAGATAAAGTGTGTTATAAGTTGGAAGTATTAAGGCTTAAACGCAGCTTTGAGAAAGTGGATTTTTTAGCCCGGATTTGAATATTGCCAGAGATGGCGCTTGGTTTACCAATCCAGGAAGGTTGTTCCAGGCATACGGTGCTGCAAGGCAGAGGGGGCTGTAGAGGAGAAAAGTACAGACAAGAGAGACTTACTCATAGAATGGAGTTACTGGGGAAGGGTGTAGGGAGAGATAAGAGAGGAGAGACATTGAAGAGCTGTAGAGTGGTTACACTTGCAGGTCAGTAAGAAGAATTTGAACTGTTTGCGGAAGCAGTCAGGAAGCCAATGAAACATAGAAACATGACAGCAGATAAAGACCAAATGACCCATCTAGTCTGCCCATCCACAGTAACCATTATCTCTTTCTCTCTCCGAGAGATCCCACGTGCCTATCCCAGGCCCTCTTGAATTCAGACACAGTCTCTGTTTCCACCTCCTCTTCTGGGAGACTGTTCCAAGCATCTACCACCCTTTCCGTAAAGCGACTTGAGGAGAGGGGTAACATGAGCATAGTGACCCTGACAGAATACAAAGGCAGAAGAATTCTGAACAGATTGAATGGAGGTGGGGGGGGGGAAGACATGGGCTAGTGGGAGACCCACGAGAAGCATGTGGCAGTAATCCAGGTGACGAGGACTTGGATAATAGTTTTGGCAGTGTGCTTGGAAAGGAAACTCTGGATTTTAGTGATGTATAGACAGGAGTGATAAGTTTTGGCAGTTTGTTGGCTATGCAAAGAGAAATACAGAGAGGAGTCAAAGATGAGCCTGAGGTTGCACGCCGATGAGACAGGAAGGATGAGCACATTATCCACTGAGAGAGCATAAGGAGAGAAGACACAGGTGTAGGCTCTCTTTCTTGGGACTTTGAGGTATTTTTAGAGGCCCCCTACTGAAAAAAGAATATCGGTCTCTTATTTTCATAAATGCTTACTTTCTCTACAACCTCTGGGAGATTTTTCTGGGATTATACAGCATTGGCAGAGGGATCTAGCCTGGCAATTAACCCAGGGTGGTAGGCAGTGCTAAATTGTGGGAGTGTCATTACTGCACAATGTTGTGGGCTTAAGTTCCTCAAAACCAGGCTTATCATGTGGGATGTGTAGATACTCAGAGGTGCCTTAAGTGTCAGGCTGCAGTGAACTCTTCTGTTCGTGGTCTGTGGGCATGTTCGACTATTCAGGGTTTCTGGCAGGAGATGGTTCATTTCTTGAGTTCCTCTTTGAATATTCCTGTTTCTCTCTCTGCGTCTGTTATTCTATTTTGTCACTTTCCTCTTTGTATCCTGCTCGGGTACGTTTATTTCCGAGGAAATGTTATATCATTGGTAAAAAGTGTATCATGAACATTGGCTTTCTGATCAGCCTCCTTCAATTTGGTACTGGTGGTGGGAAGCAAGAGCCGTGGCTGGTTCCCGGAAATGCTGCACCACTTTTCTCCACATGTGGACTCCTTATCTGAATGTACTACATCCGAGAGGCAGAAGTCTAATCTTGAATGCTCTCTGAGTTCCTTGTTGCATTTGTGGATTTTCTCCTTGGATGACCTTCTATATACCTGTGGTTGGAGGGGGGAGGAATGGATTTGGTGGGGTGGGGGTAGGTTGTGAGCTGTTGTAATTATCTGTATCATCTTCTGTGGTTGTTCTCTTTGTAGTTGGAAAAATTTAATAAAACGTTTGAAATAAATAAATAAATTTTTTAAAAAAGTTTTTGAGAATCTGGCCCTAGTTTGGGAAGTCCTCTTCTAGTGTATAGGGCTATGATTAAGAAGGACTTTTACTAAAGTTTGTGAGGTGGTATTAAGTGCACCTGTGGTTTGGGCAATCCTAAGAGCATGCGGTGACTTTGTGCACCTGAGCTGTCAGTGCTGCCCATACCCTATTTCTACTCATTACCTCTCATTCCTACTCCAAACACAATATTTGAGCAGTTAGTGCAGGATTTTTGCTCCAGTGGCTGGGTTTAGTGAACAGTAGCCAATAGCACAGGAACACACTCGGGTTGAGGCTATGCTAAATCCATGCTAACAGCTCAGGGCCCTCCAGCAAACATGAACTATGTATTGCCTTTGATTCTGCACTGAAGCGATGCAGGTTAAACAGAACTGAGGCAGCATTTCAAGTTTATTTAAAATATTTGATTTGATCGCAAAATCCAAATCCAATGCGATTTACATTTTGTTAAAAATTGGGTTAAAATAAAAAATAAAAAAACAAGACAATTAGTACTATTTTAATAAAATAATACATTTGAAAAAGGGAGGAGGAAAAAAAAAAAAAGGATGAAATACAATTCATAAACAAATAAAAAAGGATTGGTAATGAAGCAAGAGGTTGGAGAAGGTTACCCACTTAATTTTCACTTAGCAGTATTCCTAGTCCACTGTAAAATAATAAAATTTAAATGAATCAGTTAAAAGCGTCCTTTAAAAAGCCAACTTTTTAGGAGACTTTTAAACTTACTAAGTAATTTTTCTTCTCTTATGTTGATCGGTCGCGAATTCCAAATTTCTCAATGAATATTTGTTAAGCTAAAATACGAGGGGCCGCTGAAAAGTTCTCAGCCCAACTAACAAAGTCGGGGCAGTCTCCGTCGAGGGCTCCTTTTACGAAGGTGCGCTACGGGTTTTAGCGCGCGCTATAGCGCGCGCTAGCCAAAAATCTACCGCCTGCTCAAAAGGAGGCGGTAGCGGCTTGCACACGCGGCATTTTAGCGCACGCTATTCCGCGTGTTAAGGCCCTAGCGTGCCTTTGTAAAAGGAGCTCTTAGTCCAGCAATTTTACAATTGTTTTGTTCTATATTTTTCCGATGGAATGAAAAAAGTGGAACGTCGCTGGACTAACAGGAGAATTCTATAAACAGTGCATAACCTCCCCCTTTTACAAAACCGCAATAGCGTTTTTTAGCGCAGGCTGGCACGCTGAGTGCTCTGCACTGCTTTGGATACTCGTAGAGTTCCTATGAGTGTCGAGAGCGGCGCAGAGTATTCAGCACACCGGCCTGCACTACAATTCACTATAGGGAGGGGGGAGTTAGGCTCCTAAAGTTAGGTGACTAGATAAATAGGCGCTTAACGTAATTAGTAAATTGGCTTCAATAGTGAGCTTTAACAAACGCATAATTGAAAAAAAATAAAATAAAATTGAATTGGGAGATTGGTGCCTATTTTCTTAGTCATGATTCTGCAAAAGATAGGCGCCTAACATAAAAGTAGACATGTTTAGGGGTGGAGAAAGACTTGGGGCTCCTTTTACTAAGGTGCGCTAGCGTTTTTAGCGCACGCACAAGATTAGCGTGTGCTTTAGTGCGCGCTAGCTGAAAAGTTACCACCTGCTTAAAAGGAGGCAGTAGCAGCTAGCGCGCGTGACATTTTAGCGCTATGCGTGCGCTAAAACCGCTAGTGCACCTTTGTAAAAGGAGCCCTTAGGCGCTGCTAGGCTTGATTCTGTAAAGGACTTAGGTGCCTATAATGTCGGCCTTTAAAACCCTGGCCTACATTACAGGTGCCTGAGCTTTAAGTTAATTATATAACAGGCAACTTAATCTCCAATCAGAACTTATATAGAAACTGTTTAGAGCAGGGGTGTCCAACCTTTTGGCTTCTCTGGGCTGCATTGGCCGAAAAAAATAGTAACATAGTAACATAGTAACATAGTAGATGACGGCAGATAAAGACCCGAATGGTCCATCCAGTCTGCCCAATCTGATTCAATTTAAATTATTATTATTTTTTTTTTCTTCTTAGCTATTTCTGGGCGAGACTCCAAAGCTTTACCCGGTACTGTGCTTGGGTTCCAACTGCCAAAATCTCTGTTAAGACTTACTCCAGCCCATCTACACCCTCCCAGCCATTGAAGCCCTCCCCTGCCCATCCTCCTCCAAACGGCCATACACAGACCGTACAAGTCTGCCCAGATGTTTCTGGGGCCAAACAAACGCGCAAACGCTGCAGCAAGACAGAGGAGGGAGCTGGCAAGACGGTAAACACCCGGGGGCAGCAGAGGAAAACACTGCATCGCCCTCGACTGGGGCCGCACAAAATTCTTCACGGGGCCGCAGGTTGGACACCCCTAGAAACATAGAATATGACAGCAGAAAAGGGCCGACGGCCCAACAAGTCTGCCCAATCATGATCCCTTCCACCCTCGAGAAACTATCCTCTATCATACCTTTGTAGCGACCCCACATGTTTGTCCCATCGTTTCTTGAAGTCTAATATACAGGATTCAGCAAACGCACTTCAAGCTGTATCCCTTAAGTTTCTCAATGACGTTTTATTTAGTCCTCAGCGGCACCACCACGGATTCAAAATATTTTCATAGTCCCTGGCTTTATGTGTCAGCTCGTCATCGGACCCATAAACTTCATCGATTTTTTAATTTTTAAACTTCAGCTTTTAATTTAATTTATAATAAATAGTGAAAGTACTTAGCTTATTGATCTGTTTTAGGGATATAAGGCCGACAAGTTTCACCTTTACGGTTTCTTCAAGGCAATAACCCCTTACTGCTTACAGCCAAATATTTCTTTAGTTTGCACATGCTGAGAAAAGTCAGGGCACTATTTTATCAAGAACATTATTTATTACTGCTACAATCCACTGTGTTGGCCCAGTTGGACTACTGTAATTCTATTTGTTTGGGTATTAAACAGGGCAGTTTAGATCGTCTCCAGTTAATACAGAATACAGCGGCCAAACCTATTTTTGGAAAGAGAAAATACGATCATGTTTCCCCACTGCTGGGAAAACTCCATTGGCTTCCGGTCCACCATAGGATACAGTTCAAGTGTGCATGTGTGGTTTTCAAACTCCTTTACGGAATATTTGATTCTTTGATTCCCATTATTGGGAATTGCTTTAGATCCTGCTATTCAAGAATTACAACAATTCACAAATTAGCATTTCCTTCTCTGAAAGGTATTAAATGCACTGGGAAGCTTAGTAAATCTTTTACTTTTAAATTGGTGAGAATTTGGAATGGGCTTCCAGATTCTATAAGATTGGTAGATCAATTATTTCAATTTCAAAAAAGTTTCAAAACCTGGTTGTTTTCACAATAGTTAATTTGATTTTAGCTGTCATATAGTAATTCTAAGCAATTCAACATACTTTTTTCTAACTTTTTCCATCCATCTAATCTAACCAATTTCTGTTTTTATCCCACAGTTTTTTACTTGTTATGTTTCATTTTTTAACAAACTGTAAACTGAGTCGAGCTCCTTAGGGAGTAGATTCGGTACATAAAATAAAGATTAGATTAGAATAGATTAGATTAGACCAGAACCATTAAGCTATGGCTGTAAGCAGCAAGGGGTTATTGCCTTGAAGAAACCGTAAAGGTGAAACATGTTGGCCTGATATCCCTTAAATAGACCATTAAGCTAAGCACTTTCACTATTTATTATAAATTAAATTTAAAAATCGATGAAGTTTATGGGTCCGAAGGTGAGTTTTAAGTTAGGCATGATTCAGTAATGGACACCTAAGTGTGATTGAACATAAGAACTGCCATCTCCGGATCAGACCCATGGTCCATCGAGTCCGGCGATCCGCACACGCGGAGGCCCAGTCAGGTATACACCTGATGTAGTTTTAGTCACCCATATCCCTCTATGCCTCTCATAAGGAGATGTGCATCTAATTTGCCTTTGAATCCCAGCATAGTGGATTCCTTAATAACCTCCTTTGGGAGAGCATTCCAGGCGTCTACCACTCGCTGCGTAAAACAGAACTTCCTGACATTTGTCCTGGACTTGTCCCCCCTTAGCTTCAAACCATGTCCTCTTGTCCGTGTCGCGTTGGACAATGTAAATAATTTATTTTCCTGCTCTATTTTATCGATGCCTTTCAGCATTTTGAACGTCTCGATCATGTCCCCTCGCAGCCTCCTCTTCTCAAGGGAGAACAGTCCCAGTTTCTTGAGTCGTTCCTCATATTCCAAGTTCTCCATACCTCTTATTAACTTTGTTGCTCGTCTCTGCACCCTCTCCAACAGTTTTATATCCTTCTTTAGGTTGGGAGACCAATGTTGGACACAGTATTCCAAGTGTGGTCTGACCATTGCTCTATAAAGCGGCATTATGACTTTCTCCGATCTACTCGTGATTCCTTTCTTTATCATGCCTAACATTCTGTTTGCTTTCTTTGCCGCTGCCGCGCATTGTGCCGATGGCTTCAGGGTCCTATCTATCAGTACACCCAGGTCCTTTTCTTGTTCGCTCTTACCCAGAGTTGCGCCTGACATTCTATACTCGTGTTCCTTATTCTTACTACCTAAATGCATTACTTTGCATTTCTCCACGTTGAACTTCATCTGCCATTGCTCTGCCCATTTCTCTAACTGATACAAGTCGCTCTGGAGTTCCTCGCTATCCTCCTGCGATCTGATTGCCCGGCATAGCTTTGTGTCGTCTGCAAACTTAATGATCTCACTGGATATTCCGTCTTCCAGGTCATTGATATAAATATTAAATAGGATCGGCCCAAGCACTGAGCCCTGGGGGCACACCACTAGTCACTTTCTCCCAGTCTGAGAACTTCCCATTTATGCCCACTCTCTGCTTTCTGTTTTCCAACCATTTGCCTATCCACCTTTGTATATCTCCCTCTATTCCATGGCTTTGTAGTTTCCTGAGAAGCCTTTCATGTGGAACTTTGTCGAATGCTTTCTGGAAGTCCAAATATATTATGTCCACCGGCATTCCACTATCAATTTGCTTGTTCACGGTCTCAAAAAATTGAAGTAAATTCGTTAAACATGATTTCCCTTTCCTGAACCCATGTTGACTGGGTTTCATCAAGTCGTGTGTATCTAGGTGCCGGACTATGCTATCCTTGATCAGTGCTTCAACCATCTTTCCAGGGACAGACATAAGACTCACAGGTCTGTAGTTGCCCGGTTCCCCTCTCGATCCTTTTTTGAAAATTGGCGTGACATTCGCTATCTTCCAGTCCTCTGGTATCTGTCCAGTTCTGATTGTCAGATTGGCAAGTTTTTGCAATAGCTCTCCGATTTCAATCTTCAATTCCTTTAAAACTCTCGGGTGAATTCCATCCGGTCCAGGGGATTTGTCACTTTTAAGTTTGTCGATCTGGTAGTATATCTGGTCCAACTCCACTTCAACTGTGGTGAGGCTGTCTTCTATTACTCCACTAAACACTTTCACTGCTTCTGGTATTTTAGCGGTATCCTCCTCCGTAAAGACGGACGCAAAGAAGGAATTTAGTTTGTCAGCAATTTGTTTATCTTCCTTGATGTACCCTTTTCTTCCCTGGTCGTCCAGGGGTCCCACCGCCTCTTTTGCGGGTTTTTTCCCTTTCACGTATCTAAAGAAGGGTTTGAAGTTTTTGGCTTCTTGCGCTATTTTTTCCTCATAGTCCTTTTTGGCATCCCTCACCGCCTTGTGACATTTCTTTTGATCATCTTTATGTATTTTCCATGCTTCGGTTGTTTTCATGTGTTTCCATTTTTTGAAAGAGTCCTTCTTTTCTTTTATGGCTACCCTCACCTGTCTGGTAAGCCATGCCGGTTCTCCCTTACCTTTTGTTCTCCCCTCTTTGGAGATCCTTGGAATGTGGAGATTTTGTGCTTCTGTGATAGTATTTTTCAGTAGGGACCATGCCTGGTCTACCGTTTCAAGTTTGTCCACCTTTTTCTTGAGTCGTTGTTTCACCATGGCTCTCATGCGATCGTATTTGCCCTTTTTAAAGTTAAAGGTTTTGGTTAAGGTTTTGGCACGTTTTCTATTCCCGATGTCAAGCTTAAAGTTGATCACATTGTGATCGCTCGTCCCCAGCGGTACCGTAACTTCTACTTCTTTTGTCGGTCCCGTGAGGCCATTTAGTACCAAGTCCAGGGTGGCGTTGCCTCTTGTCGGCTCTTTTACCATTTGTTCCAGGAAGCAATCCCCTAGCACCTCCAGGAACTTGGCCTCCTTGCCGCAGTTGGAGGTTCCTAGTTTCCAGTCTATCCTCGGGAAATTGAAGTCTCCCAATATTATTACATTGCCCGTCTTGCATTCTTGTTTGATTTGACATTGTTTGATTGACATGTAATAGGTACCTAACTTTAGGTGCCTATCATTTTCACAGAATCTGGCCATAAGCGTAGGGTTGCCAGATTTTACTAAAGTAAAATCCAGACCCCAAACACCCGCCCCAAGACCCGCTCAGTTCCATCCATCCCCACCCCATTATGCCCCATTTTCCTCCCCGCCCCCGCCCGCTGCCTGCTCTCAGGCAAGAAGAAATCCACGCATGCAAGGATTTCCTCCTGCCCGACGCAATTTAGAGGCGGCTTTTCAAAACCCAGACAAAGTGCAGGGTTTTGAAAAGCTGTCCAGGGAAATCCGGATGTCTGGTAACCCTGCCTAAATGTATAGCCCCCCCAATGGAGACTGTCCCGCCTTTGTTGGTTGGGCTGAGAACGTTTCAGCGTCCCCTCGTAGCTCTGGTACCAACAAAGACAGGCTGCTCAGTCTTGTCCTGCAGGAAGGAAACAGGAAGCACAGTATTTTCAGTGAACTGGCTACTAACGGGACCTAAACAAGAAGAAATACACCAGACTTTCTAGAGTCCAGATAGCTGGTCTCTGTTTCTTTCAGTACAGAACTATGGCTGCTAAATGGCTTGGAAAGCAAACAAAAATGCTTCATCTTCCCTCTTATATTTTTTTGCATGCAAAGAGTTCACAGCTCCAGCTCCAATGATAAGCAGAGGGCAACAAACTTGCTTTATCTTGTTTATGTCTACAGTATATATATATATATATATATATATAAATATAGATTTTATTTTGTGAATCCCTTTTATTTGTACAGTGACAGTAAGGGGCAAGCATCGAGGGCAAGATGTGTCTGACTCAGAAATTTTGGCTGACGCTATTAGAAAATTAAACCAAAAGAGAACACAATTCAAAACCAAACTGCAGACACCACAAATCATTGCTGCAGAGCATGGCAGATAACTTCAAATCAATAATTAGGGTTATTTTCTGATACATGAATTTGCAGGGCAACGGAATCCGATTTTAAAATTCTAGGAAATGGGTTAATGAAATTAATTTGACTCAATTTATTTGGTTCTTCAACCACAACCGTTGTGCTTTTAAGATATGGCACGTTCCGTAAATGTGGTGAAATGTGTGTTTTATTGGCTACATCTTTTGCATAGAATAAAACGGGGTTGTGATATTTATTTCATTTATTAGGATTTATTTACCACCCTTTTAAAGGAATTCACTCAAGGATAACTCAAACATAGGCAACATCCAACACAGTAAAATTGTTCAAACAACAATATAAGACGTAGCATAGTATGCTACATTACAGCGTCAACACAATGCATGATAAAACATTTTAATAGACAGCAATGAGTGTAAACAAAGATAGAAACATGAAAGCAGATAAAGGCTAAATGGCCCATCCAGTCTACCATCCGCAGCTTCCACTGTCTTGTTCTCTCCCTAAGAGATCCCATGTGCCTATTCCATGCTTTCTTGAATTCAGACATAAGAACATAGGAGATGCCGCTGCTGGGTCTGACCAGTGGTCCATCGCGCCCAGCAGTCCGCTCACGTGGCGGCCCTTTTGGTCAAAGACCAGTGCCCTAACTGAGACTAGCCTTACCAGTGTATGTCCTTGTTCAGTAGGAACTTGTCTAACTTTGTCTTGAATCCCTGGAGGGTGTTTTCCCCAATGACAGCCTCCAGGAGAGCGTTCCAGTTTTCCACCACTCTCTGGGTGAAGAAGAACTTCCTTATGTTTGTACGGAATCTATCGCCTTTCAACTTTAAAGAGTGCCCTCTCGTTCTCCCTACCTTGGAGAGGGTGAACAATCTGTCCTTATCTACTAAGTCTATCCCCTTCCGTATCTTGAATGTTTCAATCATGTCCCCTCTCAATATCCTCTGTTCGAGGGAGAAGAGGCCCAGCCTTGTCTCTACCACCTCTACTGGGAGGCTACTCCACGCCTCTACCACCCTTTCTGTAAAAAAGTGTTTCCTTAGATTACTCCTGAGCCTATCAACTCTTAACTTTGTCCTATGGCCTCTCTTTCTGGAGCTTCCTTTCCATTTATGCCACGTAAGTACTTAAAACATCTCTATCATATCACCCCTCTGCTGCCTTTCCTCCAAAATATACATATTGAGATGAGATCTTTAAGTCTGTCCCCATATACCTTATGATGAAGACCACCAACCATGTTAGTAGTTTTCCTCTGGACCAACTCTATCCTGTTTATAGCTTTTTAAAGGTGCGATTGGCTGAAAGATGGCGGTAGGATGCCTACTGCTGCCTACCATCGGGATGCGCATTTGCAGAATCAGGCCCTAAATATAGGTACTCTTTCCATCTCTAGTAGACTCACAGTCTAAGGTTTTTGTTGTGCCTGGGGTAATAGAGGGTTAAGTAACTTGCCCAGCATCATGAGGAGGTGTAGTAGGAATCAAACCTATTTCCCCAGAATCTTGACCAAATAACTATTTAACTATTTAAAAGCAAACAAAGCAAAGGTGGAAAACATTCCACGTCACAAAGTATAAAGAGAACAATAGAACAAATCCAGTGCTCCTCTGGTCAGTGGCCCACCTTTTTGACACTTATTTGTTATTGAAACAGGTCTAGCTTCAAACATCTAAGTTTTCTGCAAAGTTCCATTCTTGCAGAAAAAAATTTGGATCATAAGTCCACCCTAGTTCCACCCAAAACAGCCCTCCTCCCTTGAGATTTAGACGCACTTCAATCAAACAGCATGGAAACCCACCTAAAACAAGTGCTTTGAAAATGGCAATTTGGGTATTTTAGCAAATGAAATGTCCAAATGCCACTTTATGCCATTTTTGATGCTTTTTTCTATTTTGAAAATGAACCTCTTAATTGTCTTCCCTGAGATGCATAAGAATTCTGATTACTGGCCTTCATTTATGGTGACAAATATCATTCTGCCATAAATTTCTGTAAATTCTGAATCAGGATAAGTTGCTTCACTTGTGTTTTCTGATCTGAAAAGAAGGTTTTGTCCAATACGAAAGGTATCATCTTATTTTCTTTTCTAGGTTTTGTTTTATTTCTATTTATTACCTTTTTTATACAAATATTTCAGTCTGGTAAATATTGTTCCTATACGAAAACCATCCCCATCTTCAGTATTACCAGTTTACGTCTACATCATGTTAACAGCATATGTAATGAACATTTTTATTTCATATAAAATTGTAACTATGCAATGGAATAAACCCTTGCCAAAGATGTACAAAGTGAAGTTTCCTTCTTTATCCATGAAGGAAATTATGTTTGCATTTTTGCTTAATAATAACATTGATCTCTCCCCCATTGTAATCTTCATTGGAAAAAAAAATATCTGACATAAAAAGGTATCAGGCAGATAAAGTTCTACAACAGATGATTAGTGGCACTTAGGTTTCTCGTTTTGTTGAAAGGAAGAGTTCCTGATTGAACAGTGCTTTTCAGTGATATGACAAGTAAGTACTTGATCCCTGTCCAACTGGAAAGGAATTGTATTCATCATCAGCGTTTAAGCTGAGGAAGCCTTTATGTTTTCCCTCTTTGTTTGAGTCTCTCCAGATCCTCCCTTTACTTCATGTCAGCGCTGCAGAGTAGGTATGCCAAGTGGTTTTGAAATTTAAATTACAGTCTCTTTTTCAGATGTTACTGGAAAGAGCCTGCAATTTATAACCACGGGCTGAGAGCACAGGATGTTCATGGTCATTTGCCAATTCTCTTGTTCTTTTCATTGGAAAGTTAATAAAACTTTTTTTTTTTTTTAATAACACATTTGCATATTGCAAGATATGTAGTATTTTTTAAGTGGGGTTTTTTTAAGTTCAAAATATTTTTATTTATTGTGAACAGTATAGATTAGTTTATTATGCATTGGATTATGTTTTAAGTGTTAATAGACAAGTTTATTAAGAGTTATCCATTACATTAGGAATTGGATGTCTGAAGTTGAAAAAAATTGTAATAGGGCAATTCTATGAACTGGAACCAGGGCAGGATTAATTTGTTGAGGGCCCCTAGGCACACAAGTACACTGGGCCCCCTGCTCTGCCCCTCCCCACCCCACCATGCGCCCAGGCGGAAACAGGAAGCTGCGTCAGAAGGAAGCTTTGGGCAAGTAGCACTGCTTGCACAATTACAGTTCCCGTTGCCTTTCTTACCCATGTTGCTTGCTTGTCTTACTTTCCGTCGATGGGGGGGGGTCTGCGTTGACGATTGGGGTGGGGCCTGTGTTGCCGATCGATGCTGGAGGGGCCTATCACCGTTTGGAAAAAACAATGTTGATGCCCTCCTTCATCGGGCCCCCCTGACCATTTCGGGCCCTAGGCATGTGCCTACTTGGCCTATTGGTTAATCCTGCCCTGACTGGAACCTAGATGTATCTGCCACTTACACCCATCAGAGGTGCTAATAATTTGCAGTCATATATGTATCTGCACTAGGGCATATACATGGGTAGGGCACGGCCATGCCATCAATCAACTTCTGCAGTATTTAGAATGCCTGCTAACTTATACCAGCTTTTGGCTCGGCTTCATCTGGTGCACCAAAAAACAATTTTGATGTGATCATATGTGATGATTTTAAGGTGGCAAGGATGAGAGGCATCCAGGGTGGTGGCACCCCTCCCCCACCCCATTCTCTCCTTCCCTACCCCCTCCTGCCTCCCATGCCCCTTACCTTCCCTCATACCTCTTTAATGTTCACGGTGCGAGCAGCAACCTCAACCTGTTGCTTGCGCCAACATTGGTTCTTCCTCTGACATCACTTTCTAGGCGCTGGTCCACTGATCACTGCATAGTATGGTTTAATATTAAGACAGGTATAGAGGGGGCTCATTCAAAAGTAATGGTTCTAGCCTTTAAAAAAATAACCTTTTGTTTGGATAGGGGTTTACATCAAGGAATTGTCTGGATGGGAACATCTAGAAGGAGTAGAAATGCAGTGGGCAAAACTGAACATAAGAACATAAGCAATGCCTCCGCTGGGTCAGACCTGAGGTCCATCGTGCCCAGCAGCCCGCTCACACGGTGGCCCAACAGGTCCAGGACCTATGTAGTAATCCTCTATCTATACCCTTCTATCCCCTTTTTCTGCAGGAAATTGTCCATTCCTTTCTTAAACCCCGGTACCGTACTCTGTCCTATTACATCTTCTGGAAGCGCATTCCAGGTGTCCACCACACGTTGGGTAAAGAAGAAAAATAATTTATGAAAGCATATGTTTATTGTGAATCACTGAATTATTTACTTATGTATGCCCTGAAATTCTTACACTTTGTCATTCAGGTTTTTTTTTAACAAAGCAAAATGATAGTGATGCTATGTTAAACAAATTTTGGCATATCAAGTTTCTCATTGGACTCTGAAATGAATACTATTGCTCATTTAAATCCATTTAATAATCAGACTGTGCTCTACCTGTGGAACCGTGACTCACTCAAGTTGTAATCAGACTGTAGTTAAAAGCTTAATGCCAAAATGCTATCTATAAGATTTGAAGGAATTAAAATGAAGAGAGAGTTTGTGCTGGAATGACTCCAGCAACAAATGAAGAAATTGCAAATTAGGAAAAATCTTACTGTGTATCAAGAAAGGAAAGATCAGACCCTCAACTCCAAGAGAGGAGCTTCATTGAAGGAATTAGTCAATGGAAATCTTAGATTGTGATGCATTTGGGTGGAATAACAGCAATTTTGCATAGACGTTTTAATGCTCAAGGAAGCTTATAGCATAATTATTTTTTATTTATTTTTTTTTTGTTCTTAGTTGCATTTTACTGATTTACAAATTCATCTAGAGAACAGAAATTTTATAAAGCAGCCAATTGAAGCATCTAAAAAAGCTTTGGTTTACTGAAATACATTGTTAAAAAAAGTGTCAATAAGCAGAAAACAAATGAACATTTTGCATTAGTGTTTGGGTTTAGTCCGAAAGCCCTCTTCTCATGTGACAGTCCAAGTGAAAAGTTGGCCCACAGGTATATTTTATCTCACAGTAGATGGCAGCATAATTATGACTCAGGTACAATAAGATTCTACCCAAAGAGCTTACAGTCTAAGGAGATAATTTTGCAAAAGGAGCCAAGTCTGGTGCCAAGAAATGAACACCAGAAACAACAGTGCCAAGCAATTTCTCTAATGGCAAGTATACAGGCATATGCCACTATGGAATGCAAGAAAAGGGAGGGCGATACATGCCAATGTGTAACTGTGATCACTAATAACAGTCTCTCTCAAAAATTTTTAGCTCCGGCACACTAAATGGAGCAAATGTTTTTCACGGCATAGTATAACTGAAATTATAAAATTACAAAAACAACAAAAAATGAACATCCCTCCCCCTTTTTTTTATAAAACCATGGAAGCAGTTTTTACCACAGGCCGGTGCACTGAATACTCTGCGCTGCTCCCAATGCTCATAGGAACTCTATGAGTGTTGGGAGCAGCGCAGAGCATTCAGCACGCCGGCCTGAGCTAAAAACTGCTTTTATGGTTTTCTAAAAAGGGGGAGGGGTTAAATTTGAGAGTTATTTATTTACAGTTATTTAAGCTATGTATGGGCAATTGTAGTAACAGCGAAACTAAAGTAGAAACATAGAAACATGATGGCAGATAAAGGCTATGACCCATCTAGCCTGCCCATCCGCAGTAACCATTATCTCCTCCTCTCCCTATTGGCTAAGGCTCTTAGCATTTGCATCTCCTCTTCCTATAGGCTAATGCTCTTTACACCTGCATTGTGAGGTCATAGAACTTTATGGTTATAGAAACATGATGGCAGATAAAGGCCAAACGGCTCATCTATTCTGTCCATCTGCAGTAACCATTATCTTTCTCTCTCCGAGAGATCCCACATGCCTATCCCAGGCCCTTTTGAATTCATAGTAGATAGAATAGAATTGCTAATCAATGCACTGGATGTGTTTGTTTTTAAGTGCAAATTAACTCACAACGCGGCTCGATAGTTGACAAGCAAACATGCATTTCATCATCCACCATCTGCAGGCGTTCTTTTTTTTTCGATTTAATTTCTGCCAAAACTGAAAACCCAAGTTCACAAAGATAAGAAGATCCAAGCGGTAACAAAGCCTTGATAACTATTGCATAAAAAATAAAATTACTTTGCCATTAGTTTTCAAAGATCAATCATGTGAAAGAATTGGAGATTGTAGCATTAAACACACAGACGCTCATGACATTGACAGGCTCTTGCATACACAACGTACATGTTGTCTATTCTAGCATACAGTATACTTAAGAGGGGATTTAAAAAAAATAAAGTAAAATTCTGGAATCTCTCAGGGCACACCACTGTGCTATGGCACACAGTTTGAGAGACACTGACTTATAACATGTCAATGACAAGCGTATTTGCAGCTATCTTGTAACACTATTCTCTAATTCATGCATGAATTTGACAATCCTGCCTATTGCCTACTCATGCTCATGTTTGACAATACACCATGTACTTTGTGGTACTTGATCCAAATATTGAGAAGATACATTCCAAACATTGGTGATAATAATAATAATAACTTTATTTTTGTATACCGCAGTACCACAAACAGTTCAGAGCGGTTTACAGTGTAAGAGACTGTACATATACAGCGATGTACTATGCAGTTGAGAGCAAGTTACAATGCAGGGGACTGTACATAGTTTAGCTTAGGTATTAATACAGCGGAAGATCACTGGGGTAGTGTGTGGGGGTCTGTTTTATGTGTTTGCAGTGCTTATCTGGTGACTTTAGGTGGGTTTTTGTGACTTAGACTATGGTTTACATGGTCCAAGTCACAACGTCCAAGTTCCGTCTAGGCTCTGTTGTAAAACTTTCGGTTATACATGCTGTATGATTAAGTCTAAGCCGGCCCACGTCCCGCCCAACTCCCGCCCTCGACATGCCTCCCGAAACGCCCCGTTTAGCTTTGGTCATTCAGCGGCACTATGAAGGCCTAGGTCGTTTAGAAATACGTCCAAAACCCGTTTTTATTATCGGCACTTGGACTTTTTAGAGAAATGTTCGTCCAAGTGCCGACTTAGGCCAGTTTTTGGACGTTTTTCTCTTTCGATTATGAGCCTCTTAGGATATAAAAACAGGATAGAAATGTTTTAAATAATTGGAGAAGAGCAGATTTGGTCCCTCTCTATAAAAGTGGAAGTAAGAAGAAAGTTGGAGAGAATAGACTGGATAGTCTGATCCCTGTGGTGAGTAAATCAATGGAAACTTTTCTAAAACAGAGAAGAGTGAGGTTTCTGGAAATCAATGGATTGCTGGACCTGAAGCAGCAGTTTTACTAGAGTTAATCTTGTCCTAAAAATCAAATTCGTTTCTTTGATTGGTTGACCTGTGTGAGAGCAATAGATATGGTACACTTAGATTTTCCAAAACACAAAAAATTGGTAAATAAATAATGTTCTCCTCAACTGGACCCACAATGGAATGCTGAATGCACCATCAGCTTTTTCCTGAAATAAAAATCAAATTAAAAAAAAAAAATGGTAATCAGTACGGGCCTAATTCTCCCTTCGTAGTAACCAATGGCCCCGGGCAGGTATTCAGTCTAAATAAATCCTGCCCTGTACATCATTGTGCCATTATATATAATAAATAAGCTGATAGATGTCAAGTGCAAACATCCATCCAAAGTGAAAACCAGAAGGAGAAAAATATTTAAAAAAAGGAAGTCAAAGAAAAACCCTTCCACAAAGGTTATTTAATGTGAAAAATCACAGTGAAGATGAAAAAAGTGAAAAAGCAACTCTAAAAAAAGCAAACAAAAACTACTGAAAAAGTTCAAATGGCCTGAACTCGTGCAACTAGAAAAAGTAAAAAAATATACAAGTGAAAAAAGTCTAACATATCCCAAGCTCTGTCACACCTCCGTTTGAAAGATCATGTCCATTTAAGAATCCTTATCAAAGTCCATATTCCGATAGTAGTTATACACCTATAAACTAAGTCCTTATCAACGTGTCAAATATAGTTCAAGTTGTAACAGAAATAGATGCATCAATCATTAGTTCAATAAGTATAAAACTTAATACTGTAAGATTAAATTAGATGATGAATCCAGCTGAAGTAAATCAAAAAGTAGTTCAGAATCCCACCCACAACAACAGCACTTAGATTTTAACAAAGACTTTGACGCAGTTTGGATAGATGGCATAAACAAACTGAATGCCCTCAATAAGAGCTCTAAAGTGACTGACTGAGTTAGAAACTAGTTGAATGGAAGATAAAGGGTAATAGAGTTCATTCTGAGGGAAAGGATATGATCAGTTCTTGGGCTGATTCTTTTAACATTTTTGTAAGTGATATTGCAGAATGGCTGTCTGGAAAGGTTTGCCTCTTTATGGATGATACAAAAGTCTACAATAGGATAGTTACCCATGGTGGTGTGGATAACATAAAGAGGGATCTAGAATTTGGCAGATACGATTTTTGTATTGCTAGAAATGCAGGGCCATGCATTTGAGTTGCAAAAATTGAGCTGTACAATATGGGGGTTGAAGTACTTCTGTGCATGAAAGAAGAATGGAATTTAGGGGTGATCATATCTGATAATCATATGGAGGCCAAAAAGTGATAACAAAAGCCAGAAAGATGTTTGGGGGCATATGGAAATAAATGACCAGAAGGAAAAAGAAGGTGATAATACCTTTGTATAAAAGACTATGTACCATTCTGGAGATTGTACCTTCAAAAAAAATAAGATGGTATCAGTTTAGAAGGTGGCTACTAAAATGGTCAGTGGTCTTCATCATCAAATTATAGAGTCAGACTTAAAGATATCAATATAAATAATTTGGAAGAAAGGTGTGAGAAAGGAAATATGGTAGAGAAACATAAATACCTCTGTGGCACAAATACACAGGAGGCAATTATCTTTTAACAGAAAGGAAACTCTGGAATGAAGGAGCATGAAGTTGAAAGGGGACATAATCGAAGGAAATGCTTCTTCACATTAGATGTTTAAAATAGCCTCCTGATGGAGATATTGAAGACAAAGAGAGCATGGGACCAGTGGGCATAGTAAGGGGGGGGCAGACTTCTCCAGGTTCCATCTCAGTGGAGGTGCCAGGACCTCTCCCCCCCACCCACGCCACACTCACATCCTCCCTTCCCCACCTCGTACCACTTTAAAATCTTAGCTAGCGCGAGCAACTACTCTAGCCTAATGCTCGCACAGTCCTGGCTTCCTCTGAAATCACTTCTGGGTCACAGGACCAGGAAGTGACATCAGAAGGGAAGCCAACCCCAGCACGAGCAGCAGGCCTGAAAAGCTGCTCATGCTGGCGATGATTTAAAGAGGTACAAGGGTGAGAAGGGAGAGCACACGTGTGGCATGGGGGGCGCAGAAGGAGTAGGGAGGGGGGCAGAGAGAAGGGCACAGGGGATTGGTGCAGAAAAATGGGGGCAGAGAAGAGGGCACGGGAGGCACCACTACCCCGAGCGCCTCCTACTCTCGCTATGCCACTGAATGGGACAAATAATGGAGAGGAAGGGATAGTAGAAAGTACTGAAGTGCAGGCTGGCTAAGCCATTTTGTCTTTATGCACTGTCGCTTTCTATGTGTCTATGGAGATCAGAGACACATGGCTCGGGAGGCAATGGTGCACCACCATTTAAGCACCATATTAAGGCAGATAGTAAAGTAATTTCTTCAAGGTCATTTACCTGCATAAGTGCCTTATAGAAAATGAAATTAAAATCCACAAAATTGTGCCTAAATGTAGATATGAATATTTATGATCCATCTATGTTTTGCATAAATGCTTGGGTCTAACTAACAATATTCTGGAAGTTGCCTATATAAATGTCTGTCCCACCTATGGACTGCTCATGACCTGTTCATGTAGATATCCCCTAGCAACTACACATTGTGCATATTGAGAATATAATTATAGAATATTGTATAAAAAAGATGTTGCCATTGGCACGGTTAAGTGTATACTAGGGATATATCCATGGGGGGTCTTAAAGGCCTCAGGCAGCTGGCTGGTGGAGATCCTCATAACCCACAGGTGGAAGTGCTCCTTCACTCACTACTGATGCTGCCACAGCGCCAGGCCTCCACCAACCACAAATGCTCAGTATTCATGAAACTCCTACACATGCTCAGTTTCATACAAACTGAGCATGTGCTGGAGGAAGGCCTGCCACAGAGGTGGCAGTGGCCACAGGTGGGAGGAGCCCTTCTGCCAGTGGGGTTGGAGATCCTCACCAGCTAAGGCATGCGAGGGACAAAGAGCGGCAGCTACTTTGTGCTCTAGCTCCCTCCCTCTCCCCCCCCCAAATTCAAGGTCTGGGTACATTACTCATTTGGATGACGGTAGTCTATATTTATACTCACAATTTTTGCATAAATTTAAACAGCCTGTTGTTATGGAATGAGGGGATTACTACTATGTTAAAAAGGAGGGCTCAGTTTACTTATAATAATATATTAGGGTTGTCCAGAAAACCCTAAGGCCCCCTTTTATGAAGCTGTGTTAGCTTTTATTGCCAGCCACGGTGGTATTAGCTCCGAAGCTCATAGGAATTCTATGAACACTGGAGCTTTTACCGCCATGGCCAGTGAAGTCTAATGCGGTTTGATCCCAAAATATTTTTTGTACAATTTTTTAGGCCTATTCTGGGATCGCTCAAAGCCACCAAAATTCATTTTTTTCTCTTAAAATTGTCTAATAATTTTGCACTAAACAGGTGATAATGCTATCATTATGCTATGGACAAAGATTCAACCTGTAAATATAAGTAAATCTGCCATTAGACATGGGTGAAATAATTTCTGGGTTACAATATCATACAGAAGTCAAAGAGAAATTCATAGAACAACTAAATGTTTGACTGTCACATGGCTGATTAGGGCTTGTCTGGGCAACTATGACTTCGGCAGCTGATCTACTGCCTGAGAAATGCTTGTGAATGGCCCCCACCTTTACTCAAGTTGTGAGCTTGCAGTGTCTAGTGCCAGCACCTAGTGGCATAGTGAAAAGACATGCACCCAGGGCAGTAGTGCCCCTCCCCACCCTCTTCTCTACCCTCCTGCTCCTTCCAGACCCCCAACCCCGCCCTGCACCCCCTTCCCTTCCCCTGTACCTTTTTAATTTTCCAGGCGAGAGCAACAACACAAACTTGCTGCCCGTGTCGTGTCGGCTACTCCACTGACGTCACTTCCTAGACATTGGGACCGGATGTGACGTCAGAGAGAGGTGACACTGACACGGGCAGCAAGTTCGTAACGCTGTTCGCACATGAAAAATTAAAAAGGTACGAGGGAAGGGGTGCACATGCACGGCAGGGAGGGCGGAGATGGGTGCCAAAGCCCTATACAAAGACCGCACCCAGGGCGGACCACACCCCTGCACCCCCTTTACTACAACAGTGGCAGCACCTATATAAACCCAAGATCTGATCAATGTTAAGTTCACTTTTATTCAAAGCAGTCTTTGTGTTTTGCTGTGGTACTGTGATGTCTTTTTAAGTTTCTAAATAGAGTAGCATGTTTCTTCTTTTTTTTTTTTAATTTATAATTTTAATAATTACAATATCAAACGATACCAAGAGAAAAAAAAGGAATCTACCACAAGTTTTACAGTATTCAAACCTTCATACACAATTCCTTTCCAAGCCCACAACAAAGGGAGACATGATACTATTTCAAATAGACAAAATTATAAAGAAATAATTAAATAAATGATTCACGACTCACGATTCATCCTCGCGAATCCAAGCCATTTCTTACTCTATATTGGATCTTGATTATTATCCTCTTATTTCTCAGTAGTGAAACTAAAAACCACTTTATTATTTAACTCACTTCTGTTCTCTAGCACTCAAAAATTGTTGCAATTGAATGGGATCCCAAAAAACATATTCAATGTCTTGTAACTTAACAACACGCACAACACTACACTCAATATATATGCCAAAAATCCTAAAATAGTAACAACAAAGAGGCACAACCAGTCACAACAGGGTTTGGATGGGGGACGCCCAGAATAAACTACAGTCCTAACCTTTGGCTCCTGGCGTTTTCAATTGTGGTAGTTTGGTTCAGATAAGTATTAGTTTTGATTGAATTTGAGTATTTTTTGATATTGCTTTATTTTCAGCTTGGCGGGTTTCGGCTGGCAGGGTTTGTGTGGGGGTCGCTCAGTTTGTATTTCCACCGTTCGAGTTTGATTTGCTCACGGGGTTGCTTAGATTGTATTATTTATTTAGGGCTTTATTGCAGGTGTTTCTTATTATACACACATAGGGGGCTCAATGATGGTGTGGCGGTGGAGGCTTCCTGCCTCAACCCAGAAGTGAAGTATCGGAGCTTCTGCTCCCATTGCTGATGGTTCACACTGAGAGCGCCCTTTACTTCTTAAGTGGAGTTGTTTCAGGTTAGGACTGTAGTTTATTCTGGGCGTCCCCCATCCAAACCCTGTTGTGACTGGTTGTGCCTCTTTGTTGTTACTATTGTAACTTAACAAGACATTTACATGGCAATTTTAGGTAAAAAGATGCCTCTAGAGCTAAAACTCTAACTTTTAATTTCAAAAATTCTTTCCTTCTCAGTTGCGTAGCTCTAGAGACATCTGGAAAAATTCTAACCAAATCCCCACAAAATTTTGTTAACCTATTTTTAAATTACAGTTTCATAATTAACACTTTATCTATCTCACTCATGCATGTTATCACCAGAGTGGACCTACTTTGGATCACATCCTGACTATCTTCCAGAAACTCTGTCAAGTTAATTTCATTTGTCACCAAGTGGTCCACCTCCCTGGGCGGGATCTTTTTTCTTTTGGGGAACATAATAATAGTTATTAATTGGAAAATTCTTCGCATTGGGCACCCCCAGTATTTCTTTAAAAAATTTTCTTAACAAGATTTCCGAAGATAATAAATGAGTTACTGGGAAGTTAACCAAGCAAAGATTCCTCCCTCTATACATATTTTCCATTGATTCCATTTTAGAATACATCACCATAGAATAGCATGTTTCATTAGTAACTGAGCATGTCAACTAGAAGTGGAAAAGCCTACAATGTTAAGATGATGGGATTGTTTTGGGAGCTCTGGCAGGAGGGAGTGGGCATCCCTCCTGCTGGCTGACTTGTGGTAGGCTTTGGGGGTTCCCTGCCACTGCCACTCAGCTGATTGGGGAGATTCCCTTGCAGCGATCTGCTCAGTAGCAGAGCAATTTTTAATGGCGCCTGTGATATGGACACCGGTTAGAGAATCGAGGTGGTTAGGCATCTCTCTATTAGGATAGACACGATTCTGTATAGGACACCTGTGTGCGATTCTCGAAAGTCACTTAGGCGGCTGCTGAGACCAGGTGTCCTTTATAGAATCAGGCCCTGAATGATTGAGTGTTTGGAACACCATTGGCAGTGTACTTGTTTAGCTATTAGGGAAGTAAGAGTATGTTAAATTTATGTTATTTTCCATAATTAAGTACAGATATTGAGGTTTCATTTAATACTGGAGCTAGATTTTTTGCATAAAATGTCTTTTTTCAATGTATCATTTGCTGAGTGTGAAAACATAAAAGTTATACCTATAATACCATGAAATTTGCTCCATTAAGAAAAAAATAATAGCAAATTTTAATAAAAACAGAGCTTTATGTATTAGTGGATTTGAGCAACCCCAGGATGGGTTTTAAATATTTTTCAAAAATTATTTTCTGATCAAGCAAAATCAAATTCATGGGAAAAACTTCAATTCACAGTTTTTCCAAGGTTTTTCTGGACAACCTACTAGTATGTGGTAAGTCTAGTTTCAGTTAGGGCACTGGTCTTTGACCTAAGGGCCACCAGGGGAGCGGACTGCTGGGCAGGATGGACCACTGGTCTGATCCAGCAGCGGCAATTCTTATGTTCTTATTACATGACTACGAGGGGGTGCAGAAAAGTTCTCAGCCTAACCAAGAAGAGAATGACCTGGATATGGTTCAATCAATGATCTGAAACAATGTCAAAACATAGAATTTTGTTTCTGCAAATTGGCACATAATGAAATGACAACTCTCTTCAGCCACAGTAGCAAAATAACGCTAAGAATTTAGGAAGTTGGTTGGTTTAGCTGAAAACTTCTCAGCCACCCCCTCGTACGTAACAGAAGTGAGCCAAGTATAGCACAATCAAACCATTGTGACATCACTGATGAGGTTGGCCTTTATTGGTGGAATGAGGCATTATGACATCACAATCTCAGCCCTGGTCACCAAAGACTG
This sequence comes from Geotrypetes seraphini, assembly GCF_902459505.1. Taxonomy (NCBI): domain Eukaryota; kingdom Metazoa; phylum Chordata; class Amphibia; order Gymnophiona; family Dermophiidae; genus Geotrypetes; species Geotrypetes seraphini. The sequence continues at coordinate 28,480,696 of NC_047102.1, read as the reverse complement.
AAACTCTTCACACTACCAGGGGGTCCTGAAAAGTTCTCAGCCCAACCAAGAAGAGAATGACCTGGATATGGTTCAATCAATGATCTGAAACAATGTCAAAACATAGAATTTTGTTTCTGCAAATTGGCACTTAATGAAATGACACTCTCTTCAGCCACAGTGGCAAAATAACGCTAAGAATTTAGGAAGTTGGTTGGTTTAGCTGAAAACTTCTCAGCCACCCCCTCGTACGTAACAGAAGTGAGCCAAGTATAGCACAATCAAACCATTGTGACATCACTGATGAGGTTGGCCTTTATTGGTGGAATGAGGCATTATGACATCACAATCTCAGCCCTGGTCACCAGAGACTGAAACTCTTCACACTACCAGGGGGTGCTGAAAAGTTCTCAGCCCAACAGACGAGAATGACCTGGATATGGTTCAATCAATGATCTGAAACAATGTCAATACATAAGAATTTTGTTTCTGCAAATTGGCACTTAACGCAATAACTCCACCTTTTACAAAACTGAGGAAGTGGTTTTTAGCGCAGGCTGACGCACTGAATGCTCTATGCTGCTCCCGACGCTCATAGGAACTCAGTGCGCTAAAAAACGCTTTTGTGGTTTTATAAAAAAGGGGGGGGGGGGAGGAGGATATAAGATAACACTCTTTTTAGCTACAGTGGCAAAATAATGCTCAGAATTGAGGAAGTCAGTTGGTTGAGCTGAGAACTTTTTCAGCGCCCCCCTCGCATTTCGCTCACATCTCTCCTTCAAACCACATATGCGCACTTTGCAAACAGCAAACAGTTCCATGCTCCTAGAAGTTGTGCCTTATCCAGTACAGCAAAAGTCTGTTTGTGCTGAAATTGAGACCACACAGTACAAAGCTAACAAAATATATAAATCTGATTTACAGAAAAGAGCAAAACCTAAATTGGACGTTGACATTAATAGCATTTTCCCCCTGTGGAGAGTTTTCGCTTTATCGTGCTGCCTTCGGTATAACAAAGCTCCGAAAAAGGCAACTGTAAACAAATGATACAAGCTGGTTTACTAAGAATGTGGATTGTATTCCATAATAAGTAGGATTTATGATGATGGCTCCATGATATGAAAAACATATGGACCACCAGAAAACCAAACGTCAGAGATTGGATCTTTTGATTTATTAGCACATAATTTATATTTTTTGTTCACATTTTCAGAGTTCTTCCATTTTCAGTATTTCCTTGCTGGTTTTAAGTTAAAGGATACAAATAAGATATACCACCATTCTGGGGATAGAGGATTTATATGTGCTACAGACATCGACTATGCTTATAATTAAATATTACAATTATTTAATTACATTTTCAGTTTATCTACAGCATAAATGTAAAGTACAGTATGTACATTGGAAATGAAATAAAGTTCAACATAGGCCAAGTAAAACTAAAAAGTTTATTGTATAACCATTCCACTGACCAGGAATAGCTATTAGCGTTGTCATCTTTTTTTATTAACTATCAATGTATGTTTGCAATTTTGGACTACCGCATATACTCAAATATAAACCAAGATTTTGAGTCCAAAAATGGAGATCTCAGTTTATATTCCGAGTCCCCACCCGATGACAAGCACTTCTGTCCTTCCCACCTCATTGGATAACCATCACTACTATGCCTTTGTCATTCCTGTTTTTCTCTCCTTTTCCCAATGTGTCCTGCCTTGGCCGACTGGCTCAATACCCAGCCCCCTTGTAAGTATGCAGATCTGAAAAGGGGGCACGGAAACTTGTGGCAGTCTGGCAAGGTTACAGCAGGAAAGCACAGCAACTATTTTCAGTATGGAGATTGCATGGGCAGGAGCGCAGAAAGATCACCCACTCACCACTAGACCACCCAGCTCACCACTAGACCACCAGGGCTATAAGGTAAATTCTTACACCTAAATTTCCCTGTTTTGCTCATGATCATCCCATGGTGGCACCCCCTTTTCAGATCTGCGTGATGCACCAGGAAGGGGAAGGCCCAACATTTTGTGGAAGTGGGCCTGCCAGCCATAGGGAGAAATAGGTCCTGGGGGGGTCCAGGTGAGCTTGTGGGTGTCGGGGTGGGAGCATGTCTTCAGGGAGGGGTTCCAGCAACAGGGAGTGGGCATCCCTCCTGCCAACCGAGTTTGTGGTAGGGACGGGTTCCCTTCTACAGCCACTAAATTGATCGCGGCAGGCAGATTCCCTTGCCATGATCAGCTCAGAGTCAACGCAACTTTCTAACCGGTATCTGTGACTTGGAATTGGGGTGGTTAGGCATCTGTTTGTCAGGACAGATACAATTCTAAATAGGATGCCCATGTGTGATTCTCAAAAGTCACTTAGGTGGCCCTTTGTGTAAAAATAAGTTTATATGAAAAATTATTTCTTGCAAACTGTTTGACCTGCTATGGGTGCTTCATTAAAGCTGGCCATCATCGAGGTGGCAGATTTCTGTTTCAGATAAGTATTTGAGTGTATTTTCATATTTTCATTTTGACGTTTGAGTCACTTACATTGCACAGGGCCCGACACAAAATAGTGAAGGAGGTTTTTTATGCCGATGAGGTTCTTTTCATCCCATAACAATCCATCACCAGTTTTTTAAAGTGATGGATGGAGTTCTGAGGCTTTTCTTCCTTGTCACACTATTTAACACTATTAATATATATACTTGAATATAAACCTATCCAAATATAAACCGAGATACCATTTTTGCCCCACTTATTAGGGGAAAAATAGTAACTCAAATATAAACCGATGCCCTACCACCCTCCCTCCTAGTAGTCTTACCCCTATACCATCACTGTAAGCCTTCCCCAAACCAGCAGACTTTTACGGCTGTGATCATGGCATGCCCACGCCCCACTCATGCCCCAACCCCACCAGAACATCAGCTAGTGCTCCTTTCCTTCTTCCCTCCTAAGCGAAACCCCACCTGCACCCCTCTGGAACATCAGCTAATACTTCTTCCCTGCCTCCCAAGCAAGAGTAATGCCCGCACTACCGTCCATGCCCCAACCCCCACCAGAATGTCAGCTAATGCTTCCTCCCAAGCCTGAAGAACACCTACATCAACGTCTACACACTACCGGAACATCAGCTAGCACTCATTCCCTCTCTAGCAAACATAATTGACATTCCCCAAGGCCTACTGTGATCTCCTGGTCTAGTGGCGTGTTGGGGCAGGAGCAATTCCCACTTGTTCCTGCCCATTCTTCCTCTGCAATAAAAATGTCCACCGGGAGATTGCAACTGGAAGCCCCGGTGGCCATTTTTATTATGGAGGAAGAATGGGCAGGAGTGATTGGAATTTGCTCCTGCCCCAATATGCTGCTAGACCACCAGGAGATTATGGTAGGCTTGGGGGGGGGGGGGATGTCAGTCTCCCTTGCGAGGGATGAAAGAAGCGCTAGCTCACGTTCCAGTGGTGCGCAGACAGGGGTGCGGGTGTTCCTCTGGCTTGGGAGGGAGCAGTAGCTGATGCTCTGGTGGGGGGTTGGGGTGCAGGCATTACTCTTGCATGGGAGGGAGGGAGGCAGGGCAGGATTAACCAATAGGCCAAGTAGGCACGTGCCTAGGGCCCAAAATGGTCAGGGGGGCCCGATGAAGGAGGGCATCAACATTGTTTTTTCCAAACAGTGATGGACCCCTCCAGCATCGATTGGCAATGCAGCCATCCCCCCCAATTAGCAACGCGGGCCCCACCCCGATCGTCAACACAGGCCCCACCCCATCGACGGAAAGTAAGACAAGCAAGAAACGTGGGTAAGAAAGGCAACGAGAACTGTAATTGTGCAAGCGGTGCTGCTTGCCCAAAGCTTCCCTCTGACGCAGCTTCCTGTTTCAGCCTAGGCGCATGGTGGGGTGGGGCGGGGCAGGAGGGCCCCAGTGTACTTGTGTGCCTAGGGGCCCTCAATGAATTAATCCTGCCCTGGAGGGAGGAAGCACTAATTGATGCTCAGGTAATTAGTTCAATAACTGTGGTCCACACACATAAAATATAGTATTCTTATATTCTTCGTGGTGAATTTCATGAACAGAGGGGACCACAAGGGCATTACTGTTCAAGGAACGTAAGTTCCGTGTTGCTCGATAAATACAAAAGGAGTCCAACAAAACTGGATATTTCCTGCCAGCCAATGTTTTAAAAAAACAAGTAGCAACAGTTTATATCGAATACGATACTCAATTGGCAACCAGTGCAGTTCTTTAAGAACAGGAGTGATGTGTTCAAATCTAGAAATTCCAGTAATTAACTTTGCCACCGAGTTCTGAGTAGCCTGTAAAGATCTCAAATATTTCTTAGGAACACCCATTAGCAAGCAATTACAATAGTCAAAATGTGGAAAAATCAGACTTTGAATAACCAATTGAAATTTTAAACTGGTTAGCACTGACTTCAAAAGGTGCAAAAGCCTCAACTAAAAAAAAAAACAAAACATTTTTAACAATATAAGAAACACGGGGTCCTTTTACTATGGCGCGCTCACCGATTTAGCACGCACTAATCGATTTAGTGCGCGCTAAATGAATATAATGGCGCCTTAACGTTTAGCGCACGCTAATCCTTACCGCGTGCTAAATCGATTAACGCATGCTAAATCAGTTAGCGCGCCTTGCTCTTTTATCTTCAAAGAAGTCTCCAAATATGCTCCTAAAGTTTTAAGTGTTCTTACAAATGAAATCGTCACTTCCTTAAATGTAACCAGTGTTGGAAAATCATGGATAGCACGACTCGAAAGCACAGTTGCGCGTATTTACCAAGAATAATTAATTGTGTGAAAAACTGGCTTTTCTCAGGATCTGCTTAGAGCACAAAATGCATTGCCAAATACATTTATGCTGGTTACATAAATGACTTTCACTTTCCCTTGGTTAAAGTGTTTCTTTTGTACATTTTTTGTTTTCATCTGTTACATCTGATCTGATATTTTTATCTATTTATAGCCCTCTCCATCTGCGTGCATAATCGTAAAAGCAAACAAATACTCACTAGCTCTTTTGATGTCTTCTTACCCCTATGGATATACACAGGCAAAAAAAAAAAAGTATTGTTTCTTAAATATTGTTATGATTTTGGGGTGTTTTTTGGTTCATTTCTCACATTCATTTTAACAGTAATTTTTAACATATACTGATCAACTTACACATTAATTCATCTGTGCATGTTAAATCAACTTAATTGCAGGGAAAAAAATTAAGGCATATTAATGAACTGAAATCATGCTAATGAGGGCACATCACTACCCAAGCACCACCAGGGTAACTCAATGACTATGCAAATATTGTGGCAAGATGCCATGAAGCAGGTTACCTAAATACTAGTCAGACAGAAAGAATTATGTAATGCTTAGAAACAATGGACCAAACAACATAATATTATTGTACAGTGATAATGACCAGCAAATTGTATATTGTAAGGGTAGTGGTTTAACATAAGGTGGGGAATGCCTATAGATTCTAGATCGCCTTTAGTAGTTTCAAACTCTACTACTAATCATTTCTATAGTGTATATTTGCATGAGTTAGGTGCAAAGCTGGCTATGAGAAATGGAATTTTGCAAATAATTTTAGGGCCAACTCTAACCCACCTCCACCTCTCAGACCTGTCCATACCTTACTTAAGGCTGTCTCTAACACACCCTGCCTCCCTTCCACTTCCCAAGCCTCTCCAAACCTTACTTGCAAAGCCTGGTGGTCTAGCAGTGAAGTAGGGCAGGCGCAATCTTCCTATACTCCTGCACCATGCAGAGCCATGAACAAAAACGGCTGCCGTGAATTCTCTCTGTAGTCTCGTGAGACCACTGGATCTCACAGCAGCCATTTTTGTTTGCAGCTCTGCACGGGGAAGGAACGTAAGAAGATCACTCCTGTCCTGCTTCAACGCTAGACCACTAGCCTTTCAAAGTAAGGTGTGGAGAGATCCAGAAGATGGAAGAGAGGCAGAGGTGAGTCATGGTTTAGATTTAGAAACTCGTGAATAACCAAAGACACAAATCCTAAACCTGCAAAATACAGATGGGGGAGGGGGGAAACCTGTATTTTCTGTGTCCCTAGTGGGCTCGCAATCTGTTTTGTTGCTGGGGTATTGTTTATTTGGGTTTTTTTTGTATCTAGAGCAATGGAGTGTTAGATGACTTGCCCAGGGTCACAAGGAGCTACAGTGAGGACTGAACCCAGTTCCCACAGCCATATTCATGCATAAAAAAAAAAATAGCTCCTGAGCGCGTCCAAATCAGCCAAAGCCGTTGTGAGGGGGGGGGGGGGGTAGGAAGAAGAGTTAGGGAGCAGCAGAGGACAGGCAAGGGGAGGGGAGGGACAGTGAGGAGGGCCAATCAAGGAAGAGCAGGACAGAAAGGGGAGAAAGGATAGCGGAGGAGGAAGGGAAATCACTCTTTTGAATCCGGCACTCACAGGAGGCGGTAGTGACTTCCAGCGGCAGCGATCAACCCCACCTTCAGCGATCTCAGGCAGAAGCAGCGACTTTGGCAGCAGCGGCAACAATCACCTGCCCAGCGCACACTCTACAAAGGAAATGGAGGCACGCACCGCGTGGTGAGGTCTTGGGTAGTGGAGGGTACCAGATAGGCACTAGTCATAGGTCAGGGGTCATAGGCACTAGTCCATGACCTGTGAAGTGGTCCCTGACTATTCCTATAACCTATCTCTACTTCTATCTGTACCCTTCAATCCCCTTATCCTTTAGGAACCTATCTAAACCTTCCTTGAACTCCTGTATCATGCTCTGGCCTGTCACAACCTCCGGAAGTGCGTTCCATGACACTTATGCACACTGTGTATTCCAGCATTGAAGCTGTGTCTTAGTACATTTGGCCTCTTGGAGCTTACTACCTCACTCTGAGGATACACTTCACTTATTATAATATTGAGATAACAATATAATATATGTATGTTGTCATAGTGAGAAGCTATTACTGCACTCCTCCCCATTTATATGGGCATTCGCTGCTCCAACTGTGAATTTTAAGTATCAAAGCAGCCAATAGGATTTTTATCTATTTTTATTTTTACTTTAAGGCAGGTAGGCAAAGAGAAACAGGTCAGGGCACCACCCCAGCAGGAAAGGGCGCATAAAACTCATAGGACTATTAATTTTGCACAGTTTTTGGATTATGCAAATTGCAGAATAACTGTGGATATCCAATCCAAAGTATTGGTGGTCATGCAACAAACTCAGCATTTAGATCTATGAAGATCTATGAAGTAAATGGTCAGCTCCTTCCCAAGGGAATTCATTCCTACGTATAATACTTTATAGTGCAACCAGAGAATTATAAGCATCATATTTTTCTTCTTTTCCCAAAAGCAAGTGATTAAAAAAATGAAAAATGTGTATACTAAATTTCCAACACCCCCCCCCCCCCCCAACATTTTAAGACTTTACTAAAGTTTGGCAAGCATGAAATTTCTGAAACAGATCCCAAGCCAAAATTGAAATTTAAAAAGTGGTCTGCCTTTACTAGCCAAGAATGGGCTGGGCTGAAGTGAAAATGCAATGATTATAGCTCCATCAAGAGGAGAAAGCCGTGGTCCCACCGCACTTGCTGCATCTTTCTCATGACATCAAAAGTCACAAAGCACCAAGCGTGCGGTATGGGATCATTGGGTTGTACTGTAGCCAGACCACTAAAAGCTGAACTTTTGCCCTGGCTTTCTTCATTTTTGACTTGCTCACTGCTGTGGTTTAAGCATCTAATTTACTCAACCAGTTCATTGAAAACACTCATCACCTTCGGCTTCCCTCTAGAAAACAAGGTCAATAATGAGATGCTCCTGTAGTGGATCAGCTGCTGAGGCAGAAAAGTCTCTTCCAGATTCTGGTCTGAAATGCATAATAATAATGCTCCTAGATTGGAACGGTGCATAGACAGATACAATGAACTATTAAATATTCTGCCTCTTGGTAGGCCTCATTGTTATAGAAAAAATAGTCTGGACTTCACTCTACTGTACAACGTCTCTATTGGAGAATACCCATGGTCCTGCAGTGCCTTCAAGGAGAAACCCCGAAATGTGTCTTCTTGCACCACTTACATTTCAATTTATTTTGTTGGGTCTTTAAGAACACAAGAATTACCCTACTGGGACAGACAAGCCCTGTATTCTGTTTCCAACAGTGGCCAACTCAGGTCCCAAGTACCTGGCAAAAACTCAAAGAGTAGCAATATTCCAGAACTGAGATTGTGATGTCATAAAGGCTTATTCCACCAATGCCTAAGAGCCAAATTCATCAGTGATGTCACAATAGCTTGATTATTCTATACTGTACTTATCTTATATAAGAACATAAGAACTGCCATACTGGGACAGACCAAAGGTCCATCAAGCCCCGTATTCTGTTTCCAACAATGGCCAACCCAGGTCCCAAATTCCTAGATAGATTCCATCCCCTGATGATGATACATGGATCCTATGAATTCTGAGGATCAGGACTGCACCCGACAACTGCCAGTAGCTTTCAAATCTAGAATGGAGGAGTGGGGCTAATGCCTCTATTTTGTTCAAGAAACTGAAATATTGAGATGCTGTATCGGTTTCCAAATGATATCAAGTCAAAGGTTATATCTTCTACAGACAACCTTGGCAAGCTTTGTGCAATTGAAACTGGATCGTCTGAATGGGAGCAGATATGAGATATGCAGAAGAGCAGTGTCTTATAACAACACCTGCACAGCTATATTCCAAGGGGAAGAGAGGACTTTCCTGATCCAATCAAACATGGAGATTTTTAAAAAGGTTTGTTTATTATCGTTATTACTGTAAAAGTTCAATACTTTATTTCTGAATTAGTCATGATTTGCATGAAGGATCTTGCATTGGAAAAATGTTGATGTGCATTTAAACTTTAAGGGGTTCCTTTTACTAGGGTGCGCTAGTGGTTAGCACTAATGCATGCTTATATCACTAGAAACTGGCTTACCGCAGAATGTGTTCAGTCGTCCCTTGGTCATTTTTAGATCGGTGTGCACTATCCATGCGTTAAAAGATAAAATTGATTTTTTTTGTAGCACTGGGGGCAGAGAGTGGGCATGTTCTGTGGGAATCAGTTAGTACAGCTGCATTGCTGCGAGCCGATTGGCATGTGATTAGCGCGTGAGCTGTTACCATTTTCAAAATTAGGTTTCGGTAAGGGCTCACGCACTAATGAGAAAATTACCGCATTGCCATTAATAGTGGAAATGGAAAAAAAATTGGCCATATTAACCCTATGGTAATAATGACCTTAATGCGTGGGAATGACCCGCTAAGGCCACTTTTTACCGCAGTTCCATAAAAGGGCCCCTACAAGCTTGGTGAAACAGGTGGCATTTAATAGATTAACCAATATATTCAGCCAAGAGCTTCCAAGGAGCAGAATCCACTTAAGAAGTTGATTTGTCTTGATCTGACCATCTTATATTTCATACAGAAATTTAGATAAATTCCACCAATATTTTTCAAAAGCTTTTTATTACATGTCTCCCAGCAGCTGGAGTAAACTCAGTTCCCTACTACCTCCCTTTCTTTACATAAGGGACTGGGTTGTATAGAGTTGTGTGCCCAAATTTCTGTCTTGCATGCCAGTTGCGTACCTAACATAATTGTTAAATTGACAACTAGCCTTAAGCGCCAATAGTAGCCCTTAGTGCTACTAGTTTGTAGTTGCATGTATAACTGATCCAAGCACTGGTCTATAAATTTAGGGCCAGATTCGGTAAATGGTACCCAAAGTTAGGCACCATTTAGATCCACGCTAAGTGCCAATTCTTGAGACCAGATTCTGAAATGCATAACAATAGTGCACCTAGATTGGAACCCTGCCTATTGCATGTCAATCACACTTAGGTGCCCATTACAGAAACACGCTTAGTGGCGCCTAACTGAAAACGTAGGCACCTGTAATGTAGGCCAGGCCTTCATTATAGGCGCCTTTAGAAAATCATGCTTAGCGGCACTTATGTCTTGCTCCACCCCTAAACACGCCTACTTTGGTGTGATTGATGACTATCTTTTGTAGAATCATGCCTAAGAAGACAGGCGCCTTTCTCCCAATTGAATTTTACTTTTTCTTTTTCAGATATGAGCAATTTATTGAAATCAATTTAGCGATTAAGTTATGTGCCTATTTATTTAGGTGCCTAACTTTAGGCGCCTCTTATAGAATTTCCCCCTTACTGCTAAGCAGCCTTTATGGAATAGCAATTAGCATGGATTCACATGCCCAACTTGCTGGCATAGATCCTGGCATGTAACTAAAGGAAGTTGGGTGCATAAATGACACTATTCTATTACACTGTGCCTAAATTTTAGGGTTGTCCCTGACTGACCCAAGGCCCCCCCTCCCCCCGGCATGTCCCTGTTTTGAGTTATGTACAAGACAACTTAGGCATTCAGTGCCAGATTCTATATATGCCACCAAAAATCTCAACGGGGGAAAAAGTGCTTAGCACTCTTCTATAAACCACGCCTAAAGTTAAGTGCCGTTTATAGAATATGTGTAGCCGCCAACCCAATGACTAAAATTTAGACCTGACCATTTGCCCCATCTAAAACCTGGTGCAAATGCTTGTGCCTAAATTGTGTACAGATTCTAGAACATTCTAGAAAAGCATGCATAATTTTTAGGAATGCAAATGGCCTGCCCATGCCCTTCCCTAAGCCACACCCACTTTTCAGATCCACACATTAGAAGTTACATAGAATACACTTAGAAAGTTGCATGTGTAAATTCTAATTTGTGGACTATGTACATTCATTTACTTTATTTCATTAGAAATATGTAATTAAATAATGATAAAGGAATTTTTTAAAAAAATTTTGGTGCCATTTGTAGAATCGCACCTAGAAGTGTCTAAATCAACTTAGGCACCAGTGGGTGTCATAGTATTAGGCACTGGTATATTAAATGAGGGTTTTCTTGGTCTAAAATACCTTTGCCTAAGATAGATGCCTACCGGTGCCCAAACTCCGCCCCTAATAACACCTACTTTCTGTGTAGGTGCTGGTAGGCACCTCCATGTAGATGCCTACTATGAGGTGGTAGGTGCATACTGAGTTAGGGACCTGCCAGTGAATTAATTTTTTTAATTGGTTTTTAATATCCGTGCCATTTAAGCCAAATAAAGAAATTAACCCCCCCCCCCCTTTACGAAGATTCGTTAGGCTTTTTTATCACTGGCTGTGGAGGTATTAGCGCCAATGCTCATAGGAATTCTATGAGTGTTGGAGGTAAAACCGCCATGGCTGATCTTCGGGTTGAAGAAGTTCGATCACATAACTCCCTCCTACCAACTCCTGCATTGGTTGCCAATGGAGGCGCGTGTGAGGTTTAAGTTCGGCTGCTTTTGCTTCAAGGTTCTATTCGGTCTAGCCCCCAAATATATAACCGACCTATTCTCCTTTACAACCAATAGACATAAAACAAGCTCAAACTTGAATTTTGTTTCCCACCCCCCGGTTAGAGGATGTAAATTCAAAATTCATCACTAACATCTTCTCTCTTATCAAGCAGCATTATGGGGCAACGATCTGAAACAACTACTTACGCTTGCCAATACATATAGGGAATTTAAGAGACAACTGAAAACATATCTGTTCCTAAAGTACATAGGAAACTGATTTGCACAATCTCTCTCTCAATACCAGATCTCTAGAACTGCCAAACAATAGATATTAACTATGTCAATTCTACTCAATTTGTAACATTTTTTATAACCATTGTAAACCGCATAGAACTTCACGGTCCTGCGGTATATGAACCGTTATTATTATTATTAATATTATTATCATGGCTGGTGATAAAAAAAGCCTAATGCGGCTTTGTAAAGGGGTGTGTGGGAAGGTATGTGCATTTTACAGAATGAGGGAGGGTCTTACGACCCATGTTTTTCATACCTAATTTTTGGCGTTTTCTTATATTTACCCTATCATCTTTGGGGACAGGAGGAGGATGTTTATTTTTATCCTACAGATAATGAGAGAAAACACTGAAATGAGTAAATACATTCTGTAACTAATAACAGATATGACAAGCATTACAGCTTCTGTAAACCTAAGTTATATGACACCTATCAGATAGGGTCACCTCTTTATATCCTACATTATTATAAAATGCCCTTTTTATTTCACTGATCACCTGCTCTACAGAGGCTCATGTTTTTCAGAAATCTCAGAATACAGAGTTATTGCACTTTATGTAAATCATGACCCCTGCTTTCACTGCAGTTCACAAATCACTTGAGCACATCTAGGAACACAGATATTGCTGTAAAAGGGAACAATCATTTAGGAAAAAGCTGAAAGAAGCCTAATATGTAAGTATCCTTCTGCATATTATATTATCTTGTCACAATAACTCTGAATTTTATGATTAGTGGGGTTTTATTTCTTATCTTCAGGATGCATTAGTGAAACATCTTTCTTGCTGGAGAAGTGGGAAGCAGTTTAAACAGAGAGATATACATATCTATATATAGAGAGATAGATCATTTCTTTTTTAGAACAAGTGGTTCTGGACAATAACACAACTATACCCCAAAAATGTGGCAAAAAATGACTTAAATTACAGTTAAAAAAAGGTAACTTTTAGTATATGTGGGAATCACTATGAACGGGCAAAACTTTGCTCCTACTAGTCCACTGCTCTGCTTGCCCAAAAGTTTATGCAAAAAAACATTGGACTAACCAAATTTAAGACACGATGCCCCTTCTCTGGCTTTGCAAAATTGAGATTTGGACAGTTCAAGCAAATGGATGCTCATTTGGGCATTTTCAGACGTCCTTATATTTCAAAAATAAGCCCCATTGTCAGATTCTGTCTAAGTTAATGAATTTTTTACTGGTACAGTACTCCCATGAAATTCACAGGGGTTATTCTCAAGGAACCCCTGCGAATTTCATAAAACTGCAAATATGTTTCTTAAGAAGGGGAGAGAGGAGAGGGCAGCTGGAGAGGCAGGAAAGAGCAGACAGAGTGCCGGAAAGTGAAGGAAATCACTTGCTATATGCTCTGACCGCCTCTTCCTGTACTAAAGTCGGGCTTCACCAATTAGGAGCTGCTTTGACACGCAGCTCCTGGAGGTCGGAATATACAGCGAGTGATTTCCTTCACTCGCTGGCGCTCCGGCTGCCCTCTCCTGCCCGGTCATTCGTGGTCGGAAAATACCGCAGATGACCGGGACCGCGAACCGCCAACCGCGAATTCGCAGGGGATCACTGAATATATATTCACCACGGTAGGTGAATATCTTCATAAAGGCAGTTAATGAATCCAAGGCCCAGGTTTTATAGATGATGCCTGATGTTAGACGGCTAGATCAGAATGCCTAGCTGATCTAGGCACCTGACTTAATTCATCAATTTGGCTTAATTGACGCTAATTGAAACATGCCATTAAAAAATGTGCAGTAAAAAAAATAAACAAATGATCTGGTAGGTGCCTAAGGGGGTAATAATAAAAAAAAAAAAAGTCTAAAAAGTGTCCTAAGTGGCTACTTGGACGATCAAAAAGCCTGATCGTCCAAGTACCCATAACCAAAGCTGGTTTTTAGACGTATCTAAAACCAACTTAGGCCTTTCCCCTGCCTCTAGACGCACAGAGAGAAAAGAGGCGTGTTTAGTGGAGGGGAAAGGGTGGGCGGTGGGCGGGAGGGGGCCTACCTACACCTAGGCGTACAACAGGTATAACCAAAACCTTAGGCAGGTTGCCTAGTCGGCACTTATACATTTTTGACTTAGACCAAGTCAAAATGCGTCTAAGTGCCGAAAACACAACCTGCCTACCCCTCCACCGCAAGCATCGCGGCAGGAGAGATGACTCATCTCACCTACCGCGATGCCTTCACTCTTCTACCCGAACTGCCGTGACCCGCGGCAGGAGAGATGCGCTTTTGTAAAAGGAGCCCTTAGTCTCAAATAGAATAGTATTCAAAAAATACTTCCCATCACTCTAACCTCCATCTAATGAGCTCACGATCAATCCCTTGGGAATACCACCCCTATAGTAACACTTTGTCCATTCCTCAACCTAAACACCTCTACAGACAATATCATCAACATTATGTAACCAACGTCATGTATTCATCAACGCTATGTAACCACCTTCGCCAACATGTATATGTTGTTACTCTCCATCCGCTGTAACTTGAATCTGTTGTTATGTAACATATTCTGTAATCTTGAATGTATCGTAATCTGTACTGTTACCTGTAATTTACTTTTCTCCTGTAATGCAATTCTACTGGAAATGCCCAGATATCTTCTATATTGTAATCCGCCTAGAACCGCAAGGCACAGGCGGAATAGAAATCTCTAATGTAATGTAATGTCACTGCTAACACAGACAATTCTGGAGACCACACCTTCAAAAAGAAAAAGGATGGAGTCGGTCCAGAGGAAGGCTACTAAAATGGTGTGTGGTCTTTGTCATAAGGTGTATGGGGACAGACTTTGGGGGAAAGGCAGGAGAAGGGAGATGTGATAGAGACATTTAAATAAAAATGTCACCAGCAGTGGGCTACCTCTCCAAGATCTAACATTAAGATCCAAATCAGGTGGAGAAAAGGCCTCAAAAACTATTATCACGCAGCAGTCTTTGATGATTTACAGCTGGCATTCTTATTGTCATTGGCAAAAACCTCACACCTCACTTCAAGCTATTTATAAAGATGATCTAAAAATTTAAAAATTATTACTGTGCACAGTAGTGGGTTTTTCCCTCTTTAGATCTTTTAACATTGTGTGGCAGGTGTGAGATTTTTCCCAATGACAATAAGAACACCAGCTGCAAATCATCAAAGACTGCTGCGTGATAATAGTTTTTGAGGCCTTTTCTCCACCTGATTTGGATCTTAATGTTAAATCTTGGAGAGGTAGCCCACTGCTGATGAGTGACATTTTTTTTGTTTAATTGTCACTACGATAGGATTCTTGAGAGACATTTAAATACCTATGTGATGTAAATGCGCATGAGTCGAGTCTCTTTCATTTGAAAGGAACCTCTGCAATGAGAGGGCTTAGGATGAAGTTAAGAGGTGATATTGCATCTCAATGGCCACAAATTTGGTCTTGGAGGATGAAATGTACAGTGTCAGCATATATGAGACAAACTTGTTTTTTTCTGTTGCATAGAGCGTTGTGGACCCCTGTTAGGTTGCAAAAATTAGATAGTTCTTTGTCTAATAGATGTAATAGGAACTTTAGATCATTTATTGTTTCATTGCCCATATATTATGAATTTTTGGAAATCAATTTGGGACCAAATTAATAATTTATTAGATAACCCAGTGGCATTATCCTATGATACTGTGATATTTGGTATGGAAATGAGAGCAAAAAGTCAGATTTCTGCGAATAACAATAAATTACTACTTATAATGACTGGTGTTGCCATTCAGCAAATTACATATAATTGGAAGGATTGGAGGAGATTAAATTATAACTTCTGGTGGAACTCTTTTATGCCATATTTATAAAATGGAAAGGTTTATTGCATTACAACGGGGATACTTTAAGAAGTTTCAGGATGTGTGGAAACCATTAACAAAGTATTGTAAAGATTAATTTGAAATTGTTTCCCTTATACTTATCAATTTAAGGGGTAGGGAGGGGGGAATTTTATTATTACATGTTTTATATGATAATGGAATATATGGGTGGGTGGGATGGGAAAGGGGAAGGGATAAGTTTTTATGTAATGTATCAATGATTGTTTGTAAGTGATGTATTTAATGTTAATGTGAATTAATATATTTAACACTTAATGTAATTTTGAAAATGAATAAAGAATATTAAAAAAAAAAAAAAAAAAAAAGGTGATAGGCTCAGGAGTAATCTAAAGAAATACTTTTTTACAGAAAGCGTGGTAGATGCATGAAACAGTCTCCCGGAAGGGTGGTGGAGACGAAGAATGGGTCTGAATTCAAGAAAGCGTGGAATAGGCATGTAGGATCTCTTAGAGGAGGAGATATTGGATTCTGCGGATGGGCAGATTTATCTGCCATCATGTTTCTATGTTTCCATTTCTGGGCTGCAAAATCAGTCATTTGACTTTTATATGCGAAATGTCACAATTACAACAGCAAGAGTATTCATACTGTAACATTACAAAAATAAAATCCACATTTTAGAATCATTCATTTCTGGTGCATTGCATGTGTTGATGTCAGCTTTCTTTAGGGATGACTTTTTTTTATATTATATTTGGTATAATTCCCATGGCATTTTGATAAGCATATTTGTCTAGACTAAAGACCATGGGAACACAAAGAAACTGGTAGTGAGGATTACACAAGTCATTATATTTATTTCTCTTCCTTTTGCAAAATAAGTGCTATGTATTGTTGGATGACACAGTCCAGAACTCCGAGTAGATGCATTTTTGCTTAGCTCTCAGTATAAAAGAGATTTCTGGGCACATCACTTTCAGACAGGGTCAAAGGTCATAAGCATTTCTGGCCACTATCATATGCCCTAGCAGACTACACTACTCTGTTCTCAAACAATGACAAACAAAGCCACAATATTTCTGGTATTCTAGATTATTCAATTGCATGAAAATGGACTGCTAAGCATTACATTTATCCACCAAACTTAAAAATTAGTCTTACCCATTTCTCATGTCCTCTCTCATGACCTTCAGTGAGACTTCTAAGATTACATTTAAGGACCTGGTTTTTTGTATTGGTTTAATTCTCTTCTTTAGTGCTTTTCTTTATTGCCCATGACAACTAACTCTACTCGGGGAATCATATCGAAAACTAAGGCTACTTCCAATGAAGTTTTTTAGCCAACCTCTAGATGTGATTGTGAAAGTATCCTATAACTTAGCCTTTCCTCCTACAATGTGATATTTCAGTAGCGTTATCATCCTTAAACAACTTAACGAGCTATAATCTGAATTGGTAACCAAATCCAGATTTAAATTTCAATCAACCCACAACTACTTCATATTTTTAGTAGTGACTGGGTTTCCAACCTGGTCACTTCTGTCAGTTGGAATGAATATTTTCTTCAATATTATATGGTTTTTCTATCCAACACCAATTAAGTTAGGAGTCGTGTCTAGGTATTGTCCTTTCGCAATCTGCCACTAAATCCTTCTTTTACCTCCTTGTTCCTCATGTGTCTTAAAGTTTTTCCTTTTCTCGCTGTAAGTCGCCTAACGCCTATATAGGTATTGCACGATGCACAAATACCAGATTAGATTAGTTTAGATTAGATTAGAAAATGCCTCAGATTACTCACCACATCATAAGCATAAAAACCTCCAGACAAATAAGAACATAAGAATTGCCGCTGCTGGGTCAGACCAGTGGTCCATCATGTCCAGCAGTCCGCTCCCGCGGCGGCCCTTAGGTCAAATACCAGTGCCCTAACTGAGTCTAGCTTTACCTGCGAACGTTCTGGTTCAGCAGGAACTTGTCTAATTTTGTCTTGAATCCCTGGAGGGTGTTTCACCCTATAACAGCCTCTGGAAGTTGACTAACTGCTAATGATCATATACAATATTGAGCACATCAAAAATCATGCACCCCCCATCCCCCCCAATCATGAAAGGAAGAAGCAGCAACTTTGCACTTTAATTTTCCCCAGAGCCCTGAAGAAGCGGCATTTGAGCCATGAAATGCAGGCCTATCGCATGATTTTTGTTGTGCTGTGTACGATCGTTAGCAGTTAGTCAGCTTAAGTGACCAGAGGTTTTTTATGCCTATGATGTGGTGAGTAGAGTTGTAAAGTAATACAGCTCACTCGTGATCTGAGGCTTTTTTCCTCTGTTTAGATTAAAATGGCACAATAGCTGGGGAAATTTCTAGAATACTGGGTAAGCGAGTGCCTGCTTCATGGTGTCATGCCCTGTTATCCTGGCATAAGCTTGATTTGGAGCAGGGATAATCCAGTTTCTGTAAATTGGCGCTTACGACTGCACATTTGATGCTAGCGGCACTTTGGAATCAACCTGTGTCCCCTGATTGGCTGCTGGTAGTACAGAAGCTGCAACAGTGGCAGCACATGTACCAACTTACTGCCCTTCAACATAAGCGCCATGGTTACGATCGTATTTGGTGGAGCTTTCGTTTACGGACTTAACCTTTGGACTTGGGGGGGACTGATTGGGATGTCTTCTGTATGCATTGTTGCTGTTCTTTTTCTATTGTTTGTTGTAGGGGGTTGAAGAGTAGGGGGAGAGGGCGGGAGAGGAGGTATGATTTGATGTGCAGGCTCGGTGGGGGGGGGGGATGGAATTATGCCTAATAGTAAGTTTCAAGTTTCAAGTTTATTTAAAATTTGTTTGATCGCCCTCTCATTTATTCAGGGCAATGTACAATTCTAAAAATAGTTTATAACAATACACAGGAGAACAAAAAGTTCATATAACAAATACATGACTTTCAAAGCAGACAGGACTAGTAGGGTAAGTAGGATAGAAATACAATAATTGGAGGCAGATGAAACATTCAAGGGAAATTACATGAGGAGGGGTTTTTTGTTTTGTTTTTTAAAAAAAGGTGGATTTTGGTTTTGTTTTGTTGTTTTTACGATGTCTAGCAGTCAAATGCATCTTTAAAAAGAAAGCATTTTAACTGACTCTTAAATCTGTCAACGTTTCTTTCCTCCCTTAAGCAGATTGGCAAGGAATTCCACAATTGAGGGGCCCCGACGGGAAAAAAATATATTGTCTTCATGTATTAATGGTTTTAAGTGATGCAACAGTTAGCAAATGTTGGTCATTAGACCAAAGAGTTCTAGTGGGGGTGTGAGGAATTAGAATCCTGTCGATGAAAGCTGGAGACTTAAAGAGTTGGGCCTTAAATGATAACAGACATATTTTGTAGATTTTTTTAAGAAGCGGCGAGACATGGTCAAACTTTCTTCATTCATGATAATTTTAATAGAAGTGTTTTGAATTAGCTGTAAACATACCCTTGAATAAGGCGTTACAGTAATCGATTTTAGAAATGATCAGTGAATGAATTAATATGTTTAAGGATTTTGGTTCTAACTATTTAGAAATTGAACAAATTTGCCGTAACCTAAAAAATGTTGATTTAACTATACTGCTAATATGATCATGGTAGGACAGTTTCTGATCGAATATGACCCCTAGAATTTTGATAGTAGTAACTGCCTGAAGAGTAGCACCGGTAAGAGTAAAGGGGTGGTCGAATTTTAGGTCTTCTTTCCATGGAAAAAGCATTACATTTGATTTGGAAATGTTGAGAGCAAGACTATTAATAGGTTAGCTATGAGTGCCCTTTGGTTGCCTTGTTGGCTAATGGGGCATGTATTGCGCTGGTATTTGTTGAACTTCTATTCTTATTTGTATCTTGTATCTGATGTGCAATTTTTTTTCTTAATAAGGTTTTCAATAAAAAAACAAAATGGCACAATAGCACTAGGTTGTTATATATAGTAGAGTTGCTTTTGTTTGTATATATTGCCATAGATATAGGTGTACCTCACCCCCATATTATTGAATTTTTTTCTTTGCACTCTGCACATTTTCTTTCTATTTGCTTACTTCATCAGGGAATATTTTATCTTTCTTTTATGCGCGCATTAGGAGACCCTGCATTGATTTTTGGCTTAGACCTCTAAAGCATGACAGTAACCAACGTGGGGAAGACAAGGTGTTTATAGAACTGGAAACATTTGTTACTGAGCTCAATTGAGCCACTGTATCAGAGGTTGTTATTATTATTAACATATGTTAATCATTAAATAGTGGATTCAGAAATTCAGTTTATAACCTAAGCCAAAGCACTCTGAAAGTTAACCATGTGAAATCCAGCTGGGAAATTGTGGCAAGCTGGATGGTAATTATAAGACATAGCATCAAAAGTATGGTTTACAAAAATCATCAGGTCCAATATTCAGAATGATTTAACCAGACGGGAAAGGGATATTAAGGGGAAAATTCATCAAAGAGCGCTAAGTGTGTTAGCGCATGCTAAAATCATTTGCACGCTCAAATGATTAGCATGCCCTAAGTGCTAAAAACATTTATAGGGATATAATGGGTATCCTTATTGCTTAGTGAATATTAATTATTAGCACTCACAAACATGATTTTTATTTATTCAGTTTTCTATACTGTTCTCCCAGGAGAGGTTAGAGTGGTTTACATGAATTGATTCAGGTATGCAAACATTTTTATCTGTCTGTCCTGGCAGGCTCACAATCTATCTAATGTATGTGGTGGGGCAATGGAGGGATTAAGTGACTTGCCCAGGTTCACAAGGAGCAGCATGGCTTTGAACCCACAACCTCAGGATGCGGAGGCTGTAGCTGTAACCACTGCACCACTCTAGAAATCAAAATGTAGTAAAAGTGAGCCAAGTAAAGGGCATTCAAGCCATTGTGACATCACTGATGAGGTTGACTCTTAGGCATTGGTGGAATGAGGCATTGTGATGTCACAATACCAGCTCTGGTGATCAGAGGCTGAAACTGTTCACATTATTTACTCAGTTTTCTTATACTGTTCTCCCAGGGAAACTCAGAAAAGTTTGCATGAATGTATTCAGGTACTTCAGCATTTTTCTCTGTCTGTCCGGGGAGGCTCACAGTATCTAATGTACCTGGGGCAATGGGGGGGAGGATTAAGTGGCTTGCCCAGGGTCACAAGGAACAGTGTGGGATTGAACCCACAACCTCAGGGAGTTGAGGCTGTAGATTTAACCCCTGTGCCACTCTCCTCCCAATGTGCACTATCTTGCTCAGGCCCAGATTCTCTGTATGGCGCAGATATCAGCAGCTGCCTAAAAATCTGGGCCATAAGAACTCACAGAAGCCATTCAAGGAGGGGCTTGGCGTGGGGCAGGAGTGTGAAAAGCTTGTACACTGCTGGACCACCAGGGATTCAAAAAGGTACTCGGGGGGAGGAGGGAGGTAAAAAAAAAATTGTCAGAGTTAGCCGCTGGACCACCAGGTCATATGGCAGGCCCAGTGGAGGCTTGCAGGACATCGGGAGAGAGGGTGGCAGGGTACAAGGCAGGAAGGCGGGACAGGATGTAGAGTCTGGATGAAAGGGAGGTGGGACAGGATGCAGAGCCTGGCAGAGAGTGAGGGGGAACAGGGTGCAGAGTCTGGCAGGGCATGGCACATGAATATTATACTTCCCGGCTTATATTTGGGTCAACCATTTTTCCTCCTTTTTGGGGGGAATAAGGGTACCTCGGCTTATATTTGGATCATTTTATATTTCAGTATATATGGTGCTTCTCTTACATTTGAAAAAACCTCAAAGGTTTTAGGGTTTTTTGTTTTTTTACTCCTTTCTAACTTAAAATCAAATTGCTAATCATTGGAGGAAGACTTTGTATATTATGAGACAGCTGAGATTAGTGAAGTCCTACTTTTTTGAACATCATTTTGCATTGCTGGTTCAAATTCTAGTGTTACCTGAATTTTATTATTGCAATTCTTTGTATTTGAATTTAGATTCAAAGTTGGTTAAAAAGCTGCCGACTCTGTCGCATACAAAAAACTTCATTGGTTGTCTATTGAGAAACGGCTTGTTTGACTCATTCTGTTTGACAGGCCGAGGCTTCTGATTATCTCATTTTGTTTTTTTCTCATTTATACTATTCATCTATTAGGTTAAGAGGGATTGTCTTGTTACACTTTCCACAATTCAGAGGAATACAATTTAAATGTCAATTTAATTCCTCTTTTGTAAATGTTGCAATCACTATTTGGAATAATTTACCAGTACAATTAAGAATTGAAGTTAGCTCCACTGGCTACCGTTTGATGCTAGAGTGTTGTTTAAATTTGGATGCATTTGTTTTAAAGTTTTATTGGGCTTAGCACCGGCTTACCTTGTTTCTCATTTTAGTTTTTTTTATTTCTAAGAAAAATATTCGTAGGTCTGGTTGGTTTTATTTTCTTTCAGCAAATGCATGTCATTACAAAAAAATTTTTGATAGGACCTTAGCATTCCAAGCAGGATTAATGAATTCATGTTTGAATCTTCTCGTTTCTCCATTTCTTACTTACTATCAATTTCGAAAAGATCTTAAAACCCACTTATTTAAACAATATAATATACATTATTGATTTTTATATTATCATGTAGTTATAATGTACTTTTTATCTATACTTATTTTAGTTTATATTGTGTTTTCCTTATTCATTAGTTTTAATACTTGTATTAGTTACTTAGAATTTTATTATGTATGATGCTGAGTATCTATTGTGTAAACTGCTGATTAGGCAGTATATAAAAATAAATTATTATTAGTATGTTAAAAACTTCTTTTTTTCATATGAGACTGTTTAAATCTTTTATTTTAGATGTATAGATTGGATTTTGGATCTTCCCATAGAGGGTGCATGATTTCTTTTGATGTAAATTGCCTTGAACTATTTGGTATTAGTGCGATTCATAAATCTTTTATGATTAGATTATTAAGAAAAGATGGTGAGCAAGAAACAGCGTTATTCACATTGGCAAATGTAACCCAGACTCGGAACAGAGGTCATGGCCTGAAGCTGAGAGGGGACACGGCCAGGACAAATGTCAGAAAGTTCTGCTTCACACAGCGAGTGGTGAACCCCTGGAACTCTCCCCCGAAAGAGATGGTGGAGGAAACCACCATTCTAGGATTTAAGGGAAAATTGGACACACGTCTTCTTGCAGGACACTTGAGGGATACGAGTGACTAATGTATTCGCCAGGGTACGCCTGGCTGAGCCTCCGCGTGTGCGGATCACTAGACTGGATAGATCCCAGGTCTGATCCGGTGCAGGCATTTCTGTATTTTTGTATTATCTTATTGCATTTCTTACTGGATTCTTTCAATAAAATTGTTATAAATTAAATTAAAACAAAAAAATAAAAAGTAGGTGTTTGCATCACACCTACAGAGGTGCTTTGTGATGCTTAATGCCACTGTAGGCGTAGCTAACGCCGGAAGGAACATTAGGCTTTATAAAGCGCCTCTGCAGATGAGATTGACATGAGAAGTAAGCACCGGAAATGTAGGCCTTGAAAATCCTTGCCTACATTTCCTTCACTTACCTTTTCCAAAGCCGCAATTCTATAAACGATGTCACTGCGCGATTGACACGCGATTGGCGGCCATTTTTAAGGTGTCAACCAACAATGGCGCCGTTCATAGAATCCAGACCTATTATATTCCTATGAGTGTCGTAGCTTTTAGGGCATCTTAATTGTGAGCATATGCTAACGCGGTTAATGTGCACCAAATTGCTTAGCACCCGGTGCTGAATTCCCCCCTAAATTGTTTATCGAGGCGCAAGTACAGTGAGACCACAAGTCGCCAAAATCCATGACCAACTTAGCAGAGAACGGTGAAAACAGTGAGCATTTCACTGCCTAATTTACCGTTTACAAAAGAGCCAGTTCTACAATCCACGGCAACAGAGACTGAATGCAGCGCTGGATTTACTTGCGAACATTACTAATTACAGATATCTATGCAAAACCTCTCCAATAGAATAGCCTGACACTTACCTTTCCTATTATGTTCATTAAATATTAGAATTTTTAATTTGCGGCCTTTATTTATTCCCTGTAGATTATCACTTAATGGCTGACATACTTTGAATAGCAGATCATTTTTAATAAGTGAATCACCCTGATTTTTTATTTTTTTTTTTTTAAGTCAGCTTTTAAAAAAAATACTGTGTTTGAACATCTGTCAAGAGCAGGAGATTAGCTGAATAGGCTTTGGAAACCAGTGTATTATATTCTCTGTTATCTCCTATACTGTTATTATCTTGATCTACAAACAACTCGGTGACAGCTACAACCACTTTTACAGACTTCTTGTTACTGCGAATTCAAAACTGTATTTTATCTGAATCTAAAATATGCTGATAACTCAGAAAGGGAATTTATATATATATATATATATATATATATATATATATATACATACATAAGAGCTCTGGGGAAGAAAGCTTGGAAATGGTTTTTAAAAAGCAGCACAACATGAGGAATTTCAAATTAATGGATGAAGCTAAAAAAAAAAAAAATAAAATAAAATCCAATTATACTGCAGTGTAGCAGAAGTAATTTTTTCCCCAAAAATTGATTATTTTAATGAAACATACAAATAGCTGAAAAACAGTGGAATTAATATTTAAGTGTGCTTAATTCCCAGAAATATAAAAGCAATTGAGAATGGAAATATCTTCTCATCTTTAATCCCAGGGCTGCTGCTTCAATTACAGTTCAGAATTATTTACAGAAGTTGTTAACTCGCTGTGATAAATTGATAAACAGGCATAGCCAGGAAAGGGAAAGGGGTTAATGTGTTGAGAACATCACTATATTTTCCCTCATATAGGGGTGCTTTCACAAAGCTGCGGTAAAAAGAGGGTTATGAGGGTCTTTCCCGCACGCTAAGGCCATTTTTACCGCAGTCAGAAAATGGCAAATTTATCATTTTCCCCAATTAAGGGGCCATTAACAAAAATAGCCACCCGGCTCATGTGCTAATCAGTTAGCACATGGTGAAGTGGTTGTTTTGATTCATGCCGGCACGCCTACTCTCCATCCCCCTCTGAGAAACATTCAGGTTATTTATTTAGCATGTGGCTGATGCAAGCACTTTGGGATTTTACCTCAGGACACCTCCACGCGTCCCGTGGTGAGCTCCGTTTACACTGCGGCAAGCAACCTCCGTTTCTCTGGGGCTGACCTTTCCAAACCAGGCTCAAAAGACTTGACTCAACACAATCCCAGTGGACAGGTTAGGCAGGGACCTTCTCAATTACCCCTCTCCCTCTGCCATTTCTAATGTCGGCAGTATGTTTGTTGAAAAAAGGGATGATCACCATATTCAGGAGCCGTAAGGCCGATACAAAGTCCTTGAAAAGCTGTGGCTCTATGTTAGAGACATATATGCTCATGAGACGCCCATTGCCATGCTTGCATTAGCTAGTCAGTTTCTCAAGATATCCATAATGGATGCAGTACAGGAATAATGGTATATGGGTAAAGTATAAATATTTAGAACAATGGCAAACGCACGCATATGTGTGAACATACATGTACGAGTATAAGTGCTTAAAACCTGCTAAACACTATTCTGTACATGTGTGCATAACTTGCACAATACATAGTCATAAGCAGATATACTGTACACATAGGTGAATTCTGAGTGAAACATGGACAGGACTCACACTTAACACGCATAACTTGTAGAGCACTGTACATTATGTATGTTATCTCTGGTACTTAGGTATGCAAACACTTATACCAGCTCTATGCCAGGCTTAAATGCACATATCATGTTAGAACTAGTATGTGAGTAGAATAGATAGTAATATGGTAGATGACAGCAGATGAAGACATGTACGGTCCATCCAATCTATCCAACAAGACAAACTCATAGAGTAAGGTATGATGTGATACTACAAATGTGCACATCAACCTTTGGCCAATTATAATTTATTGAAAATGATCATAAAAATATATGTAACCACTTCCGATATCACAGATCTGGCTTTTAGCCTGAATTAAATTAAACGCTATACATAAATATATAATCTAATGAGTAAAGTGCTCAGACCCTTAAACCAACTAGTGTTGGTGTGGGTACCAGTGGGTGGCAATGGGACAGTAAAGGTGATGATGGTCCCATTGGCAACCATAGTTTGGTGTTATCACTGAACAGTTTGGTTTAAGAGTCTGAGCACTTTACTTATTAAATTATATATTTATGTATAGAGTTTAATTTAATTCAGGATAAAAGCCAGAGCTGTGATATCGGAAGTGGTTACATATCATTATCATCACAGATTATTAATTCATAGCTCCTTAAGTGAATGGAGTACCATAAAAAAAATATATCACATATATAAAATATGTAAAACACCAAGCCTTAAATAGAGTCCTTTCACTCATGTCTTTGGACCCAACATGATCAGTGTTTTGGCTTCCACTAGAAAGCTTTCCTCAGGGGAAGACTGTAAAGTGTAGACTTGTGATATTGCACTAAAAGACAATCCAAATGTGGCGTTTGTTGCCTTTAGTTAAAATGCTGATAGTCTTTCCCATGCAGTGTTTGGATTGAGTCTTTTAGTGCAGTATTACAAGCCTGGGATCACTTGTTTTTTGTTCTGCTTCTCTGGGCTGCTGCTCGCCCCGGCCTGGCTCCCATCTGAAATCACTTGCAGGTTGCAGGGCCAGGAAGTGATGTCAGAGGGAAAGCTAAAGGCAGTGCGAGCAGAAGGATGAAGATTGGTGAAGATTTAAAGAGGCACAGGGGAAGGGAGGGTGTGAGTGTGGTGGTGGTGGTGGTGGTGGTGAGGGAGGGAGGGGGGCAGGGAAGAAGCAGGGGGCAGTGAGGAGGTGGCAGGTGGGTCGCCATCACCCCGGGCACCTCCTACTCTCACTACTTCCTCTTACCCCCTACTTCTAGGCCCCTCCTCTTTCTTCTCCATGCCCCCCCAGGTACTACTTTCCCACTTCCTCTTTGATCTGTGCTTGAATAGGTTTGTGCGACTCACAAATAGAAGATTAGATTAGATTAGACTATGCCACTGGTTTCCGGTGTCCCATATTGAATATCTGGTTTAATTTTGGCTGCTATAAACCTAGCTGGCCATATTGATATTGCTCACACGGACGAAGATTCAAGAGCTACGGCAGGGGGAAGGGAGGGTGCTGTCCTCATGTTTTTGTGTAGTGGTCACACGTATGCCAGCAAGCTGAGCAGGGAATTTTTGAATTATTTGGTACTTTGCCCTGTCCCCTCTCTTTTTTGGAAACCAAACAGGCTGGGGATAGTCAAAGACAAGACTGAAAATTCATGCACTAAAACTTGTATTAAAGTTCTCTTAGCATTCACACATTTTAAAATGTATGCTACAATATCAGCTAATCTGCCATGCAAAAATGTTTTAATACATCCACTAAAAAGAACCTCAGGAGCACAAAGGCCCTGCCAAAATAGCCAATACTTTGGATAATTGCTAACATCAAATTTCTTCAAACAGCTTACCTCTACTATCACATAAACCAACACCCTTCTATTCCATCCCAGCCTCTCATTCTCACCTTCCTTTATACCTCTAGTTCCAAATTTTTTTCCACCCCCCTATCCCAGCTCTTCCTGTCCACCTCTTTCCTTTTATCTAAGGCAGGATTTTATCGTTTCCCGTTAAGTGGAGATACCTTAGTTCAGGGGTCTCCAAAGTCCTTCCTCGAGGGCCGAATCCAGTCAGGTTTTCGGGATTTCCCCAATGAATATGCATGAGATCTATTTGCATGCACTGCTTTCAATGCATATTCATTGGGGAAATCCCGAAAACCTGACTGGATTCGGCCCTCGAGGAGGGGCTTTGGAGACCCCTGAACTAAGGTATCTCCACTTAACGGGAAACGATAAAACCCCTCTCACTACACCCTATTATACCTTCCTTTCTGTTATCTTCAAACTCCAGTAGAAGAAAGAGGTACAAATGTCTCTGAGTACTTTTTCCTTTGGTAGTTTTCAAAGTGAAAGTCCAGATGTATTTCCACTTTAAAAATTGATGCAAAATCCAGATAAAAAATTACCCAAGGACTTTGCAGCTATCAGAGGAGTACGGAAGTTGCCCTTTTGAATTATCTCAATATCTTGGTCATAGCTCATCCCTCTCCCTACAACTTTGATTAGATTTATGCTTATATTTGCTCATTTTACTATTATTATGCTATTATCAAATTTGTTAAGTTTAATATCAAGTTTTACCTGCTGTTCTTTGCTTTGGGTGAATCTCTTCATAAAGGTGCTTAATAAAACCTAATAAATAAAATACACATATCATCAGTTTCTCACCTCTCATTTTGTGCCACTTCCTTACTATTTCAGCCCCTAAATTCATGACCCAATACATTCTGTAAGGTGAGCCTTTGATGCAACTTATACATATAGGCAAACATTTAACATACCTGTATATGCATGAACTGTTTGGGTGGTGAATTGTATTGCTCAATATGGGCTCCTTTTACTATGCTGCAATAGCGTTTTTAGCGCACGCAGAATTTTAGTGCGCGCTAAACCCGCGCTGCACGGCTAGAACTAATGCCAGCTCAATGCTGGCGTTAGTGTCTAGCGTGCGCTATAACCGCTATCGCAGCTTAGTGAAAGGAGCCCTATGTGTCATATTAACCTATGGGAAAAAAAAAATCTCTACTGAAGAAGATCCATATTGTCTTTCATCATTATTTGTATAGGATTGATGAGAGATACTTCTAAGCGGACCACCCTATTCTGAATTATTGCCCGATACATATTTTTTATCAGTTCAGGGAAAACTTGAATCTTTGTAGGCTGTGATACCCTCCACTAGACTGACAAAAAAAAAAAAAATGCTTCCGACACCACATGGAACATATATCATAGAGGGACAAGGATCTTAAGCCAACATCTTGTGTTTTTTTGTAGGTACATTAAAAGGTATCACAATGTCTCCAGTTATCTGAATCATAGAACATTTGATTAATTTAACTCTTCTCAAGATTAAAAAAAAGAAAGATTTGAGTGTTTAATGGTGACATTGATGATCAAGCTGAGATTTTCCTGCTATATAAATTACATTTCTTGACATATATCATAGGAACTCATCATATTAATTAGAAGCCATGGATAAGCTGTATGCAAAAGCCTATAATTCAGTGCAAAGTGGTTTCACATACGCAACAGCATTTCAAAGACCAAAATAGACCCTTGAGCGGTGGTAAAAGGCCAGCCAGGATGAAAGGATTTCCATTTTTAAAACTAAAACAAAGCTTTGAAAGACATTATAAACCGTATTTAGGATATTGGTAAGAAATTCCACATCCTGACTAGAAGAGGGATATAATAGTTGAAAATGTACATAGCAGAATCACATTTGAAACTCATTATGTGGGGGGAAAAAAAGAACAAAATGTATTAATTTTACATTTGGATTTAAGACTTGGGACAAACTTTGGCATTAGCACTACTCGTATATTTAGTTAGAGGCGATTATAACTTAAACAATATAATATGTGATCACTTTGAAACATATTGAGGTCCTTTTATTAAACTACAACAAAAACTGGCCTTAGCACCCCCTTTTTCCCATGTGTTAAGGCCATTTTTATCACAGATGTAAAATGACCAAATTTCCATTTTTTGCATTAACGACCATGTGATAATGTTGCCATTAGCATGTGGCCATTAAAAAAAAAAATTACCATGTGAGCACTTACCAACACCTACTTTGTAGGCGTAATGTAGGGTTACCTTGTACCTGGAGGGATTTCCAAAACGCAGCAGTTTGTCTGAGTTCTGGAAGTCCCCGAGCTCGGGGCCATGTATGGAGGCCCTCTGCGCACGCATGGATGTAAACGAGATTTCATATATGTGGCGCATGCGCGTGACTTCATCGCATTGATGTCCACACATATATAGAGAATGACGTGAATATGGTTCAATCAATGATCTGAAACAATATCAAAATATAGAATTTTGTTTCTTTAAATTGGCACTTAACAAAATCAAAATATAGAATTTTGTTTCTTTAAATTGGCACTTAACAAAATAAGAACACTCTTTTCAGCTACAGTGGCAAAATAACACTCAGAATTTAGGAAGTTGGTTGGTTGGGCTGAGAACTTTTCAGCATTCCCCTCGTACGTACTTATCAATAGTACACATGTGCACAATCATCCACGTGTTAATACTGCATGCGTGAGTTCCTTAATAGAAAAGAGCACACATTCTCTCCATACCTTAAAATGCGAATTTTTTTTGTAAAAAAATGCACACTTTCTAAAGAGTGCCAATTCTTTCTGAAGGGGTGCACATGCTTATCCACATTGCTCTTGTAATGCAAACAAAGCTAAAATCCACCTGATCAAAATGAGCATTTCTATAAATGACACAGGAAATGACACAGCACAAATGCTTTTGATTTGCATATGCATTAAGGATGATACATCTTTTCAACATCTGTGCTGATGTGACAGAATCAATTGTCATTGTCATCCTCTCCTGCTCACAAGGATATAGTCGTTCTTCACAAGCTTCTTACCCTCTCGTATGTCAAACAAGTTATATATGATGAGTTTTATCTTCTGGAGGAAAAATACTGTATTAAGATTATCTATCAGTTTCACATACTTAGGACCCATTGAGTCCATGGAAAAATATTTAGCATAGTTAGCTCCTGTGAATTTAAAAATAAGTAATGGATGCTAGAAATGCATCTACTAGTTTGCTAATAAATAGATCAGGCTGCAATATTACCAACACAGCAGTAGGTGGCAGTAGGCAGTGCAGAATATATAAAGTAAAGCACTTGAAAAAAGTTTAGACTGGTGTCTTAGCCCTTCTTTATGTTATGAAATTACCAAATACAGAAGACATGCCAACAAATTAACAATCAAGAAGTAGCTTGGAAATGTAGTGTTTGCAAAAATCAGTTCAATATATCCATAAAGCAAAATAAGGCAGAAAAGAAGTGCTATTCCTGTGCAGTAGTAGGCTATAGACAAATAAATAAATAAAAATAAATACGGACTGATTGGTTTCTGATGTAAAACTGTACTGCCTAGTGCAGTCAAAATGTACGTTTCCCCCCCCCCCCCCCCCATGCTAACTGGAAGTGTCTACAGAAACCTGAAAGAACCAAAATGGAACCCGCCATGAAGAAATTCAGGACCTGTTGGGCCAATTCCATGAAGTATTTGCTATGTTATACACCTGAAAGAAGGGTCTAATAACATTGTGTAGCTGTACACATCCACCACTAGAGGGTGTCTATCTGCATATGCACTGCACATAGTATTTCTGAGGGGTAGTAGGGAGGACCAAGGATGGACTTGTGTGTGGTGCGGTGGTTAGAGCTACAGCCCCAGCACTCTACAGTTGTGGGTTCAAATCCCACACTGCTCCTTTGTGACCCTGGGCCCCAGGTACATTAGATAGAGTGTGAGCCTGCTGGGAAAGATAGGAAAAAATGCTTGAGTACCTGAATAATTTGTAATCCGCATTGAATTGTAGGATATGCAGAACACAAATAATTAAATAAATAGCGCCCACATTTGGGTGCTACAAAAATGAGCACTATGAGCCAGCGTCTATAAATGGCACTTCAAGGCTCCTACATTTTAGGCGCTGCTCCATGAGGCTGTCAGTCAACTGCTAGGCGCTGCTAGGTGGTCTAGAGGTAAGCATCAGTATGTTAGACCAGGTTTTATCTGGCCTATTTTCCTGGCATCTATCTCGCACACTTTTACAAAGGCGCACTAGGGCCTTAACGCGCAGAATAGCACGCGCGCTAGCCGCCACCACCTCCTTTTAAGCAGGCGGTAGATTTTATAGCGTGCGCTAATCCGGTGCAGGCGCTAAAACCGCTGGCGCAGCTTCGTAAAAGGAGCCCTTAGTGATGCCAAAGTTTATCACATCCCTAACCATAGTTTCTCCACCCCTAACCATACGCACTTTTCAGGTAGGCGTCATTAGGCGTTGGAAGGCGGCTCAGCTTAGGTGTCACTAGGCACCTCGATTTAAGCATCCTAAGAGTTAATTGGTAATTAATTTTTTTTTTGATTGGTTGTAAACTGGCACGGTCAATTACCACACCAATTAAGCCAATTAAAAAAAAAAGAAGAAGTTGCAAGTAGATTCCGAAGTTAGGCAGCACCTAATGGAATCTGGCCCTAAGTGCTATTCTATGCACAGCGCTCAAAGTTAGGTGCCATTTATAGAATAACGCTTAGCACCAGGGCAGAATTAATTTGTCGAGGGCCCCTAGGCACCCAAGGACACTAAGCTAAGTTCTTTTACCACATCCTCTGGCAATCAGCGGCATGCAATGAGGACTTTTGGGGGATTCAGTGAATCCCCAACCTTTTCTTTTTACGTTTTGTGTGATGTAGTTTGATTTGTTGAGTAGTCAGCTTTCTCAACCAAACTACATCAAACTTTCTTTGTTCTACGGAGATTCCTCTTCTCTATGATGGGGCTCCTAATGTATGTACCAGTTTTAAGTTCTAACATACGATTCTTATTGGGTTTTGGGCGACTAGTACAGGATATTGTATAAAAACACTTTAATATGTATGTAAACTTATAACCTGTTCTGAGCTCCCCTGGGAGGATATAAAACCAAATAAAATAACTGGGTTTTTTGGGCTGGGGATTCTCCAAATCACCTGAAGGCCCTGACAGTACTGTTCTGAATTTGATTGGCTGAGCAGCATCTGTTGATAGCCTGCTCAACCAATCATATTCAAAGCACTGCCCTCAGGGTCTTTAGGGAGTGGAATGAATCCCTTGAAGGCCCTAACTGCAAGCCACTCATTGCCTCCCTCCCTTCAGCAGGAGCCCTCGTACACGAACCCCAAAACTACTTAAAACTTGGCTTTTTTAACAAACCTGTCCCTCAGCCTCACAACGATTTCACTACATAGTAACATAGTGACATAGTAGATGACGGCAGATAAAGACCCGAATGGTCCATCCAGTCTGCCCAACCTGATTCAATTTAAATTTTTTTTTTTTAAATTTTTCTTCTTAGCTATTTCTGGGCAAGAATCCAAAGCTTTACCCGGTACTGTGCTTGGGTTCCAACTGCCAAAATCTCTGTTAAGACTTACTCCAGCCCATCTACACCCTCCCAGCCATTGAAGCCCTCCCCTGCCCATCCTCCACCAAACGGCCATACACAGACACAGACCGTGCAAGTCTGCCCAGTAACTGGCCTAGTTCAATATTTAATCTTATTTTCTGATTCTAAATCTTCTGTGTTCATCCCACGCTTCTTTGAACTCAGTCATAGTTTTACTCTCCACCACCTCGAGAGCGCATTCCAGGCATCCACCACCCTCTCCGTAAAGTAGAATTTCCTAACATTGCCCCTGAATCTACCACCCCTCAACCTCAAATTATGTCCTCTGGTTTTACCATTTTCCTTTCTCTGGAAAAGATTTTGTTCTACGTTAATACCCTTCAAGTATTTGAACGTCTGAATCATATCTCCCCTGTCTCTCCTTTCCTCTAGGGTATACATATTCAGGGCTTCCAGTCTCTCCTCATACGTCTTCTGGCGCAAGCCTCCTATCATTTCCGCAGACTACTTCCGATTCCGCAGACTACTTCATTATTCTCTCCCTGACCTGCTATTATCTTCCTCATCTTCTTTGCTCTCTTGCTTCTCCATCCCTTTTCACCCTTTTAGACTCTCTCTGTTAACTGCCTAGATGTGTAACATTGATTGCACAATTGACGGTATATCAAGACATAAGTACATAAACCCTTTTGAATATCAACCTCTATAGTGTCACCATAATGTGGCATTTTCACTCCAATCACAAGATATAGACCACCCTATTCAGAGCTATTTAGCCGACAAGGAATTGCTCCTGGTTGACTAAATAGCATATAACTGTCTAAGTGTTATATTCGAAAGACACTGAAATTCATATCATCGAAACAAAAAGGGTCAAGAAAAGTGTGGAATAACTTGCAAGCTTCATGGATCCACATCACTCTCTTCTTGGCTGGGCTGAGAACTTTTCAGCTGCCCCTTGTATCTTTGACCACTAGGCCTTAGCTGGTCAGTCAATGACTATTGGCTTGGCCGGCTAAGTCCACGGCAGCGAACTTAACCTCCAAAATTCAATGCTGGTGGCAGGATATGGCCCTGGCATTGAATATTGGAGAAAGCAGCCAACCACAGGAGGTAGCCAGGCTGCCTCCCACAGCCTAAATAGCAGGGTCAAGCAAATTAATTCTACAAGTGGAAGGAGCCACCTAAAGTTTTGGTGGCAGGTACAGAAATGTTGATATTCCGCTCATTTGCATATCTATGTGGACTAGGACTATACCGAATATTCATATTTGTTTGTTTTTATTTATAACCCGTTTTTTACAGAGCGGCTCACAATTTAACATATACAATACACATTAAAAACACTAACAAATAAGCGACCAGAGCTTATACCTATACAGCAGCTCAATTCCCATATTTCATATTACAAAACAGGTGTCTCACCAAGGTTACTCTGCTGCCGTATATACATAGGCACACGATTCCGTTCCTGCGGACTGATGCATGAAAACATGCTTGTTTGTGTGATATTCAATCTCAGACTTTTAACTGGGGGAACAAACGAGTCTGCCCGATGGCCCTGATTCGATTTGGCCCTGAATAGCGCCCAAAATGCATTAATTGGATTCAGCAGAATAGTAATTTAAAATTCAAATAATCTGGGGCTCTTTGTACTAAACCCGACTGAAATAAATCCCTGATCTCTGAATTCACATTGCTTCTTTTTTTATTTGTTATGCTAAAGCTCAATGCCCATTATTCGTATGCAGTATACTATTCGGCCAAATCATATTTCTTCTTTACGGAGAGGGTTGTGGATGCATGGAATGCGCTCCTGAGGGAGGTGGTGGAGAGGAAAACGGTGAGCACAGAGGGTCTCGAATCAGAAAAAATTAAGGTCAGTACTGGGCAGACTTGCACGGTTTATGTCCTTATATAGCTGTTTGGCTGAGGATGGGCCGGGAAGGGCTTCGATGGCTAAGAACCAGCATTGCTGAACCGAAGGGAGGTTTCGGCTTTCGGGAGTAAGGTGTCGCTTAGCCCAGCAGGACCATTCCCTCCCCAGCAGCCATGCGAAAGGGAAACTACAGTGGCTCAGAAGGGACAAGAAGCTACTTCCCTTTCTGAGCTGGAGGACTCTCCAGCGTCCCTGGACTCTCGAGAGGCAGCAGAGGTGAACGGGAAGAGGGTAGAACTGACCATACCAGAAGGAGGACAGATTCCAGCGGTCCCCATACTGGAAAGGCCAGAAGAGTTTACGTTGGAGTCTATCTGGAAGGCATTAGACTCCCTATACCAGTTATGTGCAGGAACGCTACCTCTAGTCAAAGAACAAGAGAAGAAAATTGAATCCTTACAGGAAGGAATGAAGAATCAGGGGGTAAGAATGGATTCCTTGGACCAACAGGTTCAAGGGATACAAAAATCTCAAGTTACCTTAATGCAAGATAGACAATTGTTAGTAAGGAAAGTTTAAAATATGGAAAACTATACTAAAATGCTGAATTTAAGAATACTCAACTTTCCTAAAGTACTGACAATGTCTCCTAGAGATTTATTTACTAAATTCCTTACGGAAGTATTTAAATATCCTGATTCGGGACTTCCACCGCTACATAAAATATATTTCCTTCCAGTATCAAAGAAGGTTTCACAACCTGAGGTGTTACCTGACCCAGAGAACGTAATGGATTTAACAAGAATATTGGAAACTTCAGTTGATGAAGCCATCTCGTATTCCACACTTCTGGTGACTTTTGTCTTTCAACAAGATAAAGATAAAGAGGAGCTTCTTAGGCTGTTTTTTAGGCTTAAAGAGGTGACCTTTATGGATTCTAAGATCTCCATGTTCCCAAATGTTTCAAAACTAACTCAAACTAGAAGGAAAGGGTTCCTGCAATTGAGACAATCCGTATTGTCTTTGGGTGCTAAATTTCAGCTTAGATACCCTTGTAAATGTTTGATTCTTTTGGACCAACATTCATATATTTTTTTGACCCTGTTCAGTTACGGTTATTCCTAGAGGGGAAAGGAGTTGTCCCTCCCAGTACCCCCACGCGGATTTACTCCTTAACTAGAAGATGTAACACCGCTTTGTTGTAGTAGTATTGTATATTTTCTTGATATTCATCAATTCCCATGATGTAATGTGAATTGCTTTTCTCATATTGTGGACTTTATTAGAGAAACTGTTTAATTTATAAGGAATTTTGTTTATTTTTAATTATGTGTTAATCTCTCTTTTCTTTATATATATATATATATATATATATTGGAACGGTATATTTATAAAATCAACCAATTAAAAAAAAAAAACCCAAACAAACCCCAATGGAACATATATTGCTGGATTTAAAAAAAACTAGGGGTGGGTGGGAGAACCAGCTTGAAATGGAAACAGGATGATGAAAGCTTACTGGTGAGGATGGGATGGGGTTGAGAATTGGGATAGAGCTAGAAGAGAATATATTGGTGAGAATTGCTGGGAAACAGAGAGAGAGAATGTCTAGGGGGAGATGGGCTTTGGAAAAGAGAAAATGTGTATGGGTGAGAGAGGGTGGATTGAAAAGTCATGAGACTGTCTCTAGTTTTCTTTCCAAGAAGTAGACGTGGCAACACCGTGCTGGTTCTTGTGAAGCGCATTCATCAACGTTTCTAAACCTGCAGTTGGACTTCTGTTGTCTTCATTGCTGGATCACAGTGAGAGGAAGAACGTCATCCATTTTACCATGGCAGATGAGGAAGATTCATCTGTGAGAGTGAGCCAGAGGTATGTGATTGAATTTTGTGTTAAACTTGGAAAAAGCGGCAATGAAACTCTTGAAATGTTACGGCAAGCTTACAAAGGTGAAACAATTAGCCCTGCTGCATACTCTCACAGATACATCTTCCTCATTTGCCACGATGAAACGTACACACAAACAGGAGATTCTACCTCTTCAAGGTAGAACAAAGAGAAGCAAAAAGAGGTGACCTTGGTAGTCAGTCTTTTTATTCATTCGAGACTCGACACGGTTTACTTTCTGTTTAGTGGAGATACGGCATTGCTCTTATGCACAGCTGATTAGCTTTTAAAGGTCATCCTTTCAAACCACAATTCGTTTATTTACATCTAGATTGTTTTACTATAAGAGGAGATTTTGAAAACAAAGAATTTCTCCTTGAGGATAAGACCCCTGAGGCAGGCCATACAGCCGAAACACATACGTGTTGGATCTTGACTGAATAAAAAGACTGAGCACCAAAGTCGCCTTGTTTGCTTCTCTGTGATGAAATGTACAACATTCTTCCTCTTGCTGTGACACAACAATGAGGACTCCGGCAGTCCAACTGCAGATTCAAAAACGTCAATGTGTGAACTTCACAAGAACCAGCACAACATTGCCACATCTACTTCCTGGAAAGAAACCCAGAAGCATTCTCATTACTTTTCAATCAACCCTTGTAGATATTAGAATGCACTTGACCAGAAAGGCTGACTGTGTAGCATAGTAAATGACCGGCAATGATCTTGACTTTCATACTGAAGCGCTTTTTTTTTGCCAACATGGCCGCCACTAGAAATATGGTAAAAGACAACTGCCGTAGACTGAATGTGAAGCAAAGAGTACACCTGTCCTGCATCCTTCCAGGCACATCCACAACATGCAAAAGAGGCTTAAAAGTATTTTCTTATTACATTTTTTTTTTTTGGGGGGGGGAACCTAGAGGGGGGGTAACAAAAACTGAAGTGCCTACATAGTATTCCTTTCTGGCAGTCAATATATAGGGTTTAAAGAAATATGTGAGTCAATGTATAGGGTTTAAAGAAGGTGAGAAGGTATGAGAAGTGAAGAGAAGTAACAGATTGTGAGACCAGCACCAATAAAGTCTGAAGGGTTTTCTGAGGCAGCTGGATGCGAAACGTGTCAAGACCCACCTAAGCCTTTGCTCCGCTCCAGCGCAGATACATTTTTTAAAAAAATAACTAATGCAAGAATTAACTAGCAAGAGGTTGAAAACTTATGGAAAGCAAAGCCATGTTATGTGCTGTGATTGAAAAAAGAGAGTTTTTCCTGCTGCTGGAGCTCTGCTCTAAGTCTGGTCTCTCACAAACGTTTTTTTTTCTGAGCATTCAAAAAACAAACAAACCAGGCTACATTGTATTTGAATTAATAATCATTGAGGACTCTTTTAGGTTGTTACAGGGTTGAAAGAAAATACAGCTCAGATATGCGTTTTTAAGTTATTTACACTATGATGTGAATCTACATAAAATAAGACAGATCTACTCTTTGCTTCAGTGTTATCATATAACCTATATATAATTTAACAGAGGGATACTCCACAGTGGATCTGTGTAAACAGTCATTTTATTTCCCCAACAGACAATGATAAGATAACAAGAGGGTACACAATGGAAAGCTTTTACAAAGAGCCAAGTAAACCAGTTAATTAAATGAAAAAAAGATTTCAAAACATTATAAATGTCAGCGCAGAATATTTTATCATTTTCTTCAGTGCTAGCCAAGGCTACAGTTGGGTCATATATCTACAAACTGAAATATGCTCTCTTGGTCAAATATAATTGCACCATAGACTCCCTAAATGAAGTAAACAGACAATGGAAAACTAGGAACTTCCTTAGTGATTCACGTGGGCTGTTACCAGGAGCAGTAAAGAGATTGATGGTGTCATTCTTCCAGCAAAGCTCTTTTTGTCCTTTGTGAGCAGCATTCTTTCCTTATTTTTTGGTGGCTTCCCTGTTATTGCCTCTCTCGATTTTAGAAGTCCTCAGCTGCTATTCCATTTTCAGCATGGGGGTTAAGGAAATCATTGCAGTTTCTGAAGCCCCTTGCAAAACACTGCAAAAATAGCTGTGTTTTTTTTTTTTTCTCTCTCTGGCCTTTTGAGAGGTGGTTTAAAAAAAAAAAATCTTGTCTAACATACAAAGTAAATTGTGATATCTCCTCTTGCAATGGAAAATAGGAAAATCTAATGGAAGGCAGGGTAAAGAACACTTCTGCTTGAACAAGACACTAAAATATAGTGAATGAGAAGGCGGAGGATTTAATTTTCTGAAGTTTGAAAAACTATAAAAACAATGGTCAAAAGTTCTAGGCACCTAACCTTGGTGCCCTTTCATTAAAGTGGGCTGAAATCTGGGCTTAATGCATTCTAACACAGGACTTTCCCATGTGCTAAGCCTTGATTAACTGCAGCATTTTTAATTTACAGGTTGTGGATTAATGTTCCCATTAGTTCACAGAACCTGCTGAGAGTCAATGAGGGAGCACTTACTACCCTTATTTAGGACTTGCTATGAGGGACATAATCTAAACTTTAAAACATCCAAAAATCCTGCCTAAGTCAGCACTTGGACGTCCTAATAGCAGGGACGTCCAAGTGCCGATAATCAAAATAAACTTTCTGGATGTTCAGTAGCATTTCTAAACTGTTGTGTGTCCACAACTCAAAAGGGCTTGGTGGGAGGTTACATGCCAGGACTTAGACCAAAGTAAAACAGGTCTAAGTGCCCTAAAGGTGACCAAATTGACAAGATTACCACTGGAGGGTTTAAGGCATGAACCCCCCCTTTACTCCCCCAATGGTCACGACCCCCTTCCACCACTCAGAGATTCGGGGTGGGGGTGGGGAACAGCACATTGAGGGCTTGCCATCAGCTGATCACAGCAGAGAAATCCCCATCAGCTGAGCCAGTTTCGGTGATTCCTGCTGGCTCAGCTGATGGGGA
The DNA here is from genome assembly GCF_902459505.1 of Geotrypetes seraphini. Classification (NCBI taxonomy): domain Eukaryota; kingdom Metazoa; phylum Chordata; class Amphibia; order Gymnophiona; family Dermophiidae; genus Geotrypetes; species Geotrypetes seraphini. Next base: position 28,441,419 of record NC_047102.1, on the reverse strand, counting down.
TTCCCCCTGCCAGGATTAACTGGATCCCTACATCCTTCCCCCTGACATCCTCAAACTTTCCCAACATCCCCCTCATCCCCCAACATTCCTGGACCCCCCATATCACCCAACACCCCATCAGGCAACATCCCCTACATCATCTGACACCACCCAACATGAGGCAACACCTTCCCACATCATCTGACACCCCCCAACATCAGGCAACACCCGCCTCCATCACCCATGAGACAATACTGCCCCCCACATCACCGACACTCCCGTACCTTCTGATGCAAAATCAGTAGGAGGGAAGCCCACTTCCTCCTACCTATAGGGGTGCATGCTGAGAATGATGGGTCTTCCCCCTCCCAATTCATCTTTGGATGCAGTAGGAGGAGCCTAAGGCCCTGATTGGCTCAAAACTGATTGGCAAGGAAGCTTAGACATACATTACAGTACAAAGATGCGTTTGAGATACATTAAGACATTTGGGATTCTTTGAGGTAGAGATTATCGTACCATTCAGTTAAAAAGGTAGTTTGGTACAACTCAGCGGTGCTGCAGAAGTACATTAAATGAGCATTTAGGGGAGGAATAAATACAGCAAGAGAGTTAATATGTTTTGATGAAAGATGTCATGAGGTAGATAGAGTCTGTTTCAGTCATTAACTAGTGGTTAGCTGAGTACTTGGTTCCATGGTGGTAATATGATGAAGAGTTTGGCATTGATGGAAGTTGAGCTTAGTTGCCGCTAGAGTTTGTGGAGTGGAAAAGGAAAGTCTTTAGTTTCTTATGAAACATGGTGTAATTAGATTCAGATCTGATGGTTCTTGGCCGGTCGTTCCAAGCTTTCACACCAGAGAATGTGAACATTGAGTGGAATATGTGTTTATACTTGGTTTCTTGCTCTGGAGAGGTTCAAATGAATCCTGTTGATATTTCTGCATGAAGCAGACCATGCCAAGAAGAATAGGTGAATTAGTGGTGCAGCGGAACTTCCATTGAATATGTGGTGCATAATGCAGGATGTTTTGAATTTTATTCAAGATGAGACGGTTAGGCCAGTGAAGTTGTTTGAGGTAGAATCATGGTTTTTCAGTTTGAATGTGAATCTTATTGCCATGTTTTGTATGAGTTGCAGTTTGCAGATAAGGGTGATGTTGATACCCGTGTAGATGGAGTTGCAGTAATCTAGTTGAGACAGGATCAGCATCTGAACGAGCAGGGCAAAGTGTTGTTAATAGAAGTATGGTCTGATGAGTCAGAGGTTGTTTTAAGGTAGCCTGTTTTCCCATTCTAATGTTGCATTAACAGCTTAACACCCTTTGCTAAAAGAGCCCCTTGACGAATTAGTCTTTTGAATTTAAAAATTAAAGCAAAAACATGGCATTGTTGTGGTGTTTTATACATTTGAAGGGTATAAAATGCCATGATACTATGTTTTTATTGTAATAGAAAGGGAACAGGAAAATTAGTTGAAGGTGTAATCACAGTAAGATTGGCAGAAATATGGGTTGTTTGGTTTTGTGTTTTGTTTTGTGGGTTTTTTTTTTTTTTGGGGGGGTTGTAACACATATACGAAATTGAATTGTAAACAAGCCAGCAATTTCTGTTTTAGATGGTGCTATTTAACCCAAAGGCAGTGATTTAGCATCATACAACGGTGATCATTGTGGGAGGGACTGTGAAACTTTAAGATAAGTTCTTTTTTTTTCAATTATGTTTATTAGCAATTGCGAAAAGGACATACAACCAAAGGGACAAAGAGGAACAGTGCAAAACAAGTCAACAATTGTCTCAGCAAGTAGTAGAGCAGGCCAACAATAAGAGAGGACAATATACCTTTAGTCAGATGCCCATCGCAATTGACATTTTAGGTAAGAAGAAACCCACAGCCATACACACTCCAACCGCAGTCAACCATCCTCAAGTCGCAACAAACACTCACTCATACAACCATGTATCTACCCTGGGAAGAAACGGCACCAGCCCCGGAAAGGAGTCACATCCAATATGTAATTCATGGCAAAGTTCACGTAATGGTTTGCACCTGTTTTTCTGTTTTATGAGTACACAAAACTACTTAAAGCGATTTTGTAGTTTACAACATTATGGGAGTGAGTAGAGGTTTTTTTATGCCAACATTAAGAGCTATCTTAATTTCTGAGTATCCTAATCTGTTAAATATAATCCAAGGACACTTGATTGAAACGGGGGTTTCTGTAGATATATTTTTTTGAGAATTAAACCTCCCCCCCCCTTCTGGATTTAAAACTTAGCCATCTCTAAGAACCTCAGTTTAGATTCTATAAAAGCAGGCATATCCAAAGACGGGGAGCTTAAGTGCTCAGAGCTGCTTTTCACCATTAGGAGGGTAAATTCTATAAGAAAGCCAGCATGTTGCAGGCAGCAAGAAGATGCATACATGAAGGAATTTTAGTCATCTTGGAGCACGAGTAGCCATTTAGACACATAAATGACCTCTTATACAATATTGACTTGCAGTCCAGTATGCTTCATGATTTGCTTGTGTGTTCTTTGCCAGTGGGCATGTGAATGAAACATAGAAACATAGAAAGATGACAGCAGAAAAGGGCTACAGCCCATCAAGTCTGCCCACTCTACTGACCCACCCCCTTAAGTCTATACCCTAGTGACCCTATCTTCACCCTCGTAGGGATCCCACATAGGTATCCCATTTATTCTTAAAGTCTGGGATGCTGCTGGCCTCGATCACCTGCACTGGAAGCTTGTTCCAATGATCTATCACTCTTTCCATGAAGAAGTACTTCCTGGCGTCACTATGAAATTTCCCTCCCCTGAGTTTGAGCGGATGCCCTCTTGTGGCTGAGGGTCCTTTGAGAAAGAGAATCTCTTCTTCCATCTCGATACGGCCGGTAATATACTATGCTAGGAACCAATGAAACCACGGTACTATTTCCACTAATGTTCCTTGTAATCATGGGCAAGCCATTCTACCCTCCTTTGCCAGAAGTACAAACGTATAGACTGTAAGCCCTCTGGGGTAGAGAAATACTTTCTGTATTTGAATATGGCTCTCTACTGAAAAGACATGAGCTAGATCCTCATTCAAAAAAAAAAAAAAATCATATAGAATGTTTTTGTAAAATGAGATGACAACCCAAACAAGTGCATGTAGTTATACACGTCTTATGCACATCAGTGTTGAGAAAATTTGCACTTTGGCCCAGATTCTATAAAAGACACCTAAAGATTAATGCGCCTTGTCAGTCTAGGCACCTAACTTAATTATTTAAAAAGCTTAATCGGCACCGATAATGAGCAATTAGCAGCTCATAATTGGCAAAAGTTAAAATTAATTAGGTGGTAGACGCCTAGGACTTTCAAGTGGGCGCCTAGTCCAAAGTGCCCAACAGAAAGAGGATGTGATTAGGGGCAGATCTTGGGTGGACCTTGGGCATGCTTTGCTTGTAGCTGCCTAAACTGGATTTAGGCGCCAGTATATAGGCCATGAAAACCCTAGCATAAATAGTGAGGCCCGGATTCTATAAATAGTGCTGCTGTTGGCAGCTGCCTATGAAATGGCTGCCGATCAGGTACCAATCATGCATGGCACCATTTATAGAATCGCAACTTCATGAAGGTGCTGGAAATATATGCCAGGCCTACATTGCCAGAGCCTACAGAGGTGCTTTACGATGCCTACTGCCACCCTTTAACTTGATGTCATATGGGAGGGGCATGGGCAAGACACCAATGTTGCCTTAAACTTGCATTCTATACTGGTATCCTGGCATCCAGATTCCATTATAGAATTAGCACTCATGATGAGGCATCAAAGTGCCTACGTTGTTCCCAAATTTGAAAAAAGAAGCTTTTAGGAAAAAATATATATACTGTATATAAAAATCAAAAACAGAAATTAAGATGCAAAATGAAATGGAATCTGACAAGCACATCAAAAAAGTGAATCAACAGAGAGGACATTTTTATATTTTGATGGCTCAAGCAATGATTGCTAAGGGGCTGCTTTCCATCCATTTGAGTGCCTAAACCCTTTTTGTGCATGCAAATTGATTGTACATGTGTATACGTACAGATTAACCCCCTCTTTTACTAAGCCTAAGAGCAAGGTCTGGTGCGGAAAATGCTCCAACGCCCATAGGACTTAAATGGGTGTCGGAGCATTTGCCGATTTAGTATCAATCAATCATTATTTGCACATGCAAGAAAGTCCTAGCATTTGTACATAAGAAGTTGCCCCCGCTGAGTCAGACCAGAGGTCCATCTTGATCAGCGGTCCGCTCCCGCGGCGGCCCATCAGGCCTAGTGCCTGAACAGTGGTCACTGATTAATTTTATAATTTACCTCTAATCCCATCCCTATAATCTACCTCTACTCTTATCTGTACCCCTCAATCCCTTTGTTTTCCAAGTACCTATCCAAAGCTTCTTTGAACCCCTGTAGCGTGCTCCTGTTTATCACATCCTCCGGTAGCGCGTTCCATGTATCCACCACCCTCTGTGTGAAAAATAACTTCCTAGCGTTTGTTCTAAACTTCTCCCCTTTCAATTTCTCTGAGTGCCCCCTTGTACTTGTTGATCTCCTTAATTTGAAAAATCTGTCCCTGTCTACTTTTTCTATGCCCTTCATGATCTTGAAGATTTCTATCATGTCTCCTCTAAGTCTCCGCTTTTCCAGGGAGAAAAGCCCCAGCTTCTTTAGTCTGTCAGTATATGAGAGGTCCTCCATACTCTTTATTAGCTTTTGATTCATTGACTGATAGGATTTTCACTGAACCCGGCTTAAACATCCCTGCGATCAACTCACTCCCTGCTAAAATCCCTGATCTCAGCTTAGTGGAGTGGTACCTTTAAAGGTTTCTAGAACAGGGCAGACATTTTAAAAAGAGTTGGCAAAACAAACAAAAATCATATGAACATCAGGAAAAATGAGGGAAATCCGCAAACAACCTAACTTGCTTATGGTCTTGTTATCCCTAGTGACTTGTACGCTATCATTAAAACTTCAGAACCACCCTCGGTAGCACCGGCTGTAAATCTGAAACTGTGAATTTTGTGTTACAATGTTTTTACAAACCTTAGTTTAAAACAAACTCATTTGTTTCCCAGAGCACAACTCCAAAGGGAACAGGGTTTTTTGGGGTTGTTTTTTGTTTTTAGGGGGGGGGGGGGGGCTTAAGCTGTAACAGTGAAGCTTTAAAAGCATCAAATGCTCAGAAAAATCATGGATATAAAGACAATAAAGTTCAGAGTAACTTGTTGATTGAAGTATCTGTATTAGGTGGGGTTTTTGGTAGTCTTTACATGTGCAGCGATGGAAAGAGCCGATTACAGCAGTGAAAGTAGAACAATATAGCTTGCTGCTTTGTTTCCATGTTGCAAAGACTTTTTTGTTTTGTTTTGTTTTGCTTTGTTCGATAAGGCCCAGGAAATTGTTAGTAACATGCTGGTGGGAACCGATGCACAAGAATACTCGCTATGTCAATGGCGCAGTTTTTATTCCCAAGAGCTAGGCAGGCGGGTGTGGGAATAGCAAGCTTTTCTAATGTATGCTGCAGCAGAGAGATAGCATTGAGGAAAAGAGGCAGAGAACAGTAATAATTCAGTCCAGGGAATCAGGGGCTTTATCCAGCAGTTTTGGAAAGACAGACAACATACCGCTAGACTTGGCTGAACAAAGAACTATACAAAAAAAAAGCACGTAGTTGATACTACGGAGCCATAAGTACACCAAGGAGTATTTTTAAAGGGTTTCAAATGAGGCATTTTATTTAGGATGGGCAGTATATTTGATTATTATTTTTGTTATTCAGTAAGGACTTCATTTTTTTACTGTAGCATCGCTTGAGTTGAGAAAGCACATTGTATATTTGGGGATTTCATCAAAAAATGCCGTTGGAAATCAATGTATGCTACATGTTATGTTATTAAGAGGTTATGGACGAAATCCAACCTAAAGAGAGACTATCAATGAGTGTGATATTTATTGATTGGTTGGTAAAAAGGCAATGAAGACCAAGATAGCCTTAGATTAACCACTAAGCAAGTTATCAATGCACGAATGATTACACTGAGAACTTTATTAAATTAAAAAGAAAAAAGGATTTTAAAGAAATTATATCAATAAAGCTGAGATTTTAGATATTTTTTGATTATAATATCTAGCTATATAAGCAATAACTCCCAAATTTTGCGATATGTTATTAAGAGGCCCTTATAGTAAGTAGTGCTAAAAAGTGGCCTGCAGGATCCCTAGTTAGGGTTGCCAGATTTTCCTTTCGGAAAATCTGGACCCACTAGCCCCACCCCCAGGCCTGCCTAGTTCCGCCATCCCTGCCCCCAAGCCCCGCCCCCTGCTTCCTGCTCTTGTCAGGCAGGAAGCCCACGCATGCACGGACTTCCTCCCTGCCTGACACAGCTTTACAAAACCCAATGTGCCAGGTTTTGAAAAGCCGGCTGGATCCCCGGACATGTCCGTGGAAATCCGGATGTCTAGTAAAAACCCTATCCCTAGTGCTAAAGCCACTTTTAATGCTGCTGATAAATGGTTGATTTTTCTATCCAATAATGGCCCTGCATTCATTTTCCAATTAGCTCATGGTCATTATTGCGTGAGCATTTACCGACACCTATCTTGTAGGTGGCAAGGCCCAGATTCTATAAACAGCTTAACTGTGGTCCTCTTTAACAAGCATTAGGGTTTTTTTTATCGCCAGCCGCTGCAGTAAAAGCTTCAATGCTCATAGAATTCCTATAAGCATCAGAGCATTTACTGCAGCGGATTGAGATTTTTAAAAACCCTAAAGCGGCTTGATAAAAGGGGGCTTATGTATGGCTTAATCAGCACCGTTAATTGAAAACATAAGAACATAAGCAGTGCCTCTGCTGGGTCCATCACCAGAGGTCCATCGTGCCCAGCAGTCCGCTCACGTGGCGGCCCATCAAGTCCAGGACCTGTATAGTAATCCTCTATCTATACCCTTTGATCCCCTTTTCCTTCAGGAAATCATCCAATCCCTTCTTGAAACCCAATACCATACTCTATCCTATCACACCCTCTGGAAGCGCATTCCAGGTGTCCACCACCCTCTGGGTGAAAAAGAACTTCCTAGCATTGATTCTGAATCTGTCCCCTCTTAATTTTTCCAAATGCCCTCTTGTTCTTGTAGCTTTTGAAAGTTTCTCCACTTTCTCTATGATCTTGTAAGTCTATATCATGTCCCCTCTAAGCCTCCGTTCTCCAGGGAAAAGAGCCCCAGTTTCTCTAATCTTTCAGGATATGAAAGGTTTTCCATACCTTTTATCAGTCGCGCTGCTCTCCTCTGAACCATCTCGAGTATCGTCATATCCTTCTTAAGGTACGGTGACCAATACTGGACGCAGTACTCCAGATGCGGACGCACCATCGCCCAGTACAACGGCAGGATAATGTCCTTCGTTTTGGTTGTGATACCCTTCTTGATAATACCTAGCATTCTATTCACCTTCTTAGAGGCCACTGCGTACTGTGCCGACGGCTTCATTGTTTTGTCCACCAGTACCCCTAAGTCCTTTTCTAGGCTACTTTCACCCATTGCCAGCCCTCCCATCATATAGCTATACATTGGATTTCTGTTTCCTACATGCAAGACTTTACATTTTTCTACATTAAAGTTCATCTGCCATTTATTTGCCCACTCTCCCAGTTTGTTCAGGTCCCTTTGTAAATCTTCACAGTCCTCCTTAGTCCCAACCCCACTAAAAAGTTTTGTGTCATTTGCAAATTTTATAATTTCGCACTTCGTCCCGGTTTCTAGGTCATTAATAAACACATTGAACAGCAGCGGTCCAAGTACTGACCCCTGCGGAACACCACTCGTGACCCTTCTCCAGTCCGAGTAGTGGCCCTTCACTCCCACCCTTTGTTTCCTGCCCGCCAACCAATTTTTGATCCATCTATTCACCTCTCCTTCCTTTAATTTGTGGTTAGTTATTCTATACTGTTTGAGGATCTGTCTGTGTTCTGCGCATATGAATTTGAGACATGATTTTCTGTTAGCATTAACTGTGCAGGATGGATCTCTACTAATTTGGCTTATTTAGCTTTCCAATAGTTTTTTTGATGTTCTATTTTGCATTGTTGGGTTTGATGTTGTGCTTTCCTATGTAGGTCCTTCTTATGTGACTCGTGGATGTTTCTAAAGAGTGGAGCAGTATTCTTTTTAAGCTGCACCAAACATCCAGTATCTAAATTTTATTCAGAGTAGCTCTAAGCTACATGTGAATAAGTAGGGAAAGCATGCAGAGTATGGCATTCTTTTCAACTTCTCTGCCAGCATATATACTTAAAATGTTTATTTGCAATGCCTTAGGCTAGGCACATAAAATCATGTTTCTGCTTTGAGCAAGGAGATGCAGGGAAGAAAATTAAGACTGCGTGGACGAGGAGGGGACAGGGATGAAAAATGCACTCACTTTAGGGATGGGGAAGAGACAGGGATGGAAATGTGTGGACAGGGAAGGGACAGGGATGAGGTTTTGTTCCCACGTCACTCTCTAGCTGACAGACTTTGTTAGCATGTACTTAGAAAATGGTACATATTCAAAACCAGTATCAACCATTGCCCTGATCCCTATACCTAAGGCATTGGGCTCTGATTTGACTAAAGCTGAAAACTTTAGACCAGTGGCTGGAATACCTTGGCCTGCCAAACTATTAAAATTTTACGACAGCTATCTGACTTCTCAAAACACGGCTTTAGGACAATGCATAGTGCTGAATCTTTACTGCTAGAGTTCACCTCAAAAGCAAAATCTTACCAAAATAAAGGCAAACAAACAGTCTTGCTGCAGTTTGATATTTCAGCCGCATTTGATGCAGCCGACTACTCACTATTACTACGAAAACTGAGTGAATTAGGCCTGCAAGGAGGGATATTAAAATGGTTTACTGAATTTACAGGCAACAGAAACATACAGTATGAAGTAAGAAAGCGACATAAAAAGTCCCAATCTTGGAATGCATCTTGCAAGGGGGAGTGGCACCCCTCCCCACCCTCTTCTCCATCTCCCGCTCCTTCCCAAACCCTCCTGCCACGTGTGTACCCCTTTCCCGTGCACCTTTTTAATTTTCCAGACATAAGCAACATCATTAACTTGCTGCCCATGCATCGTGTCGGCTATCCGGGGCCCAGAAGTGACATCAGAGAGAGGCGGCATCGACGCGGACAGCAAGTTCATAATGCTGCTCGCGCTGGGAAAATTAACAAGTTACAAAGGAAGGGAAGGGGCGCACGTGTGCAGCAAGAGAGGAGGACAGGCACCAGTGCCCTTACTGAGACTGCACCCGGGGCAAACCACCCCCTCCGTACTATGCCACTGGGTGTACCACAGGGCTGTCCTCTGACTCCTTCCTTGTTTAATGCATACTTAAGAGACTTGGGTGATACATTTTCATGTCTTACATAGGTGATATCTTCCTCCTATGGCTAGCCCAATAATTCTTCGACAATACCCTATATTACTTAGCTGGGATTATTGAGGATCTGAGTGGATGGACACAGAAGAATGTAATGAACTGAAGATAAAGGTTCTTTGGTTTGGTGACTACAATTCACTACCATGCACAGGAGAGAGTCTGAAAATTGAGAAAACGCCTAATCAACCTTCTAATAAGATTGTACAAAGTACAAATACAATAAAACAAGATTATAAAGAATCAGCAGCAGTGGGGAGATGAGAAGGCAATATAACTCAATGGAATTGGAGTGGAGGGAGAGAGAGAAAAAAGGGGTCAGATACTTGTGGTAGGGGGAGCGAGATGGCCAACTAGGGGAAGAAATGCCCGCCCATGGGACCCCCTGGAGCTGTGGGGTCCAGGGCTGCTGCCCTGTTTGCCTTCCCCTAAAAATGGCCCTTGTCAAAGCAACACACCGGCAGGACCCCCTGACATTTTCGGACCTGAGGCACGTGCCTACTGGGCTTACCCTTTAATCTGGCCCTGGGTGGTATAGAAGCTCACAATAAACAATAGACAATCATCTTGGTCACTCTTCTTTGAACCTTTTCTGGTGCCGCTAAATCCTTTTTGAGATAAGGAGACCAGAACTGAATGCAATACTCAAGGTGAGATCACACCATTGAGCGATACAGAGGCATTATAACATCCCTTTTCTAATAATTCCTAGCATCTTGTTTGCTTTTTTGGCTGCCACCACACATTAGGTGGAAGGTTTCAGTATACTGTTCCTGATGACACCCAGATCTTTTACTTGAGCGCTGACCCTCAAGGTGGACCCTAGCATCCGATAACTATGATTTGGATTATTCTTCTCAATGTGCATCACCTATTTTACATAACACATATTTTACTAGTGGCCATACACATAGGTGGAGTCTGGGCACAGTATAGGTGAGACAGAGTGTAGAATTGCTCCCCATGGAATCCAATGAAGAATATGTTTAACAACAATCACATGAGCCTAGGTCAGTAGACATTTTATTAATGTTTATATATAATTAGCTGATCACCCGGCGTTACCCAGATATCCCAATCTCAACAGCAAGAATGACCCTCTCTATGGCCCTCTCAATGTCTCAGTGAGCCTGAAAACTATGGATTAGACACTTATCTTTCATATCCAGTAGTCGGGCCTCACACTGTTGTACTGTCTCTGAAGCTCAAGATGTAGAGCTTTGAAAACTTGGCCAATTACATTACATTTCCTTGGAGGCATTGTTACAGCAATGACAGCACAGTGTGACATCATTCCCCAAGCTTCACACAATTGGTCAAAGCAATATCGGTCTTTTTTGATGATTCTTAACATATCACCCCTTCCCACCCCTGCAGTGTTTGTTCCCAAATAGTAATTGATATGTATACCAAGTTTGGTTGGAATCTGTCCATGCGTTTTGGAGTTATGCTGGAACATACATACATACATCTGATTTTATATATACAGTATAGATTTTGCATATGTTCACTGGAAAAATAAAATTAAGAGGAATGAAGGAGCAGCAAGCCTTAGCACTAATTATAAGCTGAGTGGAATGCTCATTTTAGACTCTGAGAAATCTGATTAGCTGGAACGCAGAGTATGAATCTTCTAGACGTGCCCCAGTTGGAATATTCTTTTCAACAATATCATTTAAGAAACAATCATTAGCATCCTTCTAAAAACCTAATACAACCACATTTTAGCTTACTTTGGCAATATTCTCTCAGGATGGAGCATTAACACTCATTTAGTGCTCTGGCTGGGTCAAAGAACTTCTGCTTAACTCTGAGCCTTTGGCTCTTGTGGGAAGATATTAACTGCCAGGATGTGCCTGTCCCTCTGGGATCACTGCTTAAATAGGAACTAAACTAAACCTTAAGCTAAGAAGAACAATAGCAGAGCAGGCAGACTAACTGCAGTATCTAAAAAGAACGCAAACTATTAATGTGTTCATTAAAAAAGACAGATTAATAAAACAGACTTGACATGAAATGTCTTTTTATCAATGTATCATTGCTGAGTGTGAAAACATTAAAGTCATAGCTATAATATTAAGAACTTTGCTACAATACGCAAAAATAATAGCAAATTTTAAGAAAAATGGAGCATTATGTAATCAGTTTCAAGTTTCAAGTTTAATAAAATCTTTGATTAATCACTTAATCACATTTCTAAGCGATGAACATTAAAAAAAAAAATTACAATCTTTGGGAAACAATACAGTACGTTAACAATTTTACATCCAAACAGACTAAAAGACATACTTAACAAACAGTAAACACAAGGAAAACGGAGAATGAAACACAAATTCCTTAAAGAAAAGTAAGACAATCAGAGTAAAAAACGAAAGGCAGGGAGAACAAAAAAACACAATAAAATAAGAATTTTTAACCAGCAGATTGTTAACTAATTATCAAAAGCATCCTTAAAAAGAAGTTTTTAGATTACTCTTAAATTTCTCCAGATTACGTTCTTCCCTTAAGTAAATAGGGAGAGAATTCCAAATTTGAGGTGCAGTGACTGAAAAAATGAATTGCCGTCTTGTATTAACAACCCTAAGAGACGGGATCGTCAATAGATTTTGTTCATTGGATCTCAGCGTTCTATTTGGAATATACGGGATTAATAATTTATAAATGAATGCTGGAGTTTTATAAAATAGGGATTTAAAAGTGGCTTTGAAGGACCCCAGGATGGGCTTTAACATTTTTTAAAAAATTATTTTCTTACCAAGCACAATCAGATTCATTGGAAAAGCTTCAATTTGAAAGTTTTTCCAACTTTAAATTTTTCTGGATAACCCTCTTACCACAGCTTCGTAAAAGGACCCTTCATTGATTTATTTACCTCACCTTTTGTATTTTTCCATTTTTATTCTAATCATACCGACCTTATTCATTTATTTTTCAAATGTGTAGTCTTTGAGCGCCTGCCAGAGACTATACACCAATTACATTATCAGCCATCAGGAGACCCTTATACTTGTTCTGTGTGGAAGAAACTTTGATTGTCATCAATACTAAAATAACAAGTCATCCCTGGATTCAACCTCAGCCTCTTTTGCTCCACCAGATTGAGGTTTGGCTGTAATTCCTTCTTAAATTTCTTAGGGGTCATTTTACTAAGGCACTATATTCTATTGGCGCCTTAGCATTTAGTGCACGTTAATCTTTAGTGTGTGCTAAATCGGTTAGCACGCCTTAGTAAAAGGATCCTTTTGTTTGGTCTTGTTAATTTCCTCTGAAAAAGGTATGTGGAAAGGGCAATCCTGTTGGTCACTTTTATTTTCCTACTGGATAGGGATTCTGCTATTTTAGGAATCAATTTCTAGAGATGTACTAGGCAATCTGGTTCTGAGAGCTGTTTAATAGTAAGGTTCCCTTGGAAGTGTATTTTGAGATATTGTGAAGGAATTAAATATTGGTGCTTATTTTAGTCCTCCTAATGAGGTTTCTTTTGGATAAAAAAAAATATATATACCTAAGCATTTATGTTCTAGAATAGTCTCTAGGTTTTGATTTCCATTTGATGTACAGTTGGAGATTTATTGATTCTGCGGAGTTTGTCTCAGGAGTTTTTTTTTAGTTTTCCTTTTCTATTCATTCCTGCTGTAGGCTTTTCTTTTTCTTTTATTTCAATTTGTGGACTTCAGGTGATACGTCAATAATTTTTCTTATTATTTATTCGAGCAGAAATTCTATGCTAAGAATGTGCATTCATTAGTGCATATTTGGTTCATTATTGTGCCCTAAAAATTTTAGTGTGTGCAAAAATCAATTTGAGAAGAAGTATGTTAATTGATTTGTACATGTTAAAAAAGTTCTAATGCATGGTTTAAAAAGTTATTAAAATATATGCAAGAAACAAAATATAACATACCTACAAATCAGGGAAAAAAAGGTAAATGAACTAAAAATGAACATCTCTTTTCTGCCGAGTTTAAAGCTGATCTTAATTTAAAATGCAAATAAAAAAACAAAACAAATTACTGATTATAAGAGTCTCATTTCCTGCAGAGTCTTCAGAAAATCAACTACATTATCAAACTCTGGGTTTTACTAAGCCACGGCAGAGGTTTCTACCGTGGCCCAGTGAGGTAACTGCTCCTACGCTCACAGAATTCCTATGAGCATCACAAGTCATCTCGATGGACAGAGGTAGAAACCTCTACCGAAACTTAATAAAAGGAGCCCAAAGAGAGCAAAAAAGGATAATACTATACCATACCATATTGTTTCTTATACTCCGCAAATGTCAACTGGGAATCATTGTGGCTCATATAAGATTAATAAAGTTAGCAACATAGACATTATGAATTATAGCAAGACTATAATGAAAGCAGATGCGTTTTTAGTACCTTCCTAAATTGAAGATAAGAAGAGGTCTGACATAAGCAGGTCGGGAGGCAGTTCCAAATTTGGGGGTCTTGAAACTCGAAGGTGGATTTGGGGAAGAAGTCATTTATAGCACTGAGTCTTTCTTGAGTTATAGAAGGAGTGTGAAACTTGGATGGCTGAAGTTAGCCCAGTCGCGCCTTCTCCATATACGGTATAGCCCTGTGAACCACATATGCAATTTTAAATTGAATTCTATACTTGACTGGCAGCCCTCTCAAATCAGGCCTTACGGAAAATCAGTCTAGCCGCTGTGCTCTGGAATAGCTGCAACCTCTGAAGTCCTTACTTTATAATGTTGCAATATAAAAAGTTGCAATAATCTAGATATGGAAGTAGGACTGCTTGAGTCACTGTCCGAAAACTAGTCACGCTCAGGACTGATCTTATCATCCTCAACTGCCTCAGTCTGAAGAAAAATCTTTTGAACAGTGAGGTAATCTGCTTTCCCATGGTGAGATTGAAATCTAGAATTACTCCTAATACTTTTGAGATTTTATTAATCATGAGCTTCTCACCTGAGGGTAGGGTTAACTCTGGATGAGATACTGAGTTGTGATCACCAAACCATAGCATCTTCATCTTTTGCTTGTTTTATTTATTTATTTAAAATATTTATAATCCACTAAGCAATTTACAACATTAAATATAACACAACACTTTAATATTTGAGCCTCCCTGCCTGGAAAGCAGATTGCACTGATCCCATGCCTTCTGATTCCAATTCCACCATTACACTTTTAAACATTATCAGTATTAAGTAAACGCCTGAGCAAAGAAGTATGTTTTGAGCAATTTCTTAAACTGAAGTTCCACTGTGACCATGCACTTAGATCAATAGTGAACTTGCATTCAAGTAGGATGTTAATGGTGATGTGTGAGAAAAGGGAAAAGGCAGGTTGAGTATCCTTATGTACAGTAAGTTAGTTGTATAGTAGCAAAATTAGGCAAAATTCTAGTTGTTTGTAGGCATAGCATAAGATATGTTAATGTACTTCATTTTTATAGGCTGATGTTTAATGATTTAATCACTACTAGACTACTGCAACGTTCTACTTTCAGATATCTCCGTGAAATGAATGAAAAAAATTCCAACTGATATAAAACACTGGAGCAAAAGTCATATAGTCCAAATCAAGATCTGACCATGTCACACCTCTGCTTATAGAACGACACTGGTTACCAATAGAAAACAGAATAGAATGCAAACTGTGCTGCATAGCATTTAAAACGCTATATGGTGATGCACCTAATAGCTTCCTCAGATTTACTGAACTTTTGGGTAGATCTGTTGATCAGCGTAACTAACAACTTGATCCTATAATTCTCAACTCTAAAAGATACAACACATCTCATAGAAAATCATTTAAGTACCATATAGCAAAAGCAGTGTCATGGAGGGGGGGCGGCACCGTTTTGGTGGGGGTGCTGGCACCCATGCTCCTCACCCCACTCCTTCCCCTCCCCCACTACCGCGCATGCACGCCTCTTCCTTCGTACCTCTAAATATTTGTGGCACAAGCAGCAACCCCAACTTGCTACTCATGCCAGTGTTGGCTCTTCCTCTGACTTCACTTCCTGAACCTGTGCCTAGGAAGTGATGTCAGAGGAAGATCCAACACTGATTGGACTTGCTGCTCGCACCGTGACCGTTAAAGAGGTATGGGGGAAGGGAAAGAGCGCGCGTATGCGCGGCAGTAGGGAGCAGGGAAAGAACAGATGGAGATGGGGCGAAGGGGGGAGGGGAGAGGCACCACCGTCCGAGGTGCCTCTCACCCTTGCTATGCCTCTGAGCAAAAATGTGGAACTCACATACCGTCAAAATTCACACAACCACAATATATTCAGTTTCGCAAAAATCTAAAAATGTGGCTTTTTAAGAAATCCCTACCACTGGTCCAAAGAGATTCAAACTAATAATACGAGTCACCCAAAACAAAGACAGTGTTAAGGGTCAGCTGCTATTTATGATATATTTATGACTTATAATTTGATAACTTTATGTAGCATGTAATATACAGTGGTGCCTTGCATAACGAACGCCTCGCACAGCGAACGCTGCACACAACGAACTTCATGTCTTGATTCATACAACGAACTTCGTTTCACACAACGAAGTCGCCCGAGCTGCGTTACTCACTGCGCTTAACTGCCCTCTCTCACAGCCCTTCGCCTGGCTCCCTGTGCAGTGGCGGACCGTCGGCTCGCCTCCTTTTATGGAGGGGCCCGGCGCCTACTGCTGATGCGTTGGTGGGGGCGGAGCTACTCTCGCCGCTTCCCCGATGCTAGAAAAAAAAAAAGAAAAGTTAAGTCCCAGTTTTTGCCGCTGAGACTCTGCCCTCTCTCACTGTATACAGTCGTCCTTTTAAGATAAACTCAATATTTTTTATATATCATGGCTTCTAAAAAAAGCAGGAAGGTGATTTCTGTTGAAATGAAACGGGAAATAATTAGAAGGAGTGAATGTGGGGTAAATTTATCTTTTTTTATGTCATCTTAGCATATTATATGCTACAGAACGAATTATTTTTTTTAACATGTATTGTTATGGGAAAACGCGTTTCACATAACAAACTTTTCGCATAACAAACTTGCTCCTGGAACCAATTAAGTTCGTTGTGTGAGGCACCACTGTATTTAACTCTATACAAAATTCTATGTAACCCACCTCGAACTCTAATTAATGACTATTTGGTGGGATATACGAAAGGGTGATGAAAAGTTCTCAGCCCGGCCAAGAAGAAAATGACATGGATATAGTTCAATTAATGATCTGAAACAATGCCAAAACATAACATGTTGTTTCTGCAAATTGGCTCTTAATGAAATAAGATAACGCTCTTTTCAGTTATAATGGCGAAATAACGCTCAGAATTTAGGACGTTAGTTGGTTGGGTTCAGAACTTTTCAGCACCCTCTCATAAGATTGCACATAACATGATTTTAAAAAAAGAAAACCCCCCAAAAACTGTATTAGCTATTTATATTCTGCCTATTGAGGTTATCTAAACAGTTGACAATCAGGTACTCAAGCATTTTCCCTATTTGTCCCAGTGGGCTCACAATCTATTTAATGTACCTGCTGCATAAAATTATACGGAGCAGCAATCGACAAGATTCTGACTCCAATCTCAGCTGTTATTCACTGAAAAAGGTCAAAGTGGTAAACCAGAACAGTAATCTGGACGTTTGGGTAGCAAGGACAGCCAAAATTAGCAAACGTAGGGGTCCTTTTATTGAGGCGTGCTAACCAATTTAGCACATGCTAAAGATTAGCGCGTACTAAATGCTAAGGTATCCATTATGTTCTATGGGTGCCTTAGCATTTAGCGAACGCTTATCTTTAGCACATGCTAAATCGGTTAACGCGCTTTAATAAAAGGACCCCTTAGTGCGTGCTAAAGATTAGCACGCGTTAAATGCCAAGGCATCCATTATATTCTATGGGCACTTTAGCATTTAGCGCACACTAAATCGGTTAGTGCACCTTCCTGTTTCCTTACTCTTTGTGACTCTGTGCAGCGCTGCGTGCGTTTGGTAACGCTATAGAAATAATTAACAGCAGTAGTAATTAAAGGACCCCCATAGTAACATAGTAAATGATGGCAGATAAAGACCGTTGTGGTCCATCCAGTCTGCCCAACCGTCTATTTTTTTTAGTTCTTTGATATTTCTGCCATAGAAGTCTGCCTGGCACTGTCATTAGGTCCCAACTACTGGAGTTGCTGTCCAAGATCACTCCAGCATTTCCAAACCATCCCACAGTAGTGTAGTTCTCGTTGAAGCCCTGCCCAGTTAATCAGCCACCAAAATCTTAAGGAGTCTAAAGGTAATTGAGACTGACCTGTGAAAACAAAACATGGCGGAAAGAGGTCTAAAGCCTCAACAGTCTCAAAGTGATTGCACTGTGAATTTCTTTGGAAGATAGACCGATGGTGTGGCCGCTCTTGCTGCTTATGATTGGGGATTTGTTTTAGAACCGCTTTTTTACAATATTCGATTCATTTACTCGATGGTTTAATTTACACTCAGATAGGTCTGTCATCATATATTCGACCCCTGAGGAAGGCTATTTATAGCCGAAACACAGGCCGTGTCAGGTCCGCACCAGCTGCATACAGTTTTATTGGATATATATTATTATACAATCGCTCTACATATACAGTATGTATATTTCGTATCATGTGTACATGTTTTATATATAGAAGCATTTAGCTATATTGACTGTTTTTAATTTGTTTTAATAAATCTTTTTTTTTTTTAATTGTCATCCAGGGCATTGGTTCCACAGTCTTTTTGTTTTGATTTTTATTGGGACATGCAATCCACATCGACAATGCAAGAGGAGACTTCACTTTCCGCTGTTCATTTCTGGAACTGCATCAATGCAGTTAAGTAAGATTTATGAAAACAAGATGCATTTTGTAACATACCTTCAGAGTTTATAGTATGATCATTTCAGTTTGTTTTCTTTTTAACTAGATTCACTTCACCGATAATTCAAAACTAGCATAATAAATACTGCTCTCTTGTAATGTGTGTTTTGCAAGCTTCCTGAATAATTAAATCATGTGAGTTCTGAAAATGAAGTGTAATTAGTCATTAAGAAGGAGAATTCCATTGCAGGGTAGAACTTATCTACTCCACATGGAATGAGTATTTTAAACGTTATACTTTTTTTTATCATCATCGTCATCATTTAATTTCCTTAAGCAGTCAAATGCAACTGCTTCCTAATTTGAAACACGATCTACATCCTGGGACCCTAAGTGCATCCTTACATGGGGTGATTAGCGCATCCTTACGTGGGTCATTCTTGTACACTAGGGCCATTTTTCCACAGGGATAAAATGGCTGATTTTTCTATTTTCTATATTAATGGCCACACCCTAATTTTCTGATTAGTGAGTGACCATTATTTATTTATTTGCATTTATTAATTGCTTTCTTTCTCCCTTCCTGCCCCCCCCATACACACTTTTTATGAAGCTGTGTTAGGGTTTTTTTTCACTGGCTGTGGCGGTAAAAACTCTGATGCTCAAAGAATTCCTAAAAGGATCTGAATTTTTACTGCTGCGACTGGCGATAAAAAGCGTTAACACAGCTTCATGTGTGTGTGAATAGATTCACCCAAAGTGGTTTGCATTGAATAGTTGTCAGGTTTTCTAAGCATTTCCCTTATTTGTCCTAGTAGCATTAGCACATACGTACCTACTTCGAGAAAGGACATTTTGCCGCTGCCAACTTTGGGCGATTACCACCCTACGTCCAAATCGGACTTAGACGTTTCTTTTGATTATGCCCCTTCACAGATTTAAGGGGGGAATTTATCAACCTGGGTTACTATCAAGATGTGTTATTATATAGCTAAACTCAGTTATTAGTAATAAGGTCCTGTGATATTATACATCAGTTTTCCTCAAGCTTCTGCTTTGCATGTGATTCAGTCTTGGAGACAGATACCTACTGGATTTCTTCTTTAAAAAAAAAAAATCATTTCTCATCAGATCTTACATACAAGAAGCTAATACACCAAGTCCACATTGAGTAAAGAAAAGAAATAAAAAAATATGCATAATTCGTCAGGATACTAAGCATCTATCACACTTAGACCTAAAATCCCCCATCTATCTGAGTTTGTTTGTTCATTTATTTATTAGGGTTTATTAACAGCTTTTATGAAGATTCCATAGTAGCAACATTCCATGCTACTGATCCCATGCTACTGAAAAGCAGTGGCTTTTCAGTAGTCAACTATGGACTTTCCTCCAGGAACTTCTCCAGACCTTTGTTAAACCCAGATATGCTAACCTCTGTTACCACATGATAAGAACATAAGAAGCTGCCTCCGCTAAGGCAGACCAGAGGTCCATCTCGCCCAGCGGTCCGCTCCCGCGGTGGCCCATCAGGCCCATTGCCTGAGCAATGGTCCCAGACTATCCCTATAACCTACTGCTACTCCTATCTGTACTCCTCAATTCCTTTATCCTCTAGGAACCTATCCAAACCTTCTTTGAAGCCTTGTAACGTGCTCCGGCCTATCACAGCCTCCGGAAGCGCGTTCCAAGTATCCACCACCCTCTGGGTGAAAAATAACTTTCTGGCATTTGTTCTAAATCTGTCCCCTTTTAATTTCTCCGAGTGTCTCCTTGTACTTGTGGTTCCCCATAATCTGAAAAATCTGTCCCTGTCTACCTTTTCTATACCCTTCAGGATCTTGAAGGTTTCTATCATGTCTCCTCTAAGTCTCCGCTTTTCCAGGGAGAACAGCCCCAGCTTTTTCAGTCTGTCAGTATATGAGAGGTTTTCCATACCCCTTATCAGTTTAGTTGCTCTTCTCTGGACTCCCTCAAGTACCGATCTATCAATGAGTTCCAGAGCTTAACTATTCTTTGAATGAAAAAAAGAAATATTTCCTCCTATTAGTTTCTAAAGTATTTCCATGTAGTGCCTCATAGCCTTTGTAATTTTTGACGGAGTAAAATTTTGTAAGAGACCCTTTTTGTGCCTAAATCAGTAATTTACTCACAGAATAGTATCAAAATGACCCTCGGAGTTAAAACAGGACTGGCTCAGTCTCTTGCTATAGACACAGAGCAACATGAAGATAATTAAACTAGTGTTTAAGCCCGTTACATTAACAGGTGCTAGAGTAGATGTCTGTCTGTCTGTTTTTTTTTTTTTCTTTATCTCTCTTTCCTTGAACGCTGTCTGTCATTCTTTCTGTCTGTGTCTCTCCCTTGGCCCCCTATCTATCTGTCTTTCTTTCTGTCTGTCTGTCTCCCTGGCCCCCTGCCTGCCTGTATTTCTGTTGCGCCATGCCTGCCTGTCTCTCCGTGGCCCCCTTCTGTTTCCCCCCAGAGCAAAGCATGATTGCTGTCTGCCCCCAAGCACACCCCTCCCCCCAAAACAGCCCCCTTTTCCTCTCCCCCTGTTGTGCCATGCTTGCCTGCCTGCTCCGTGGGCGTTTCCCCCCACACACCCGTTCTTACCCTCCCTCCATCCATGGTTCCTGCTGCCGCTGCTGCTCCTCTTCAACAAAGCAGCCTGCTGAGGTTCGCGGCCAGCTGTAGCGAACCTCGCAGGCCACCATGAAGACGGGATAGTTCCTTCGCGTCAGAGGGAACGTGCTACCAGGTGGAGAGCGGCCTGCGAGGTTCACTACAGCCGGACGGTGAACCTCATCAGGCTGCTTTGAAGAGGAGCGGCAGCGGTTGGTGAGTGAGGGCGGGAGGGGGGAGTCGCTGGCATGTTCCCTGCCTCTGTGTTCCAAAATGGAATACGGCCAGGGAAGGACACAGCACACCGCAGGAATCACAAAACCCTAAGTGTGCATAGGGTTTTATTATAGAGGATAGAATGAAGAATCAGCAGCCATTGACTTTTGCTAAATCTTTATTAGACTATTAAGCTTGGGTGAAATGGTTAATTTCCATGGAAACCATTTCAAACCGGTATTATTCTGATCATTTCAATTTAGTTGTTGTAAATGTTTTTGGAGATCGAAGAGAGATCAGTATCTACAACTCCTGCTTAAACAGGGAAAACCACAGTTTTCTTCAGCAGTGGAGACGATTCTGCTATTAAATGCCACAGCTACTCTTTTCAGTTCAACATAGGAGAATAAAATCTTTTCATAAAAATTCCAATGCATTTGGTTCTTCATTGCCTAAGTGCACAATAACCATGCACGAGCTTCAAACAAGCAAGTCATTTTCAAAGAAAACAATGAACCTCCTCATTCGGGAGCCCTGTAGAAAGCTCAGTAGGATACACATAAATTTGCCTTTAATTAGAGTTTCTAATAGAAATGTCATAGGAAGAAGCAGTTACCTTGAAACAAAACAGTAAATTAACAATTTGTTTAACTACCAGTTTTTGGCTTGATTTTAGTGTTCAGAAGCATGTGAATCCAACCATATCAGTCCAATAAGAATAGCTCAGCAAAACTGACATGCTTTAGTGTGTTGCCTCTTATTCTCCCCTATACTTATGTAGAACAGTACCTTTCTGCGTTCAGCAAACTAAAATACATACAAGTCAATTATCAATCAACCTCTGAGTAGACAAGATAACAGATTGTCTGCATTACAACCAGCTGGTACAGGTTCTTGAGCATCTGTGCATGCTCAAGACCTGCCGGCTTCAGCCCTCTTCAAAACAGGAAGTTCAGAAGGGGTAGGAGCCGGCAGGTCTTGAGCATGACCAATGCCGACTGAATATTGACCCAAGTAAATGATATGACTGTCATTGTAGACAATATGCTGAAACCTTCTGCCTAATGGCGGCCAAAGGGCAAACAAGATTCTAGGAATTATTAGAAGAAGGATGGCAAACAAGACTAAGAATGTTATTATGCCTCTATATTGCTCCCATGGTTTGACGTCACCTTGAGTATTGCGTTCAGTTCTGGTTGCCTTAGCTCAAAAAAGATATAGCTCAAACGGTAAAATCAGTTATTAGGTAATTAATACAAACAAGTATTAGCTTAATCACCTCAATTATTTTAATACTGTCTACCACATGTTTTATCTTAAGATTTCAATATGTACTTTTCACAGATTACTAATAATTTATATATAAATATTCAAAATCTTTTAGTTAGTGAACCTAAATCCTAATAACTTACACACACACACACACACACACACACATCTCACCATTCACACACATACTACTACAGTCAATGTGATCAATTGTATTCAAAACTGGATTTTAATTCCTTGATCCATGAACATCAGGTCAGAGGAGATTCAATCCGGAGATTACACTGCAGTCAAATAACTGTAAATCACCAATTCTCAATCCTCATTCGCAGCCGGCTATCCCCTCTGTCTTCACAGGTTTTCTGTTCTTCAATTAGAAAAGCGTTCAGCCCAACACAAGACTGTGTATCACTGCTTGACGACTTCAGGAGCTGTTCACCAACCTCACCTATAATACAAAATAATTCACATCCATTTGATGCCATTTACACTTAAAAACCCTCCATAAACATTAAAAAAACTTTTCACCTACCAGTAAATTAGCGTGACTCAGGCAGGGACCCAGGGTTCGGCAAAAACCAAGGTCAGCTAACAAACAGGAAGCACACCATCGACCAGAAGAATCAAACAGCATGACCTCACTTCCTCTACTCTCACCTTATATCTCCATTCAGATGAATCCAGATTTTTAATTAAAGCAAATTCCATTCCACTTCTTTGTTAAGTCCATATGGTTAAACAATGTTCCACTCATAAATCAATCGCTGTTCCCTCCTCAATAATATCTCTGAAACATTGCTACCACTTAACAAAGAAATTTGAATCAAAACTACAACCGTATGTGCATTAGTTTGCCAATGTGCAACCAAGGGGGTATCCTCCTTACCCAATCTTAAGTTACTAATATGTTGGGCCTCCCTAAATTTAATCTTTCGTCGCGTTTGCCCAAGGTACCATTTGCCACACGGGCAAATGCTTAGATCCACAGTCTGTGTGTGATCTCAGTAAAAATTCTCAATCACATTTAAAATGATCCAATAAACTCACAGGCTCGCTCGGCGGTATAACTGGATTAGAAAATAGCTCTTTCAAATTCCTACCCCTAGTATAAGCGAGCCTAGGCATTTCCACAAGTCAGAGGTGAAAATGCAAGAGTGGCCATAGCTTCCATATACTCTTCCAAATCTCTTGAGCCTGGTAGGAATGTGTCAATACACACGTGACTGGCTGAGCACGTCGTTCTTGATCCTTTCGCTTCAATAACCAACATCTATCAATGTTCATAGCCCTCTTACGGGCTCCATAAACTACTGACACTCATTTCCTCCGCCTGTCTGCAGAACACTTGATGAACTTACAGGGAGATACTTTTTAAACCAATAGGAGGAAATATTTTTTCACTCAGAGAATGGTTAGGATCTGGAACACATTGCTAGAGGTTGTGGTAAGAGCGGTAAACATAGCTGGTTTTAAAAAAGGTTTGGACAAGTTCCTGGAGGAAAGTCCATAGTCTGTTATTGAGACAGACATGGGGGAAGCCACTGCTTGCCCTGAATCGGTAGCATGGAATGTTGCTAGTATTTGGGTTTTGCCAGGTACTTATTACCTAGATTGGCCACCATGAAGACGGGATACTTCCTTAAATCATCAGCACAAGGCACACTGCGATTTTCTCAGTTACACAGCTCTGGAACGCCCTACCAGGTTACTTGTGAAAAGAAACAGCACTGGATAGATTCAAAGATTCCCTCAAAAGTTTCCTTTATAGGGATGCCTTTGAAACTTAGACTCAGGCAACACATAAGAACATAAGCATCGCCTCTGCCGAGTCAGACCATAGGTCTATCGTGCCCAGCAGTCCGCTCCCGCGGCAGCCCCCCAAGTCAGTGACCTGTAAGTGATCCTTTACTTAAGACATTTTATCCTGTATAGTACCCTTCTAACTATACCCCTCAATCCCCTTTTCCTTCAGGAACTTGTCCAACCCCTTTTTGAAACCTGAAATCGTACTCTGCTCTACCACCTCCTCTAGAAGCGCATTCCAGGTATCCACCACCCTCTGAGTAAAGAAGAACTTCCTAGCATTTGTTCTGAATCTGTCTACCTTCAATTTTCTTGAGTGCCCTCTTGTTTTTGTTTCCCCTGCCAGTCTGAAGAATCTGCCCCTCTCTACCTTCTCTATACACTTTATGATCTTGTAAGTTTCTATCATGTCCCCTCTAAGTCTCCGTTTTTCCAGGGAAAAGAGCCCCAGTTTCTCCAGCCTCTCAGCATATGAAAGGTCTTCCATGCCCTTTATCATTTTTGTTGCTCTTCTCTGGACCCTCGAGTGTCGCCATATCCTTCTTAAGGTATAGCGACCAGTATTGAACGCAGTATTCCAGATGTGGGTGTACCATCACCTGATATAGCGGCAGGATAACTTCTTTGGTTCTGGTAGTGATTCCTTTTTTGATAATGCCCAACATTCCGTTCGCCTTCTTTGAGGCAGCTGCGCATTGTGGTCCCGACTTCATTGATTGGTCCACTAAAACCCCCAAGTCCCTTTCTAGGTTGCTTTTCCCCAATACCATCCCCCCCATCTTGTAGTTGTACATCGGGTTTCCTTTCCTTATGTGCAAGACTTTGCATTTCTCTACATTGCAGCACATTTGCCATTTATTTGCCCATTCACTCAGTTTGTTCAAGTCCCTTTGTAGTTCTTTACATTCTTCAACAGTTCTAACCCTACTGGAGAGTTTTGTGTCATCTGCAAATTTTATAACATCGCACTTCGTCCCCACTTCCAGGTCATTAATGAATATATTGAACAATAGTGGTCCCAGCACTGACCCCTGCGGGACACCACTCGTGACTGCTTCCCAGTCAGAGTAGTGTCCTTTTACTCCTACCCTCTGCTTCCTGTCCGCCAGCCAATTACAGATCTATCTGTGCATGTCCCCTTCCACCTCGTGGTTCCACAGTTTCTTTAGCAGGCGCTCATGGGGTACCTTGTCGAAGGCTTTTTGGAAGTCCAGATATATGATGTCTATGGGGTTACCTTTGTCCAATTGTTCGTTTATCCCCTCGAAGAAGTGCAGTAGGTTCGTTTGGCAGGATCTTCCTTTACAGAAACCATGCTGGCTGGTTCTCATCAGATTATTTCTTTCTATATGCTCATTGATGCTGTCCTTGATTAATGATTCGGCCATCTTCCCCGGAACTGAGGTCTGTAGTTCCCCAGGTCACCTCTGGATCCCTTTTTGAAGATAGGTGTAACATTCGCTATCCTCCAGTCTTCCGGGACTATCCCTGTTTTCAAGGATAGGTTGCAAATCTTCTGTAGTAACTCCGCTATTTCGTCTCTGAGCTCCTTCAGTATTCTCGGGTGGATTCCATCTGGTGCCGGCGATTTGTCAGCAACATTAGTTGTTACATTGGCTCTATCTATTGACAAGTCATGGTTATTGAGACTATTTCTTAAGAATAAACAGAAGGAATTTCTTGATTGTAAAATTCAAATGTTCCCTGATGTTTCAAGGGACACGCAAAAACGTAGGCGTGATTTCCTTCTCTTAAAACCAGGGGTCATCTCACTAGGAGCTACATTTTACTTAAGACACCCTTGTAAGTGCATTGTTCGGTATCACTCAACTAAATATGTATTCTTTGAACCTCAACAATTGACTAATTTTGTGGCTATGTCCCGTCTGGACAAGGATAAAATTCAATCTTGAGCTCTAAAAGGAAAATAGTAGCTTCGTTCCCGATGTATAGAACAGTATTACTTTGATGTCTTGATTATATCTCTTCTTATTTCTTGCCAATATAATTCTTGGATCTAAAGAGGACTTGAGCTAATTTCACCATAATAATTCTTCTTGTAATTTTACTTAACTTTTTATTGTTTAATGATTAATATGCTTTGGTTAAATTTGCTTTCTGTACAAGTTATACTTGACAATATATTGAAATCAATAAAAAATACTTAAATATGAAACTTAGACTCAAGGATCAAGATTTAATTTGTATTGTTTAAAAAGAAAATTTATTTTTATCGTTTATATTCTTTGACAGCCTTTTTCACACTTCTATTTTTACTTTTCCCTTCCTGGTTCTTCTTACCCTATATGTTCCTTTCTTCACTATTACTTTTGTAGTTCTTCCCCTCTTCCATTTCGTACCAGTCCAGTTTTGTACGTCTGTTTGAATTTGTCCATGTATGTTATTGTTCTCCCATTTTAGAATTTGATTGCTTAGAAATATTTGATAAGTGTGTAAATCAAATTTTAAATAAAACTTGAAACTTGGCTAGATGGACTACCGGTTTGACCCAGTAAGGCTATTCTTATATTATTATTTGCCTGTCTCTACTGAAGAGAAAGTGTGGGGCCGGGGAGGGGGGGGGGTGTAGGGAGGATCAGACATATACTGGAAACATTTTTTGATGATGAAAATTTAGACCAACTAAAGAAAATTGCTGTCAATCTAGAACAGTGTCCCACAAACTTTTTTTTTTCCTGTGGCACACTAATGGAGCAAATGGTTTTCTGTGGCACACCCACAACCCCGTCCCACCCTGTCCCAAGCCCCACCTCACTCAACCCCCAGCCTTACTCCACAAGGATCTCGTCATCGCACTGACATCTGCACATGTTCAGAGACCCTCCAGATATGGCCCTGAGCTCAGGGAAAACGAGACAAAGAGAGGCGCCAACAATGGAGGTGACACTTCGTATATATCAAGTGTCTTTCAATCACTGGCAGCACACTTGGAATCTCGCAGTGGCACACAGTTTGCAAATCACTGATTTAGAAGATATAAAAGAGAAAATTGAAAAGTTAAAGAACAAATCACCAGACAGCATGGTATTCACCCCAGAGGCTTATGAAATTGCTAATCCATTACTAGCCACAATATTTGAGGACTGGAAGATCCCAATGTAATGCCAATTTTTATAAAAGATTCCAAGTATGATCCCAGAAATTATAGAATGGTAAGCCTTATATTTGTGCCAGCAAAATGGTAGAAGGTAGAGAATGACATGGGGACACATATTTCCCTGTCCCCACGAGAATTCATTTTCCCATCCCGACAAGTTCTTTTCCTGTCCCTGCTCCATTCCTGCAAGCTCTGTTCTCATTAGCACAAGCCTCAAACACTTTAAAATCATGTGTTCGAGGCTTGTGCGGTTAAGGCGGAGCTTACAGGAATGGAACAGGGAAAGCGGCAAAACGCACAGGGATCAGGACGGGGAAATTGAGTTCCTGCGGGGACGGAGAAAAAATGTGTCCTCGTGTCATTCTCCAGTAGAAGGTATCCTAAAATACAGAATTACCCATTTAAGTACTTGCATTTTATAAGTTCACAAATGGGGCTTATATTACATTACATTAATGTCTTCTATCCCGCCAATACCTTTCCGTTCTAGGCGGTTTACAACAAGAAGTTAGCCTGGGCATTCCCAGGGAGATTACAAGGTTGATAGCTCATAGTACAGTCATCTATTCTCTTCTATTGAAGAGGAAGGGTAAATATTGGCAACCACGCTCTTTAAGTGGAGAAAAAAAGAACTCACCATGCAGCTAGGAGCATTCATTACAAAACAGCAAGCGCCATAATCAAATAAATTCACCCTTCATTTAGATGCCATGTTATAGAATGAGGAAAATAGGGTGGATGCAGAGATCACCTTTTGTTATCATTGTCATTTTCAGATAGGTGTTCATTTGCCATTTTTGCAGATAGTGTCATGGCAGTTAGAGAGATTTTCAACAGTAGAGAGGCTACTGAAAATACACAGATAATATTTTACACATTAGGGGCTGATTCTATATTTATTTATTCATTCATTCATTCATTCAAATTTTCTATACCGTTCTCTCAGGGAGCTCAGACCAGTTTACATGAATTTATTCAGGTATTCAAGCATTTTTCCATATAAAGGGTGCCGCACAAAACCGCGGAAGCATTTTATAGCAGCCAGTGCGCTGAATGTTCTGCGCTGCTCCTGATGTTCATATGAGCGTCAGGAACAGCGCAGATCATTCAATGTGCTGGCCTGTGCAATAAAAACACTTCTGTGATTTTGCAAAAATGTGTGCGTAGGGGGGAGGGGGTTAATTGGCAAAATACTCTTAATAGGCTCATAAAAAAAAAAAACAAATTAATTGGGTGATAGGCACCTATCTGATTCGATAAAAATAGGTGCCTATCGCATGGTGCTTAGCGGTGCCTAGAGCCTAAATGGGCATTTCTACGGGTGGTGCATGACTTCGGTGCCGCTAAGCGCGATTCTCCAAAAACTTAGGCACCTGAAATGTAGGCCTTTAAAACCCTCGCCTACCTTTCAGGCGCCAAAGTTTTTACATAGGCGCAGTTAGCCGCGATTCTGTAAACAGCGCCTGTGATTGATATGAGGCTATTTATTTAGGCGCTGGACGATTTATGCGCCGTTTATAGAATCAGTCACTCTTGAAAGCCAGAAATACTTTTGAATATTGACTTAGGTGTGAATGCAATAGCCTATTAGGTACTCGCAACGGTAAAAGATCCTTTCGTGATTCTAATCTCCTGAAGTCACATAAGTACAGAGCTGTAGCACCTCTCTTGCTCTTAAAGAAAAATCATGTTTGTAGATACTGACACCTGTAATTGAAGCAACACGGACTGGATCAGTGGTGAAGTAAGGGGGAGAGGGGACAAGGCGCCAGCTTCTTTGGGGTGCTGGCACCCTTCCTCCTCTCACTCCCCCCCCCACTTCCACTCCTCCCCCTGACATGCATGCATCCCTTCCCTTCCCCCCGTACGTTTTTAACTTTGGCAAGAGCAAACTTGCTGCCTGCGTCGGCTTCGACGCTCTCTCTGATATTACTTCCGGGACCCGCATGTAGGACATGGGCAGTAAGTTCAGGTGGCTGCTCGCACCAAAGTAAAAAAGGTATGAGAAAGGGACGTGTGCGTGGCAGGGGGGAAAGTAAGAGGGCGGGGAGGGGTGCCACCGCCTTAGTCGTCACTCACCTTTACTACGCCACTAGACTGGATATCTTCAATAGCTCACATTTTGTAACTATAGGGGAAATGATTATTTAATTACTCATGGTCCTGCATGAATTTAGGCAATCATGCGCTACGGTATCGTTGGATTATTGTGGGGATCTAAAGTTATCTAAACATACCAGTTTGATCATGCTAGTTGTTTTCTAAACAGTAACAAGATTAACTCAGCTTTGCAAACATGGCCATGTGTTCCAATTATGTCTTTTAAACTGGTCTTAACTCGAGTAGAGAACATCACTTATATCAGGGAAGGGGTAAAATGCGGACCTGACGGACTTCGCGGATCCAAACCCGCGCGGCCTTAAAAATCCGAGGTCCGTGTCCGTGCCACTTGTCATTTCTGTCTCTGACAGACCTCGATGAGATTTTAGAACTGATGGATCCTAATACTTTTTCCTCCCTATGCTGAGACGGATCCGCCAGCGCGAAAATCTCATCGAGGTCTGCCAGAGACAGAAACTACAAGTGGCATGGACACAGACCTCGGATTTTTAAGGCCGTGCGGGTTTAGATCAGCGAGGTCCGTCAGGTCCGCGTTTTACCCCTTCCCCTTATGATAAGGTAATAGAAATATTTGACTACAATTAGTAAACACTGCAAACCTAAGTAACCAACAATAGCTAAATCATTCTAATTTTGTGCACTATCCTTCATCCTGTGTCATTGGGAAACACAATGCATTTAGGCTGTTTAACAGTAGGCAGAGCTTAGAAAAACGACTACCATTAGACTTTGGATACGCAGTATCTTTGCCCATTAAAACCCTTTCAGGACCATAAGGATCGTAGGCCAATTTTTGTGGTTTTGACGACATTTTTATGGTATAAAGGGCTTGCAGATGCCAAAAAATTGATTTTTTTTTGTGAAATATCATTATTTTTTTTTTTAAAAATCACACTTCTGGCTTATGGACAGTGTGGCAAGTGAATCTTCTCATCAATCTGGCAACGACGCTAATGAATGAATGTCGGAACCAGTTTGTTTACATAAAGGCAGTATCATATGGAATCCGTACATATCAAATTTAGAACTGTAGACTATCCCAATCAAAATTTATAGGATTTTAAAGTTATGGGACAAATATGTCCCTTGGTCCTGAAAGGGCTAAGAAGGTTTGATTATATGGAGGCATTTATCTACCATGCTGGATCAATTACTTGCCAGTCAGATTTCCATATGCCTGTACTCTAAGAGAAATATTAGCTAGCAATTTTCCTGTTGTCTCTTGACAGAGAGAAGAATCCACTTACTACAGTTTTCGTACAATGAATCACTTTTATAAAAACGGAGACATCTAATGAAATTTCAGATGCATTGCCTGTTCGGATTAGAACAGAACCCCATGCATTTTACGGACTCAGTAAACAGGCATCATTCTCAGCAGTGGATTGCTAACAAGCCATTTTAAGTCTACGTGTACATGTTTAATAAAACCCTTCAAATGGAAACTGGTATTTGTCAATTTGTTTCCTCGAACAGAGACTTTCAAAACATTTAGATATATGTTTATCATGCTCTTTTGTTCGGAAGCATAAATGGGATTCTTGGTATTTCAGTTACCAGTGTGATATGTTTCTCATTAAAGGAGAAAACATAAAAATAATTGGAGTAACCGTGGCCAAGAACAATGCTTACACAGCATGTCAGCCACATTTATTGTGTCTTGAAGTAAATGTCATAGCTGTTGAATTTCCCCCTCTACAACCAGACACTTATTATTTCACATGCCTTCAGATATTTATTGAAAAATGCAGTGTAGTTAGATGTCTACAACAGTCATGAGCTTACACTTCTAGGCCAGTGTCTCGCAAATTTTGCAAGCCACAACACACTACACCGGCATCTCTGGCTCGAGGGTACCTGGAAGTGTGGGGGTGTCGCAATGATGATGTCACATGCATGTGTGACATCATCATGTTGACGTCTACGCCTGTGCGGAAGCCCTCCAGGCGGGGCCCTGAAACTCCAGAGGGGGAGGGGGTGCTGCAAAAGACAACTCATGGAGAGGAGGAGAGACGCCGTGGAGGAGGAGAGGCACTGATGGCAGCTGACTGCCTACAAGATGTGCCTCTCGCCACGAGAGGTATGTCCTATAGGCAGTCAGCCAGTGCTGGCGCTTCTCTTCCTCTTCAGTGTCTCACGGCACACTTGAAATCTCAGGCAGCATACAGTTTGCAATACACTGCTCTAGACTGTGCCAGGAAGCTCAGGTGTATAAACTTAGGGGAAAATTCTTCAAGAGACACTTAAACTTAGGCACTAAGGTCCATATATATATAAAATCGGATGTATGCATGTATGTTCCAGCATAACTCCAAAACGCATGAACAGATTTCAACCAAATTTGGTATACATATCAATTACTTTCTGGGAACAAACACTATGGGGGTGGGAAGGGGGTGGCATGTAAAGAATCATCAAAAAAGACAGATATTGCTTTGACCAATTGTGTGAAGCTTGGGGAATGATGTCACACCGTGCTGTGATTATTAGAACAATGCCTCCAATGAAACATAATGTAATTGGCCAAGTTTTCAAAGCTATATCTAGAGCTTCAGAGACAGTCCAGCATCATAAGGCCTGACTACAGGATATGAAAAAGAGAGCTGCTACATCTAGAGCTTCAGAGACAGTACAACAGCGTGAGTCCCGACTACAGGATATGAAAGATAAGTGTCTAATCCATAGTTTTCAGGCTCGCTGAGACATAGAGAAGGCCTTAGAGTGGGCCATTCTTGCTGCTGAGATTGGGATATCCGGGATTGGGGAATCCGGGCAACACCAGGTGATCAGCTAGTATTCTATAAAAAGCGCCTTAAGTTAGGTGCCAGTAGGGTCCCAATTCTTTAAGGATCCACCTTCGATATTCAAGAAATCAATGAAGAAGATGTAGAGTTCTGCCTCTGCACAGAGCCCAATTCTCTGGATGTGTGTCGATGCACTTGGCACTGATGTCAATGCTGAGAATATAGGAGGCAGGGTTGGCTTCCAAGTTCCCTGCCATGCAGTACCGAAAAGTTTCTCGAACTGAAGTTTGTAGGCTTCAAGTGGCCTCATTTGCATACAGCAACAGAGGGCACAATTAATTTCTGGATATTCAGGACCCAGACACTAGACATACCAATTATGTGGGTCAGACCCTGCACCTTATATTCTTTTATTGTTTTATTTTCATTTGTTAACACTTTAAGTGGTCTAAGCTGACAAACAAACTGTTTGATGATAAAAGAGTGGGAAAGAATGAACCAAACAACAAGTGGAAAGAGGAAGAGGAGGAGAAAGGGAAGAATGATGGACCTGATTCTATAAAGAGTGCCTAAGCATGCCTACTTTGTAGGTATCGCTCCGCACTGTTGTCAATCAATTGCTATGTGCCACTTGTAGAATCATGCCTACTGGTAAGTGCGGGTACGTTAGGTCAGGTTTTATCAGGCCTAATTTACCAGTGTCCAACTCAGACGCCTAGGGACGCTTAAGTTTACTACACCTATTCTCCACCCCTGACCATGCCTGCTTTTTAGGTAGGCATCGTTAGGCATCAGAGAATGCCTCGACTTAGGTATCACTAGGCGCTGCTCTGAGTTCCGCGCGGAAATCTTAATTGTTTAATATTTTTAAATTTTGTCAATTAACTTCAATGGCACGGTCAATTTCCATGCCATTTAAACTAATTAACATTCTCCCCCTTTTATAAAACCATGCAAGTGTTAGCGCCATCCAGCGCGCTGAATGCTCTGTGCTCATTGGAACTCTATGAGCATCGGAGCAGCACAGAGCATTCAGTGCGCCGGCTGGCGCTAAAAACTGCTTGCACGGTTTCGGAAAAAAGGGGGGTGGGATGATTTGGGTTGTATGTGGATTTTAGTTAGGCTTCACTAGGCATTCACGATTAAGGTACCTAGTGGCACTTAACATAGACACCATTTATAGAACCTGGCCCAATATGTGCCGAAGGATGAATAGACAAACTGATTTGCCAAATTTTTGGAATTTCCCCTAGGTTTGCAGAGTTAAGACATTTCTTTTAGAGAAGTTAATTTATCTTTGTCTGGTAATCTTGCAAGATTTGGCATGAAGAAATTAAATATTATGTATAATAGTTAAATGAACTGTTAAAGCTGGAATGTTTTTCAAGTATTTCAGATCTCAATTGTTAAACAGTGAGCATTATTTCCTAAGTAATTGCAAAAGGAACCTGGAGGTCTTGGATTTCCTCTGACATAGTGGAGGATTCCTTTTAGCTACATCTATTTTTTTAGGTGAAACATTCTACAGTTCAAGCCTGAAGCGTCATCCGCAGCTTTTAACGAATGGATCTGTGGAAAGAAGTTGAACTTTGGAATTTCAGGTCACCCACACTTAGCAGAAAATGGGAGAAAAGAAACAAAATACAAGGGCTGTGAGAACTTTCACGGTCTTTTGTGTTTCTTCATTGTATCCTCAACTGAAGACCTTTTGTTTAAGCGGGACATTCAATCCCTCTTGTTCTTCCCCATCTACTTTGGCTACTTTTCTGTACTTTTTTTTTTTTTTTTCCTGAGCAAGTCACATGATGATCTGTGATTAGAAACAGTTCTTTCATGTTATCCACCAATAGCCGTGCTGTTTTTCATGCTTTGTGAAGTGGCATGGTGGCCTCGCCGTTTTACAGCTTTTGGTACATCCTTGAGGATATTAAACCTAACTGAGCAGCACAGTTTATCATGATACAATGGAAAATGTTGAGATTTCAGGATTGCAATGCGAGTCCTGTTGGATTTATAGCATAAGCATAAAATCAAGAGCTCCAGAAAATATTAGGAAATCCTCATTTAAAAAAAAAAAAAAAAAAAAGTATTTATTTATATTCCGCATATCATACAATTCTATGCAGATTACAAATTATTCAGGTACTCAAGCATTTTTCCCTATCTGTCCCGGCAGGAACACACTCTAATGTAATGTAATGTATCTTATAATTCTATCTTCAGTGTTTACTGTTGAGGTTTAAATCCAAGCCCCCAAAAAATCACATTTCTCAAAGAAAGGCAGTGGGGTCCTTTTACTAAGGCGCATGTGCAACTCCCAGCACTGAAAATCCAGATATGTGCGCTGACCTGGAAATTAACTGGGCACCAGCCAATATTCAGACTGGTGCCCAGTCGACTTGACGCATAACCCACTCCCCTTTTATGAATCCGCATTAGGCTTTTTTATTGCCAGCTGTGGCGATATTAGCTCCGAGGTCATATGTAGGCGATAAAAAAGCCTAACGCACATTCATAAAAAAGAGGTGGGGGGGGGAGTTAGGAAGAATTTTTTAGCCCGTCCTTCCAAAGGAGCTCAGAACAGGTTACAAATCAGGTACTCAAGAATTTCCCTATCTGTCCTGGCAGGCTCACAATCTATCTAATGTACCTGGGGCAGTGGAGGATTAGGTGACTTGCCCAGGGTCACAAGAGGCAGAGTGGGGCTTGAACCCTCAACCTCAGGGTACCGAGATTGTAGCTCGACCCACTGCGCCACACTCTGCTCCTAACCTTATGCACTGACTTAGTCATAATGAATATTGTTGCTAACCAGCTAAGTAGTGACTCTGCTTAGTGTCTGCCCCCAGGCCGACTCTAACCTAGCAGGTTAGGGAATGGCCAGTTAGTGGAGATAGTCAATGGCCAGCAAAGTAGGGTTGAACTGGGCAGGAGCCTCTGCTGCCTGGTTACACGTCTTTGAATATCAGGCCCTATAAGTTAAATGTACTGTATATCTGTGTTTTTAGTCACTTATATACCAGATCTTGGACTGGCATAAATATTTGCACCTAACTTTTAAATACAGGTAGTTACAGTAGTCTTCTTTAAATGATGGTAGGCGCCTACGTTCCTTTAAAGTATAGGCTTCTACCAGCCGCCCTTCTGGCCCCTGAGTGCTTGCTAGGATCCCGCATGGCCGAAAAAACTAATGCAGCAGATACTCTGTTTCCCCCCCCCTCACAAACACACAGGTTTACAGCAGGACTACCAGTTTTTGCCATTTTGCTTGTATAATTGAATCAAACACCATTTCAACAATTGAGAACTACAGCAACATATAACATTACATTAAAGTTCAAACTCCTGAGGCAGACCATAGGGCCGAAACAGGTACGTGTCGAGTCTTGATTACAATAAAGATATTGAGCACCCCAGGTCGCCTTCTCTGTTATTTTGTGTTTCTACCGTGGCAAAGTAGGATCTCCTGTTCGGGTGCCCTAATTATAAGTACCAGTTATAGAATTCCCCTTATGTAGGGCAATTCTATGCAGTTATGCATCCCATGCATGCCTAAGTATACTTTTCTATGTGGAAGCATGTACTATATAGTAAGAGCTATAGCATTTGACAGCACAAGGAGCATATAATGTACATGGGTGAAGCATGGTCA
The DNA here is from genome assembly GCF_902459505.1 of Geotrypetes seraphini. Lineage (NCBI taxonomy): Eukaryota > Metazoa > Chordata > Amphibia > Gymnophiona > Dermophiidae > Geotrypetes > Geotrypetes seraphini. Next base: position 28,405,638 of record NC_047102.1, on the reverse strand, counting down.
AGGGGGTCTAGTTATGCTTGTAATTTATAGAATACTGTGATACATGTGGCCTTACTACATTTATGCCCCAGCAGTTATGCCCTTATATTGTTGAGTTACGATAATATTCTATGCAAGTAGGCCCAGATGGTTTATTGTGAGCTTCTATACCGCTACTAATGACTGGGGAGTCAATTCAGAGTGGTTTGCATGAGCTTCTGTAATGGTGTTACAATACAGGAGCTTCTGTAGAGGTGTTACAATACAGAATTATTAACACTGGTATAGTTATGGCATAATCAATCATTCTACTTATGTTACCAGCACATCGATCGTCCTACTTAAATGCATATGCTCATACCAAATCAATCGTCCTATCTATATTCACATTTAATATTAGGTTTACTATTGCAGCTAAGTACACAATATTTACACCTCCAAAGGCCTATTCAACTAAATATAGTCTATGTACATGTATCTGTATCATGTTATGTTTACTTTTGAAATATTATCTTCCTCAGTCTAGTTTTCCGGGCTTTAGCACTTTGTCTATTTATATCCTATTGTGTTCATTCTGGTTGGGGGTGTGGGAAGGGGACTAGCCAACTGTCTCCTCTATGTTGTTTTATTGGCTAAAGTAGTCTATGAAGTGGATGATCTTTATCCCTTTCTTGAACTTTCTGGTTTCTTTATCTAGATTTAGTTCCTTTGGGAGGGCATTCCACCACCTTGGAGCCATCACTGAGAACATACCTTTCCTAACGCTGTCTCTGAAGGATGGGAATTTCCAGTAGATGATTTTGGCTCAAGCATAGTGCGCGTATTGTTGAGTCCTGATGTAGTCTGGCTGCTAGATATTGTGGTTCAGAGAAATGAATGATTTTGTGCATCATCAGTAGGATCTTGAATTTCATCCTGCTTTCAATGGTGTTATACAAGGGTGAATCAAAAATTAAAGGCAATTGTTAATTTACGCAATAACCAGAACAGAATTAGAGAAATGCAACATATGTACTCATACATTGCCTGTTGGATAGTTTGTCCATGTATAGTGCAGTGCTCGGCCTTCAGTCATGTGACAGCCACAAAGTCAGAAACATGGATGCTCCATTGCAAGATTGCACCATCAAAGAACAACGTGCGATAGTGCACTTTCTTTGGGCAGAGGGAGTGAAACCTGTGAAAATTCACTGTTGGATATTGACTCAGTATGGACATAGCACCATGAATCAAAAAAAGGTTTATGAGTGGGTAAAAAGGTTTAAAGCGGGAAGAATAGGTATAACCAATGAAGGTCGTTCTGGTTGCCCATCAACATCATGCACACAAGAGCACATTGACAGGGCAGATGCCTTGATTGGAGAAGAATGATGGATAACAGTGTCTCAACTGGCTGCAAATTTGGATTTCAGCTATAGATCTGCATTTGCCATAATGCATGATGACTTGGGATATAGGAAAGCCTGCGCACAATGGGTTCCAAAACAACTTACTGATCTGCACAAGCAACAGTGTGTGAAGGTTGTGACCCACTTCTTGAGACGGTATGAAGAAGATCCAGGTATTCTGGAGAAAATTGTCACCGGCAACAAGACATGGGTGACCCAGAGATCAAAAGACAATGCATGATGAAATAAAGGAAGTGGTGCTCACCTGGCTTCAGAAGCAGCTAAAAACTTCTCTGCAGGAATGTAGAAGCTAGTTGAATGATACAAATGTGTTGTCTTGCATGAGAATTATATGGAAAAGTGATATGTTCAATTGCTCACAGTTATGCCTATTAAAGTCGTTAAATGTACTTGGCCATTACTTTTTTGATTTACCCTTGTAGAATGGTCATTCCCTACACTGCATTGGGAGGTACCCAGTTATAGCAATGCCCCCATAGTTACTTACACTTCTTCCTCGCAATTTCAATTATTCATGGTTTTTAGCTTGTTGGCTCCTCCCCCCCAAATTACATCAGCTTGCATAGAGAAATCGCCGATTCCAAGCATTTACAGAGAAAATCGCTGATTCCCAGCACTTTCTTCACCATGTTTTGCCTCTCCTTCAGGAACAGGCCAGATCTCCCATCATGTTATTCGCAGTTTCACTATATTCACGATGGCTTTTAATAGAAAACAGCAAATAACATATGAAAAAGTTATTTGTGGTTCTGTTAATCCCCTATCACAGCGAATACGGAGGGAGAAGTGTATTTGGCCTAATGTTATATGGCTCCCTCCAGATAAAATTTAAGGAAAAACAGTTATGCAGTCAGCAGTGGGTGCCAACCATATACTGTAGCTGCCCATATACAAGACTGAATTGTGTTGATAACGACCAGCATTTCTTGTGTTGATCACACTCTGTAGCAGGAAAAGTCCTTCTAGAAATAGCATTTGGATCATATTGCTGTTGTTTAATGCTTCTATTTTGATAAAGAACATGCTGACTCGGAAGCATCACAAAGGGCTTTACTGATCGTTTTCAGAGTGCTTAGGCCTATTGCATTTCAATTTACAACAGCAATCTTTCATAGAAGTCAAAATGTTCAGTGCTGAATTAAGCAGCATGATTCTACATTTAACAACAAAAACAAAAACAAAAAATCCCTACTTTATGCACGATGCTCTTTTTTTCATGTTTTCATCCTTTCCGTGAAGACTGCGACTTGGAAAGAAGGAAATATGTCTTGACATCTGGTCTTCAAACACGGTTTCTTTCAGAAGAGGCAAACCCACAGAAAAATAAAGAGTAATTATCTATGTGCTTGCCACAAACTGGGGTGATTTGCCAACAATTTACCACATTTTTCAATGCTAACTCTGATCACGGAGATTGGAGTCTGATCAAGTTATTTATATTAGCTTGCCTGAGAACAACTATTTCATCTTATACGGATTGTGGCTATGGTACCGTGGTGGGTATTCCAAACGATGAGAGCAAAAAAACTGTGGAAAAGGAGGTTCTGTAAAATGATTTATAAGAACATAAAAATTGCCGCTGCTGGGTCAGATCAGTGGGCCATCGTGCCCAGCACTCTGGTCAAAGACCAGTACCCTAACTGAGACTAGCCCTACCTGCTTTTCACAATATAACAGATATAAATACAAGCTGATAGTCCACATGTGTTTGTCCTACCAGACCATACACGGTCCGTAATTCAGCGGACACATCTTCCTCAGGGGTCCAGGTTGATAAAAGTCTTGGATAAAAAGTAGACTAAAACGAGTCACCAACATGACTGTTGTGCGGGTGAAGTGCTATGAAAAAACACTAGGTGGTGGGTATGAAATGTCTTTCTTATACAACTCTGTATATTCTGATTTGCTGTTTTTATGGGTTTTGGATTTTGTTTTTACGTTTTTATTCTTTTTTTGTTGTTGTTTTATTTACTTCGGTTTTATGTTACTTTGATCATATACTGCTTGCAAACTGCTTTGAACAGTTGACCCAGGAAGGCAGTGCATACATTTGGTATATGCAAATAAATAAGACACACAACCTTTTTGTCAGGAAATTATCTGCTATCCTATTAAATAACACTTCAAGAGAAACCACCTCCCTGCTTATAACTGATACCAAGGATGAAGAAATGTTCTTTAAACCAAGCTGACACATTCTTTCATGACAAATTTGCTAGGTGTGAACTGAGCTGAGAAAGCATGGCCACAGAAAACATTTTTGCCAGCTGCTGATTATTCACTTTCTGCTGTTCTAAAAGCTCCCATTTATGTAGCAGCTGTAACAGAGCAAGTGATGTCTCTTTCAGTGATCCCCATTGCACTGGTCACTCTTTCAAAACTGCAACATTATGCAACCCTCCAAAAATGGGGATAGGGACCCTCTAGTGTCTAGTGCAGTGTCTTGCAAACTTTTCCGGCTGGTGGCACACTAAAACCCATGCCCTGGTCGGAAGGCACTCGGAGGTCGAAGCGATGACATCATGCTCATGCGTGATGTCATTGCATCAACATCTGCGCATGCGCGGAGGCCTGTCTGGCCACGATCCCGCCGTTACAGGGAAGAGGAGAAACACCGGCCAGGAGGAGAGTCAGCTGCGCTGGCTGACTTCCTACAGAACATGCCTATAGGCAGGCAGCCAGGGTGGATAACTCTCCTCCTTGCCAGTGTGTCGTGGCACACCGGTGTGCTGCGGCACACGGCACACAGTTTTGCGATACACTGGTCTAGTGCAAAAGACCAATCAGACTGTATTGGATAACACAATTTTCCATAAACGGCAGCTTATAAAAGGCATTGCGGCCATCTTGTGATCCTGTCTTCAAAGTAGTATGTTGAATTTTGAACAGTCACATTTTCCAGTTGTATATTTTGAAGATCAACAGCTCTTTATATGTAGAGATATTTCTTCTCAGGTTTTGTTTTCAAGAGCTGGCTTTAGCTGTTCACTGTGACTCCAGTTCTTGGGTTGTTGGTTTTTTTTTTTTTTTTTTTCTAAATATGCTATTCAGTACTGTAATAAACTGGATCATTTGTCCTTCGTCATGTATATTCTAGATCGGTGTTTCTCAACTCGGTCCTGAAGTACCCCCCTTGCCAGTCAGGTTTTCAGGATATCCACAATGAATATGCATGAAATAAATTTGCAAATCAAGTTTATGCATATTCACTGTAGATATCCTGAAAATCTGACTGGCAAGGGGGTCATCCAGGATCAAGATGACAAACCCTGTTCTAGATCAGACTTTCTCAACTCAGTCCTCGGGCCACACTAAGTATCATCGGGTTTTCAGGATATCCACAATGAATATGCATGAGATAGACTGGTATGCTCTTCTTCCTTAGTATGCAAATCAATCTCATGCATACTCATTGTGGCTATCCTGTAAACCTATTGGGAGTTGGCTGTGGTGCAGCGAGGGTAGGAGGCACCTGGGGTGGTGGCACCCCCTGCTCCTTCTGCATCACCACCAACCCCCCATGCTTTCCTTTCAGCTCCCTGCTCCTTCCGTGCCCCCATACCACACCAGCGCCCTCCCTTCCCATACCACATCTCTTTAAATCTTCACCAGCGTGAGCAGCTTCTCTGGCCTGTTGCTCTTGTTGGCTTTGCTTCTGATGTCACTTCCTGGCCCCGTGACCCGGAAGTTATTTCAGAGGGAGCCAGGCCAGAGTGAATTTATGTGTATTATCATTGTGAATTTATTGATACAAATAAAGATTGTCTATCCCAAGGTTGATGTGGTCTATCCCACTCCCTACTTGTTCTTCTGTTGTTGGAATACTTTATGTGCCTACAGAAAATATTAAGAAATTATAGCACTAAAATGTAATCATTTATCTTCATTTATTAAAGATTGGAGTATTTTAGATATATATTGTTCTCAATTTTAGTATAATCTGAGCTTTGTATCAATTAGTAATTCAGCCACTTATATTGTCGATGTTTCTTTTATGTTTCTTCTTTTCTATATGTACTGAAAAAATTTATAAATAAATGTTAAAAGAAGTAAAAATTTGTCTTTTTGTAGAAGAATGAACAACATGAGAACTAAACCCAAATGATTTGTCATTGGCCCCTGTTCAAATTATGCAATTTTCTGTGGAGATACGTTATCTTGGAGTGATCCTTGATTCTCAACTCACATGTGCAGATGTTGATAAGAAAAATGCACTTCAAGCTGCGACTCGTAAGTAATCTGTACTACTATCTGTTGGGTAGTGATTTTAAAAAGGTCCTTCAGTCAACTGTGTTCTCAAGTCTAGACTACTGCAATATAGTGCTACTGGGTGTTCCAGTATTAACAGCATTACAGGTTTCACAGAATTCTGTTATCCGCACATTATTTAGGTTATCAAGGTGCGATCATGTATCAGAGTTTTGCATTAAGCTGTACTGACTTAAGGTAGAGTACAGAGTGAGGTATAAATTGGTGTTGCTAACCTATTTAGCACTACACAGATTGTAGACTTCAATCATATCTCCCCTCAGCCGTCTCTTTTCCAAGCTGAAGAGCCCTGACCTTTTTTAGTCTTTCCTCATACGAGCATAACTAGCAGAAAGGAGGAATTGATTATTACCTTGTACAGGTTGTTGCTGAGGCCCCACATGGGAAGTATTGTTTCAGTTTTGGAGATCTATCTTGCCAAAGACATAAAAGAGTTGAAATGATTCAGAAGAAGGCAATAGAAATTATATGGGGTCTGCACCAGAAGATCTGCACCAGAAGATCAATATACCTATATCCTGGAGGAAAGGAAAGGCATGGGCTTGAAGGACCTTCAGTCTGTCCCAGTATGGCAATTCTTATGAGATAGGAGGCAGATGTTTGAAAGGCATTGATGAGTAAGAAAATCTTTTTCAAAGATGAAGAGACTGTATAACTAGAGGACATGAAATGATGTTGCTTGGAGGTAATCTTAGGAGCAACATCTGGAAACCGTTTTCCATGGAAAGGGAGGTTGGTGGATGGGAACAAAATATTGACAATTTTAAAAAAGACATGGGATAAACTCATTGAATCCCTATATAGCAAGAGGATGGAATCAAAGCAAAAGAGATACAGAGGAGTTTAACCTGCATAGAGAAGCAGGTACAACTCTAGCCACCTTACTGGACAGATAGATGGACCCTACTGGTCTTTACCTGTGCCATTTCCTATTTTACTCTGTTAAATATTACCTGTTCAAGCCAGCAACAAGATTTTGTTAACAAACTGTTTATTTTATTTATGATGATAGTGTTCTTGTGATTAAAATGATTGTACAATATTTGACACTGTTAATATTTTGATGTGTTCACTAGTACTTATTGTGATTAAAAATTAACAATTGAAGAGTGAAATCTGAGAAAGTCTCATTGGAACTGCTTTCTTAGCTTACACAATTCAGCAGGAACCATTAACATGTGGCAGGCAAGGATGGGTGGGCATAATTGTGAGAACCATAGCACAATCTCATTGAAAACAATGGGACCTCCCAATGTTTTTCCATGGGTGTAACTGGTGAGTCTAATGACATTTTTGTGGTTCCACTTTCTAATCCATCCAACATAAGATTTAAAAAGTTTCTTAAATCATAGTTTGAGTCTAATGTCCTTTCAAGGACAGGCTTAACATGGATCATAGCTTTGCAAGGCATCCCATGAAAGGCGGTGAAACTGGTCTTGGCTCATTTAAGTATTCATGCACCAAGACAATGCGGGTGGGATAATTGTGACGCATGAAATTATTGCCAGATGGTTTTAAATACTGTTGTGGGTTCTAATTTTAGCACAGTGTGAACTGATCCTACAGAACTGTGTACCAAGCAGTTGCAAATGAATAAGGATATATCTGGCACTCTACATTTTTTGAGGAAGCCCTTGCCATAGATCAGGGATGCTGGGAATGATTAAGAAAACGATGGCGTGCACTCCAACAGAAGTAAAACTTTTTGTTTAATTCTACTTTTACCACCAACTTACTGTAATTAGGAGGTTTCTGGAATAATATCAATAGAGATCTTGCTTACCAAAGATGTTTTCAATTAACGACTAATTGGTAGCTTTCCTCGATAACTGTTTTATTGTTGGGCGTAGTTAGATGAAAATCAACCACAAGGGAGTTCAACTTTGCATAACACTAATTTTGACTTTTGCAGATGATTTACACACATTTATATTTTACCCCAGTTTTTCTTATTTTTTCTTCATTTAAAGTATCATTGCAAGTTGACATAGAGCTATTTCTAGTTATAGTTGTTAAGAAATAGGCTACTCTAGGACTCAAGGACCCAAAACCAAGCAGGATTTTCCTTTACATACTGATTAGTTTAAGACACCTGAGGACTGCAGCTGGCCCATCCCTGGACCCTGATTTAGCAGGTAAATGTGGGTGGCGATGGGATTTTGCACTTCAGTCACAGTTTTGATGGAAATGGAAGTGGGTTAAGAGGTTGTGTGTCAGTCAGTTTTGATGATGAAAGGTTATGGTTTGATGGAGTGCAGCACCGCCTCAAGCAATTTAGGTTTTGAAGCTCTGCGGTACCGTGGACCTGGGAGGAGTAGATGACCCTAACAGCTAGTACATCACCATCTAGTTGGGAAAGAAAGGTAATATGATAATATTTATATATAGTGTATGTTAAATGATGTAATTAAGAACGTAAGAATAGCCTTACTGGGTCAGACCAATGGTCCATCAAGCCCAGTAACCCACTCATGGGGCCAATCCAGGTCTCTAGTACCTGACAAAAACCCAAAGAGTAGCAACATTCCATGCTACCAATCCAAGTCGCTTCAATGGCTTCCTATCCGTCTCTGCATACAATTCAAATTCCTCATACTGACATTCAAGTGTACTCGCTTTGCAGCTCCTTAGTATCTCTCCTCTCTTGTTACTCCCTATGTTCTCCTCCGGGTACTCCAGTCATTCAAGTCCCTCCAGTCGGTCCCTCCTGCTGGTCATCCAAGTCTCCTCTACCACCAACTCCTGTCTCTATCCCTTCTACCTTGCTGCACTGCATGCATTGAACAACCTGCCTCGCTCACTGCATAAGGCTCCATCTCTGGTGGTATTGAAAGCCCACTTATTTGAAGCTGCGTTTAAATACTAACCCAACCAACATATCTGTCTGTCATTCCCTCAATAGTCCCCTCTTTGTGTCTGTCATAATTAGATTGTAAGCTCTTCTGAGAAGGGACAGTCTCTTGCATGTACAATGTACAGCACTGCATGCGCCTGGTAGCATTATAGAAATAATTGTTGTTGTTTGGTGGCTTGCATCCATTGGTACACATTTCAAGGCTGAAAGCTGGGTGCAAAATAAGTGCCTAATTTAGGCACCATTTATAGATAACTTACAGAATACTGTAAATTACACTCTTAAATATAACATTTAGGTGCTAACATTGCACGCCATAGACACTGTTCCCTTTAAGCTGGACGGCAGCTCTCTAGCTGCATTGCTGCCAGTGTGTGTGTGTGTGTGTGTGGGGGGGGGGGGGCAGTGCTTCAATCGCAAGAAAAGGCAGCACTGAAGTCCTGCAGAGCTTGCTTGTTTCTTGCTATTTAAAATATGATAGTGAAACAGCGCCCCCTACTAGCAGGACTATAGCTGGAGGACTACCGCTTAGCTTAGAGGGGCTTCCGCTCAGTTTAGAAGGAACAGTGCATAAATGGGCATGCCAAATGAATTCAAACAACCTCCAGTTAATTAAATGCTGGGTATTATGCTAACAATTCACCCTTGGAATTTCAAAAATAAAAAATTAAAGAGGAAAAAAAGGCCTCAGGAGCCACGGGGGTATAGCTTTGCACCAGGGCTATGAGAGAGAGCTAGATGTACTTATTGGCTCCCCCACCCATGCTTCTATCATTGGACAAAAAAAAAAAAACATTTAAACATAATTTGTTTTAAAGTTCAAATACTTTGAGTATTTGAAAGTGGAAAGCAAATATAGCTTATCTTTAAAAGTTCCACCAAATTCATTCACTCCTGTGTTTCTGATCACAGCTGCCACTTCTGTACAGGAAATTTATCGCTGGTAAAACACCGCTATAATTCGCCAAAGATGGCCAACGTTTCACGATATCGCAAAATCGTTTCTTCAGGACTCTCAAGTTGCAAAAAATGTTTGCTGTCTTATAATCAGATCAGGGGCATACCTACATTTCGGCATTTTGATGTTAGTATTTTATAAGATCATTTAGGCGGGTAAGTGCTCTTATAGAATATATATGGCCCTTAAATGTCAGTGCCCTGTTATAGAATTATAAGATTATTTTCCCCAGCATACGAGCGAATACATTTGCTGCATTGCTAACGGCCTCTGAGCGATGAGTTCCGTGTCAGATTTATCAAAAGATGAAGTAGTTATGTATTCATTTGCAATACATTCTTTACTGAATGATGAGAAACAAATTCACATTTCCCTCTTCAGATTAAATAATTGCATTATGGTGCATGCTTACGACAATAGCCATTCATCACACAAATAAAAGCCAAATAGTTTGCTCCACTGACAGCCAACGTTAGAAGCTCTTAGCAATTATCCCTTTACCGATGTGGGATTGACACTGGTGCCAAGGAATTGCTCTGAAAGAGGAAGGGATTAATATTATTGTTTTCTTTTATTGGACAATGTTTTCATCTCCTTGCGGAGAGGAACAGGATGTTGATAATGTATCAAACCCAAACAAAAGCAGAAAGGATACAGATTGCTAAACATTGTGATTACAATCCAAACAATGAGCATTTTTTTTCCTCTTTGCACGGTTCATGAGTCTAAGGCACGAGAGACATTTAGGTCGAGGAGCGACCTCTGGAATCTTGTCCTTCTGTCAGTCTTTGCCTTTGCAAACAATGATGTTTTAGTAGCTGGTTCTGAAGAGGTGGCGTTAGGTATCTCCATGCTAACAGAACTTGACATTAACACGCGGTATGAAAACTGCAGGGGGAATTCTAGACAACTTCTTCTCTCACCAAAAAGGGTCTTCTAATTGCAACATCTTCACTACATTCCGCCACACTGTCATCATTCATAATCTAGTCAGTTAAGAACATAAGAATTGCCACTGCTGGGTCAGACCAGTGGTCCATCGTGCCCAGCACTCCGCTCACGCGGCGGTCCTTAGGTCAAAGACCAGTGTCCTGAGACTCGCCTTACCTGCGTATGTTCCGGTTCAGCAGGAACTTGTCTAACTTTGTTTTGAATCCCTGGAGAGTGTTTTCCCCTATGACAGACTCGAAGAGCGTTCCAGGGAGTTGGATTCAGATCCCCAAACTCAGTGGTGGAGACAGGCTCGGCAAGGAATTCATCGCAGTAATGCAACTGATCTGGAGAAACCAGGGAGAGTTCTCTTTTCTTCATGAAGGCTAGGAGATCCCGAAATGGGTTCTCTCTAAGATAGTAGCCCAAGTCTTGGAGAGTATCGTGTTGCTGTGGCCACCAGTGACCAACATAAACTTTACAAGATAGTGGGGGAGTGAGAGAGGTGCAGGAACGCCAGACACTCGGGGGTGCAGGGAAGGGGGACGAGAAAAGGACTGGAGAGTGGGTGGGGGGGGGCTTACTCTGTAAACCAGGTGAGGTCAGAGGCTGAGTATTTTGGTGCCCTTAGTTGTGGGCACCCTGGGCCAGAGTCTCACCTGTTTCAATGGTTAATTCAGTTCTGTATGAATGGTTTTGTTTGGTTTACTATGTAGAGCCCTTTGTGAGTTCTAAGCTAATGCTTCAGCCACTATGGTTCAATGATCGTAGACTGATGTCTGTCAGAGCAGCCATACTCCCTAGGCCATTGCCTTGCTTGCTCACTTCTGATCCCAGCCTCTTCTGGGTACAATTGAGGGTTGAAAGGGTAAAAGAAGCAGAGCTGGGCACAGAAGAAAAGTGAAGTCGACTAGCTACGTGCAGGAATTTTAACGTTGTCTTTGCACCTATTGCAAAGCAGGTGGAAAGTTCATGGGCATTAAATCATCCAGGGCATTGACTGGTTTCACATTTTCAAAACAAACCTCTATGGGGGTTTTCTTATTGCAAATGTGCTTGAAGGACCATCAGTGTTTAAAAATTATTCCATAAATGTACATATGTCATATTGGATGGGTAATATTAGGAGTTATTACTCAGTAAAAGAATGACAAATAATAACATAGTAAATAACAGTAGATAAAGACCTGAATAGTCCATCCAGTTTTCCCAATAGTCACACACATTATACATTCATGGTTAAATTGCCTTTTTTATTTTCAATTTCTGGGCCATAAACCATAGAAATCTTTAGGTTCCAACTGCCAGGATTTATTTATTTTATTTTATGTATTTATATACCGCCTATCAAAGTTATCTAAGCGGTTTACAATTAGGTACTCAAGCATTTTCCCCATCTGTCCCAGTGGGCTCACAATCTATTTAACATACCTGGGGCATTGGAGAATTGAGTGACACCCAAGGTCACAAGGAGCAGTGTGGGATTTGAACCCACAACCTCAGAGTGCTGAGGCTGTAGCTCTAACCGGATTTGCCATCGAAGCTCACTCCAGCCTATCCTAACCGTCCTGTTGTTTGCAGAATATAGACCCTAAAGTCTGCCCAACACTGTTCTCAGGTTCCAAATCACTGGAGCTTCTGTCGAAGCCCACCCCAGTCCATCCTAAACCAAATTGCCATATACGGGACACAGACCATACAAGTCTACCCAGTACCTGCTTGAGGAGTCTGAACAAATCAGGGCCTTCCAGATATCTACTTATGTAAAGGGGGGTCCCCCCACCCCCTCAAAAAAGAGAAGACAAAAATAGTATCCGCCGTCGGGGCACATTTGACGGGTCACCTCCCATTCAGCGCACGCATTTGTCATGGGCGCAATTGTTGGGCGCGCATTTGTCGGTCACCCTGGAGGAAGGTGGGGTGGTTCAATTTTGAATGTGAGTGGTGTTACGCCAAACGTAAGGAAACAACTCCCACCTCTTCCTCCCCCCCCCCCCACACACACAAATTTCAGAGGAGAGGGTTGTTTTAAGAAATTAATATTCTTATCATGTTTTCCTTTTGTTGTGAAACAAATATACATTCTTATCCTTAACTATGATGGCCCAAAGTTGTATAGAAGCACAGAGGAAGAGTGGCAAATCACTGCCATATCTCATCTGCAAGGCACAGCGCTTACAAATTTCTAAAGGTTAGCACATTCTTGGCCAGATTTTAGTTGATACAGTATTTTGAAAACATTTTCCTCAGGAACACAGCATAAGAGAAAATCTCCTGAAATGAGAGCATTATAGCATCTTTTAATGCTTTGGAAATTAAGTTCTCTCTGTTAAACCCCATTGATCAGTGTTTGAAGATGCTCTATTCCATTCATAGCCACACACTATGCTGCTAAGTGTCATTATTCTTGATTACAGTGTTTTAATAAAAGTTATGCATGTCAACTGTTATAGTGGGAGAAGAAAGATTACTTCAAGAACATCTGGAAATTAAAATATGAACAGAAATAGTTTTATATGTCAGCTTCCTTGTCACTTAATCTTATTTGCATTCTTACAGTATGTACAGATAGAACGGTGAATATCAAAGAGAAAACATTTTAGTTCCCCTCTGCTGTCATTTCTGCTATATAAAAACACCAAGATATCCAAAGCACTTACTGTTATTAAGTTTTCATAATATATCATAGATATTGCTTATGTGTAGATTGTGTTTTAGTTGTTACTAAATAAGAGAAAAGCAATCTTGGGAAGATCATATTAGGGAAAGGGACTTCTAACCTGCCTTTTTGTAGTTTTGCAACCATACTCAGAGTGGTTTGCATTCAGGGACTTCAAGCATTTTCCCTATCTGCCCCTGTGGGATTACAATCTATCTAATGTACCTGGGATACTGGAGGGGATTAAGTGACTTGCCCAGGGTCATAAGGAGCAATGCAGGTTTGAACTCACAACCTCAGGGTTCTGAGCTTTAACCACTGTGCCACTCTAGAAAACAAAGTGTAGTAAAAGTGAGCCAACTAGAGGACAATCAAGCCATTGTGACATCACTAATGAGGTTGTCTCTTAGGCATTGGTGGAATGAGGCATTATGATGTCACAATACCAGCTCTGGTTATCAGAGGCTGAAACTTTTCATACTATTTATTCATTCAATTTTCTATACAGTTCTCTCAGGGGAGCTCAGAATGGTTTACATGAATTTACTGAATAAATAAATAGTTTGGCAAGTTTCAGCCTCTGATAACCAGAGCTGGTATTGTGACATCATAATGCCTCATTCCACCAATGCCTAAGAGCCAACCTCATCAGTGATGTCACAATGGCTTGATTATCCTTTACTCGGCTCACTTTTACTACATTTTGATTTCTAGCATAGTGGTTAAAGCTACAGCCTCAGGACCCTGAAGTTGTGGGTTCAAATCCGCACTGCTCCTTGTGACCCTGGGCAAGTCACTTAATCCCACCCCCCACCCCCCCATTGCCCCAGGTACATTAGATAGATTGTGAGCCCACCAGGACAGATAAGGAAAATGCTTGAAGTACCTGAAAAATTCATGTAGACCATTCTGAGTTCCCCTGGGTGAATGGTATAGAAAATTGAATAAATAAATGGTCACACACTAATGGCAACATTAGTGCGTGACCAGAAATGAAAATATTAGAAAAAAGGCATCTTTATGGTTGTATTAAAGATGGCTGCCTAAGGATATACTAAGGCCATTTCTTACAGCCGCTTAATAAAAAGACTCTAAATTATATTCTGTTAGAGTCCCTATACTCACATCACCCTCTCCTCAAGTCACTTTCCTTGACTTCCTATCCATTTCCACATACATTCACTTTGCTGTTCCTCACTATCTCTCCTCTCTTATCTCTCTCTATACTCCTCCTCATGAACTCTGCTTGTTGGGTAAGTCTCTCCTGTGTGTATCCTTTTCCTCCGCTGCCTCTGCCAATTCCAGGCTATGTCCCTTTTCTCATTCTGCACCTTATGCCTGGAACAGACTGCCTGACTCCACACATCAAGCTCTGTCTCTGATAGTATTCAGATCTAGGCTAAAAGCCCACTTTTTTGAGCTTACTTTCAAGTCTTAACTCCCACTCGCTTGTAAAGCTCCCATGCCTGTTTTCATCATTCCCTCTCTGAGAAAATCCATAACCTCCTAATATAGCTACATATCTATGCAGATGGCGGAATAAATCAGGATTGGATTAGCCCGTCCTGAAAAAATGGATCCAGTTGACAATCTTGCTGCTTACTCTGTGTTCATCTTTTCTCTCTTTGCCTTATTTCTTTGTTTTAATGTACAGTTTATCTCACTGTTGCCTTTTCTGATAGATTTTCTTCTTTCCTTATGTTCCTGGACACCCTTCCCCGCTTCCCTCACGGAAGTCACTCTGAAGTAGCTCTAGAGAGGTCTGGGCTGAGCATGCTCAGAACTGCTGGAAAGATGGAGTCTAGCAAAAACTAAAGTAGGAGAGGGGACATTTCTCCTTAGCCGTCAAGTGTAAACTGGAAGCAGGCCTTATCTGATTCATTCACTATGCTGTTTTCCACAACCCACTCCTTTTCAGATTGTTTTGGGACTAAAAACACCTGGATTAAACAACACTTATATATATGTACACTTTATATATATATATATATTCAAGTCTGCGTATTTTTCAGCCACTTTAATTAGGAAATGCAAGTACAGGAAGAGAAAGATCTATTTTAGCTTTGAAACACAAGAAACTAGGGATAAGAATTATATAAATAAAAGGAGATATTTCTGACAGCATACCAGCAGCTGTGCTAATTGTTGCCAAAACTACATCGATCATGATTGCTTCTTTTTAAATTCATACAAATTTTGGAGCTTTCCTGGATGTGCAGTTTTCTCGCATAAAACCAGTGCATTTATCCATGATAACTTTGCTGATCTACTGTCTGAGAATCAAGTAGTTTTAGCTGTCTATCACATTAAGAACTGCTGCAGTCTTATGTCACATTGTATGTATTGGGTGGCTATGATAGAGGCACCACAGAATTAACAGCAAAATCTGAACTACCGTATATACTTGAATATAAGTTGACCCAAATATAAGTTGAGACCCCGTTTCCCCCCAAAAGGAGTAAAAAAAAATAAATAATAATAATAAAAAAAAATGGTTGACTTGAATATAAGTCGGGCGGCTTAATATTCAAATGTACTGCCCCATCAAGCTCTGCACCCAGCCCCCTTCCTTCCTCCCCTGTCAGGCAGTGCATCAGCACCCTTCCTTCCCCCCTCCCCTGTCAGACTCTGCACCCAGCACCCTTCCTTCCTTTCCCATCAGATTCTGCACCCTCCCTCCCTGCCCTAGCCTCATAGGTACCTCATCTGGCGATCTGCGGTGGAGGTGCAGCGGGCAGGAGCGAACTGGTGGAGTTTCTTCGCTACTGAGCGACACGAGCAGGAGCGCGATTTGACGCTGCTGCTCGGTATTGAAAGGCATCCTTACTGGCTCCCGCAAATTCTGGTGAGAATTTGCAGAGCCAATAAGGATGCCTCTCAGTACCGAGCAGCAGCACCAAATTGCACTCCTGCTCGTGTTGCTCAGCGGCCTAAGAAACTCTGGCAGCCGGTTAGCAGTAGAGCAGGAACTTGAAAAGTTCGCTCCTGCTCGCTGCACCTCCACCGCGGATTGCCAGATGAGGTATCTATGAGGCTAGGGAAGGGATGGAGGTGGGAGCAGAGTCTGGCAGCAGTGGCAGCCCTCTTCAAGATATTTGTGCGCTACTTTTACCTCTACTTTTACCTCCAAATATTACTCTTGCTCCTTCTTTTTCACCATCTGACTCCATTAATACTGCTTATTCAGTTAAGTCTCCTACAAACCACTTTTCCTGCGCAGTTTCACCAATTTTGATTTCAGAATACCTTACTCATTCTTTATCCTCTAATTTGCTCTGTACCACTATGGTTAGCCAAAATTTCCCCATTCCTCCCATATGGGGTCATAGACCTCTTAAACCTGTAAATATAAATGCCACTCCTCGTCATCACGTACTAATTGATATCCCTTTAACCTCAAACTCTACCATCGACTCTGCCCATATTTCACCTCTATCTACTCACAATAGTTCGCTGCTCAATATAGGTTTAATTAACGTTCGCTCAGTTAAATCAAAACACCACTTATTGAAAGACCTAATTATTCAGCATTCATTTGATATACTATGTCTCACTGAGACCTGGTTAAATGACGGAGACGAAGCTTACCTCTCTTACATTTGTCCTCCTGGATATAATTACTTTTTCAACCATCGTCGCAACAAACGCGGCGGTGGACTAGCCATAATTTCTCGAAGATCATTAATAAAAGATATTGACTATTCTACTCCAAATACATCTATTGAATTCTTACAATTTTCTTTTCAGACTAAGCCAAAACAAGATGCCCTACTTATTTACTTGCCTCCTCCAATCAATAACGAAAATTTATCTGAATTGCAATCACTTCTTTTTGACTTTGGTTCTTCCACCACTAACCCGCTAATTTTAGGAGATTTTAACATTCATTTCGATGACCCTAATAACAACCATACCAATACTATTCTTTCGCATATAAAACACCTTGATTTAAATCCTCTAATATCTGAACCTACGCATCAACTAGGACATACTCTTGATATGTTTCTCATTCCCTCCTCATCATTAACTAACTATTCCTTCAACTTTTGCTTAGCAGTTCCTTGGTCAGATCATTATCTGTTATCAGTTTCATATAAATTCAATCACACTAACCCCCAATACCTCAAACAAAAAAAAATAATTAAATTCAGAGAGTACAATAACCTATCTTCAGAAATAATACTGGCTGAAATTCCAACTAACTTTTTCGATCTTTCATCTACTTCTTTAGATGATTCTGTTCAACTTTGGTCAAAAAATACCCTTAGTCTACTTGATAAAATTGCACCCCAACAAACTAAAATCTTCCCTGCTAAGAAAACTTTCAACCCATGGTTTACAGCTGAACTTTCCCTTATAAAAAGACAACTAAGATCACTCGAACGCAAATGGAGAAAAAACAAATCAAATTCCAATTATGAATTATTCAAAAATCATTCTAATTTCTACAAAACAAAAATAAACCTAGCCAAAACAAAATTTTACTCTGGTCTAATCAAAAAAGCTCCAAATTCTGCTACTTTATATCGAATATTAAATTCAATTTTCTACTCTGATAAACGGAAAACACCAGCTATAAAGACTAACCTCACAGCCCATGAACTTGCCTCATACTTTCAAAAGAAAATCGAAGACATTCGTTCCACTTTCACTATTAACTCCACTTCCAAATCAGTTCACTCATCACAAGATCTTATCTCATTTTCTTCTAAATGTTCTTCTTTTAATATTCCAAGTCTTACTGAAATAGAATCTATCATAAAAACCATTAACATAAAAGGTTCACAAACCGATTCAATTCCTCCTTTTCTTCTAAAACGATTTTTCAGTATTTTTGGTCCAATAATACATACATTAGTCAGTGAAAGTTTAAAACAAGGCATTATGCCAACGGATTGGAAACATTCAATTATTCATCCCATTCCAAAAAATCACAAAATAAGCACTGAGGATTGTACTAATTATAGACCCATAGCCAACATCCCTTTCTTATCCAAGTTAACGGAGAAAGTAGTCTATAACCAAATCTCCGACTTTATCGAAAAAACCAACATTCTTCATCCCAATCAGACTGGCTTCAGGCAATACCATTCCACAGAACACTCCTTAATAGGTATGACCACCTCTATTCATTATTTCCTCGACCACCACCAATCAGTTCTTCTAGTCTCCCTTGACCTATCGTCAGCTTTTGACACAATCGATCATGATCTGCTAATAAACAGACTCCAAACAATAGGCATTACAGACCAGGTACTATCCTGGTTCAAATCATACTTTTCAAATCGCTCCTCATCTGTTTCTTTCAATAATACAATTTCTGATACCCATTCCACATCGTACGGTGTTCCTCAAGGTTCTATACTTTCTCCTCTCTTATTCAACATATTTCTTGCTCCTTTGCTGACCTTATGTCAATCAATTGGTTTCAACACTTTTGCTTACGCTGACGATATACAGCTTCTCCATCCTATTAATCCTGACAACCCTTCTGCCATAGCCCAAATTAACTCAAAACTTGAACAAATCCACGACTGGTTAATCAATAATCGTTTAGCTTTGAACATCAACA
Organism: Geotrypetes seraphini; assembly: GCF_902459505.1. NCBI lineage: Eukaryota > Metazoa > Chordata > Amphibia > Gymnophiona > Dermophiidae > Geotrypetes > Geotrypetes seraphini. Next base: position 28,387,008 of record NC_047102.1, on the reverse strand, counting down.
AATCTAACATACTGCTTTTTCCTTGGAAAGATAACCCTACTCTTATTTCGCCAATCTCTATCAATGGACTCCCTTTACAAGAAGTACAAAAAACCAAAATTCTTGGCGTAATTCTGGACTATAAACTTACCTTTCACGATCACATCAGTAGTGTTATTAAATCTTCTTTTTTCAGACTGAGACAGATACGTTCCATTTCCCAGCTATTCAATAATGACTCTTTGAAAATTCTCATCCATTCCCTTGTAATTTCTAAATTAGACTACTGTAACGCTTTATTTAACGGTATATCACAAAAAGAAATCAGACGTCTTCAGATTATTCAGAATACAGCTATCCGACTTATCACAAAAGCTAAAAAATTCGATCACATAACTCCTCTTCTTAAGGAAGCTCACTGGCTTCCAGTAGCTCATAGAATAACTTACAAACTTTGTCTGCTCACATTTAAATCTCTTCTGTTTAAAACCCCGGCCTTTATCCATAGACTATTAATTCCTTATTCTTCCAATAGAACTCTAAGATCAGACCAACAGCACTTATTAACGATTCCATCATTAAAAACAATAAATACTCGCCGTCAGTATATTTTCTCAGTAACGGCCCCCCAAACTTGGAATTCTCTTCCCATCTATTTACGTGAGGAACTTAATTTAGACAAATTTAAAATTAAACTGAAAACTTTTTTATTTAACGACGCATTTGTCATCTGATTTATAGTTTTCTTTTTAACATTATTCAATTTCACTTACTTCTATTTTTCTTGTCTTCATATATTCAACTATTTTTATCCCATCCTTGTTGTGTTTTCCTTAATTGGTTCCCCACCTTGCTTAATTACATTGTAACTTCTTTCCCGTCCTTCCTTTTGTCCCCAGTTCGTACAGTTATTGTCTTGTCTTGTCAGTTTTTAACTATTTTATTGTGTAACTTTATTAATATGTAAATCGCCTTGAATATTGAAAAGGCGATTAAACAAATAAATATTAAACTTGAAACTTGAAACTTGAAACTTGATGTGAGGGGGCATTGACCCGAATATAAACCGGGACCCCCATTTTTGGGCCAATTTTTTGGCCCAAAAATCCCAGTTAATATTCGAATACATACAGTAACTTACAAAGTAAAAGCACAGTAAAACCTTGGTTTGCGAGCATATTTCGTTCAAGACGCATGCTTGTAATCCAAAACACTTGTATATCAAAGCAAATTTCCCCATGAGAAATAATGGAAACTCAGATGATTCGTTCCACAACCCAAAATCTTTAATACAAAATACTATGGTAAAGTCCAATAATATCAAATCAGAACCATGGTCCAACCCTTGCGGAGTTCCACAAGGATTACCTCTATCACCTATGCTCTTCAACCTCTTTATTTCCTCCCTTGGAGCCACTTTAGATAACTTAAATGTTACATCCTTCAGCTACGCAGACGACATCACCATACTCCTCCCCTTCGACCCATCAGAGCCCACCACTACAGCAAACCTGGAAATAACCCTAGATGCAGTGGAAAAATGGATGGTAGACCATAAACTGAAACTAAACTCAGATAAAACAAAATTCCTTCTGCTCGAAAAGGCCCAAACTCCCACCATTACAGAACTGAAAATTAAAAACACCAAATACCCAATACAGCCCGAACTCCTAGGAGTAACGATCGACAGATGCTGCACAATGCAGTCCCAAATCAATAAAACATCCCAGAAAGCTTTTTTAATTATGAGAAATCTACATAAAATAAGAAAATTCTTCGAGCCAGCACAATTCAGGCTAATTGTCCAATCCCTAGTCTTAGGTCTACTGGACTATTGCAATTCCCTCTATCTACCTTGTCCTGCCAACATGATAAAACAACTTCAGACTATACAAAACACTGCCCTCAGACTGATCTACTTTCTGAGAAAATATGATCATATTACAACTGTCTTCCTAGACTCTCACTGGCTACCTATACAAGCACAAATTCAATTCAAATTCTACTGTCTATTATTCAAAGCATTAAACGGCTCCGCCCCCCCCCCCTATCTAAACAACCGCCTAAATCAGATCCTCACCTCAAGACAAAGAAGAACTCCGAACCCTTTTGCCTACCCTCCACTCAAGGGCACTGAGCGCAAAAAGATGTTTGATAACCTTCTGGCGACGCAAACAGCAAAACTTAACCACTCCATCTCCAACCTGTTGACGGCAACGGGCGACTTCAAAACTTTTCGAAAAGAAATTAAAACCCTACTTTTCAAAAAATTTATCCAGATATCTTCACATACTTAAGATTCATATTTTCCTTTTATCTATTTCTTATATAATAAGTTGTACCCGCACTTTTTGCATTCTGTAATTCGCTGATTGTCCAGCCTTCTTCGATGTGAACCGCCTAGAAGTAATTCGACTGTGGCAGTATAGAAGAATAAATTTATTATTATTATTAACCCAACCCTTCCCCCTCCTCCTAGATAAATTCTCCCCCAAACCCTCCACTTAAATAATCTCTTCCTTCCCAAAACACCAACCAAGTATTCAGATCCCTGAAATGTAACGTAATCTTATTTGTACTCTAACTGTAATCTATTTGTTATATCACACAGTAACGTACAGTCAATTTAATATCCAATTTGCAAGTTCTTCCGGAATTAATCCAGGTACCTCTCCTCCCTTGTAACCCAAAAAAAAACAAAACCCAAAACTGTTGTAACTTCATTGGAAATGTCCAGTTAGCTCTTTTGTAATCCGCCTTGAACTGCAAGGTATAGGCGGAATAGAAGTCCCTAATGTAATGTAATGTAGTGGTAGGCCAGGACAGGAGGGATCCCTCCCGTTTCCTGCCCAGGCCGACACTAATAATTGCCACTTTCCCTCCTTCGCGTACCTGTTCCCTGGTGGTCCAGCATGTATCCCGCGCTGAAATCCTTTGTAAAGATAGTGGCCAGCAGTGCACCCGGGCCGGCACGCAGGAGCAAGCTTTTCGTGCTGCTGGCCGGCCCTGCACCGCTCCTTGATAGGCTGCCACAAGTTCTTACGGGATTCGCAGTTCTCACGGCAACCTATCAAGGAGTGGTGCAGGGCTGGCAGGTAGCACAAAAAACTCGCTCCTGCATGCCGGCCCAGGTGCGCCGCTGGCTACTACCTTTACAAAGGATTTCAGTGGGGGATACACACTGGACCACCAGGGAACAGGTACACGAGGGAGGGAAGGAGGGAGGATGGCAATTATTAGTGTCAACCGGGGCAAGAGACGGGAGGGATCCCTTCTGTCCCGGCCTAAGGCAGGCCTGCAGGAAGTCTGGGAGGATTTCAGGTGGTCACTGGGGGATGACCTGAATATAAACCGAGAGCCCCCATTTTTGGGCCACTTTTTTGGCCCCAAAATCACGGTTTATATTCGAGTATATAAGGTATGTCTTTAAATGCTTTCTGAAATCCAAGTATGAAATAGATGCAAGTATATTGATAATCTTCTTTAGTATTTTTTTCTTTCATTATTCTGCATTTTTCTTTTTTTTTCAGCTTACTAAATTTATTTTTTTGTACAAGTGGTTTGATGGTTGCATTATTTAAAATTGCATAAATAACAAAAGAGAAATACGTTAAAATTAGTCTAGTAAAAATGTATGACCTTATTTTCTATTATTTGTTTTCTTTGTAATCCAAAAGCTTATCGTAGTGCGCTCTGAGGCATCCCACGGTAAGTTTCAAATATGTGCATTTGACTCGTGTGCTAAAAGATCTTTTTGTTTTATTTAAATTTTAAGTGAGTTACATTATAAGAAACTTCAAAGAAAAAGATAAAGAATTCAAAGTACAAATTAAATCCACATCATTATCTACAAGCCCACATCTAGAGCAGCTAGTCAAGCATTTATAATCTATAAATCCAATTAAACAATAATTATCAATAAGAAAGCAGGCAGTTGCATTTCTTTAATGCTAATTACCTGTGATACAATCATTTAGAAGAAATATCTTTTTTATCTAAAAGAAAAGACTCCAGGTGAGTTGTATCCAAAAATAAATAAGAATTTGTTCCCAGAATGACCAGACATTTACAGGAAAACTTTAAAAAGAATGTGCCTCCCATCGCCAAAACCATAGGTTTTAGCAAAAGGAAGGTTTTTCTACACAGTTGTGTCAGCCTGGCCACATCAGGGAACATCAAAATTGTTTGACCATAAAAATATGCTTTCAAAATTAACACCTTTTTTCTACTAAGGACATCATGACCAATAAAGTTGAACTATTAGAAACAGAATCCTGAGAAGACTTCAAAAACTTTGTAAAATCTAGATTATCTGGAATACTTATCCATGTCCAAATAAGATTGTGAGATTTTATTTTTTAATAAAAGGCATAATTTATTCAAAAAGTGCTGATATTTTTATTTTAGTATAAAGTACGCACATTGCAATTAAAGTGAGGAACACATCCAAGGTGGCCGCAGCAGCCGGAAATGGGAGAGACGCCTAGAGATTTTTTCCTATCTCATACCTTTCTCGTTGGTCATAATGCCGAAAAGAAGGGGGAAAGGTGGAGCCTCCCGATATCCCGGGATCCCTTCTAGTGGCACAATTGATGAAATCCTACGACGCCTCACCGGAGGATTGGAGCAGTCCTGGAATCGCCTGTTGTTGACGCCGGCAAGTGACACCATAGCGGACGACTTGGGCTTGATGCTACGCTGAGCCTGGATAACAGAGAACCACGGCCACAACAAGCAATCTCTCCGCAGGAAATGAGCATGCCCGAAGAGGCAGGGCTCACACTGCGAGAGGCTAGTTCATCTGAGAGCTTGTCGTTGGAGTCAGCGGGGGAAGTTACTTCCCTGGAGCTACCTGTGGCCGGGAAACCTATGGAGGAGCGAGTACAAAGGACTTTGGAAGCAAAGCCGGCATCTGGTAAGCCTGTAATGCCACTGCAGGATTTTTCCTTACTTATAAAATCACCAGAAGTAACATTGGAGACTATTTGGGATTTAGTAGTGAACTTGGGCAAAACCTTCTCTCCACAAGTTAAAGAGATTGAAGGAAGCTTAAAAATACAGAAAGAAGAAATTGTATAATTGAAATAAGAAATTGAAATAGGTAAAAGTGAGACTCAAAAGTTGAATATGGAATTGAAAACAATAAAAAAACTTTCAGGAAATGCAAATTAAAGACAGCAACAGTATTCGGTGAAAATTAAAATCTCTTGAAAATTATAACCAGGCTAATAATTTGTGGATTTTAAATTTTCCTAAAAATCCCGTCATAACACCTTGAGATATGTTGAAGAGATATTTTATTGAAGTCTTGAATGTTCCAGAACAATCATTACCTCCTTTTGTTAAAGTATATTATCTTCCTGATAAGAAACGACAGGAACAATTAGATCAAGACCAAAATGATCAGGACAAGCCTCTTGATGTTTCCGAATTGTTGGAAATTCCAGAGGAAATACTTGTGAAACCAGCAACTTTATTAGTAACAGTGGCCCTAGCGTCTGATAAGGAATGGATAATGAGGTTATTTTTAAAAAATAGATCAAAAAAATTTTGGGGACAAAAAATATTGATGCTTCCGGATGTCTACAAAGATACTCAGAGAAGAAGGAGAGAATTTTTGTTAATGAGACCAGCAGTTACTTCTATGGGTGGAGTTTTCTTTTTGCGCTATCTGTGCAAGTGAATAATCCGATATAAATCCTTCAAATATGTTTTCTTTGATCCATCTCAGCTGACTGTTTTTTTTGTCACTAAAATGCCTTGATAAAATATAAGATATAACAATCTCATCTCAAATGTAGAATTATTCTCCTACCATTTTAGGCTGCCTCTTTGTATTTTGATTGTATTATGTTTAGTCGCTTAATGAATCTTGGAACCCTTATAATTGAGGACTTGAGAATGATAGCGAAAATTTTTTTTGTTTTCTTGGAACTATATTCTTTATGTTATTGTTTCTAAATTTCTGTTAATCTTTCTGTTCAAGATGATTATGCTTGAAAATGTATTTGAAAATTAAATAAAGATTTAATAATATAAAGTGTCGAACACAATATCTGATAAATGACCCCATGACACTGCTGGTACACTTGCTCTTTTGCCGAAATTTTCAATTACATTTTTGCATATTTATAGCTCAATTCCCACAATGATGTGTTGAAACTCCTCTTTCAGCTGACAAACACCTAATTGACAAATGCACGGCACTGTGGGTGGTCCATTGGCTGCAATTTCCTAGAGGAAAAGTCCATAAACTGCTGTTGAGACAGACATGGGAAAAGCCATAATAATTGCCTAAATGTTTAAACTATGTAAAGGGTTCCATTTTGTCTGATCACTGTGTAGAATATCTAAAAATCCGAGGGGCCAATATTCAAATGCACAGTAGGTAAGATTCTATAAATGGCACCTATCAGCACATACATTGTAGATGCCACTCAGCACAGTTGTCAATCAACTGGTAGGTGCTGCTCATAGAATCCCACCTACTAGCGCCTTGGCATGCTTAAGCTTTGGAGGCCTCCAGGAGGTAGGCGCCAATATATTAGACCAGGTTTTACTTGGCCTAATTTACTTGTAACTAGCTCGGACATCTAGCAACACCTAAGTCAAACACCCAACCATATCTACTTTCAGGTAGATGTCTTTAGGTGTCAGAGGGCACCTCAACTTAGGCATTGAGAAGAAACCTAACAGTTTGTCGCTGAATTCTTAATTGTTAATTTAATTTTTTTTAAAAAAAAAAATTTTCAAATAATTTTTAGTAAAGTTTCAAACAAGTGCTAGAAATGTAAACAATAAAGCATAACTGAAGTCTTACAAAAGTGCACAACATAGATCCCAACCCCCAGACACTCCCCCTGCCACCCTCCCCCTTCCCAAAGCCCGAGGTTAAACAGCAAATCCAAAGCAATCAACACAAAGGGACTATAACATCACAAGTTCAAGAGTCAACTTTGAACGCGAGGAGTGAGATCCATCTAGAAACGTTCCCAAATCAAACAGGAGCAGCGGCCTGGTCCTGCATCAAGGGTACCAAAGTTTCTACATTCCAAAGAGGCATGGACAATCATCATTGACTGCCATTGACCATAAGATGGCGGGTTGCTGGACAGCCAATTAGTGAGAATGGCTTTCTTGCTCAGATGCAATAAAAGCTGTCATTCCTTTTGGTTTTGGGGATGCAATAGTATAATAGCCAAACAGTGCTCGAGGGACTGGAGTCCAGCATTGTCCCACAATGTAGAAGTGTAATGACCCAAACAGAGCCCAAACTGGTGGATTCAGGGGCATGACCAAAGCATATGGCCCAAGGAAGCATGTGCCTGTGCACATTTAGGACAAGTATGCACCGGCGTAATTCCCATCCAATAAGCATGCATGGGCGGTATATACAGTCGTAGAACAATCTTCATTTGAAGTTCCCAATGAAGGACATTAGTAGACACCCTCCGCAAGTTCTTAAGTACTTGTAGTTGGGAGGCAGTCAAAGAATAGTGAAGATCTTCCGCTCAAGAAGTAATTTAGATTTTTATTTGATTGTCTGAAACTGGCACGGTCAATTACCACACCAATTAAGTCCATTTTTAAAAATGTTGAGCACGGATTCTGAAGTTGGGCATCGCTAGGTGGCCTTGATCAGGGCGCTTAGCGGTGCCTAATACAGGAATCCTATACAGAATCTGGCCCTAACTGAATAGTCCAAAACAGAAGAGAATTCCATGCAATCCTACTCTACGTGATCAGATGGAAAACCAGTGGGAATGATCACCATGAATGGACCAGGATTGATCCTTTATTATAAATGCAACACAGGCTGTGTTTCAGTGAGGAAGTCTTTTCATATTGTATACCCAATGGCACCACCACAGAAAAAAAAATATTACAGGTGATGTACAGAAATGCTCCATGGTAAAACTTCACTTTGATAGCAAATCCAAATGGAGTATAAACACTGAGTGTTTCCTTACATCATATGTTTTTTTTGTGTGTGGCAGTGTTATTAGAAATACAACTGGATCCCTGATGAAGACTTGTTCGCCGAAACATGGCTTGGGTTGGATCTATCTTTTATAATAAAGGATCTATTGCACCAATCCTGGTCCATTCCCACTGGTTTTTGCAATTAATTGCAAACCGATTATTCCCACTGACTGCCTCAACACTATCTGGATAGAGCTATAGCAGTGATATTCAAACCACCAACTGAATAGCTAATCATATAAAGTTAAGACAGCAAAAACACTGTCTGATGTTCATCACTGGCTGTGGGGTGAATGTTGGTTCCTAAGTATATATTTTCATCCACTCTGGATATCTGTTAACCTTTACAAATTTTGCTAGGTTCATGAAATTGAATGACAAACCAGTCAAAATTCTAATGCACAACTCATATTCCGTGAGAGCAGCTATTCTCACATTACCCCTCTCCTCAAGTCACTTCATTGGCTTCCAATCCATTTCCAAATACAGTTCATACTCCTCTTGCTGACTTACAAGTGCATTCACTCTGAAGCCCCCCAATATCTTCCTTCACTTATCTCCCCCTATGCTCCTCCCCGTGAACTCCATTCATCGGGCAAGCCCCTCTTATCTGTACCCTTCTCTTCTACTGCCAATTCCAGACTCCTTCCCTTCTTTCTTGCAGCACCGTATGCCTGGAACAGGCTGCCTGAATCAATACGTCATGCTCCCTACCTAGCAGCGTTCAAATCCAAGCTAAAAGCCCACTTTTAAAATCTGTTTTCAACTCATAACTCCCACTCACTGCTGTCAGATATCCACTGTATCATTTCCTCTACCATAATCTCCTCAACCCTGAGATGTCCTGCATGTCTAATTAGATTGTTAGCTTTTCTGAACAGAAACTGTCTATTGTATGTTAAATGTACAGCGCTGCGTACGCCTTTCAGCGCTATAGAAATAATAAATAGTAGTAGTAGTAGTAGTCTAAGGAGGCTATATTTCTCTTCTTCTATGTCTGTAGGTAACTAGGCTAAAAAAATGTGCATCAATAAACGCTCAGCCATCTCGACAGCAGCTACTGTACCTATAACTTCTCTTTCTCCACCCACTTGATTCTTTTCAACATATGTGAAATGTACATTCTACTATAAAAAGCCTAATTACTATACAAGCAAATAAACAAAAGATTTCAGAATATCTTCTGACACATCAAGCCATTTCTGTGTCCCCTGCAAAGTAAATAATAATTCAGTTCCGACATGGACAAGCTTTTACCTAATTCAGAGGTAATTTACAAAGGGATTCTCCTTGGGGAACAGGTGCTTATCCAAAGAGAAGCTGATTCAGAAAGAAACCACAAGCCTAACTACGCAGTTACTAGGGGTTCTATGTGCACATTACTGTCCAAACAATGCAGAGAGGGGTTACGAACAGGTGCTAACTGGTGCAGAAGACCTATAAGAGCACACAGCGTTAAAATGAATATTACGAGGCCGTTAAGTATTCCACGTAATGCACAAAAGGAAACGGTGGCTTTTGATGCATGCACAATGCAAACAAATTTTCGCCCGGTCCGAGTCAGCATAGAAAGGCTGATTGAGAGGATTTCATGCTCTTTTGTGATATAAAATGTCTCGTTTTTGCTTTTTTTCTTAAGCCGGAACAGTGTCTACAGCTTTACAACACAGACGGAAGTTAATAGTAACAATGAGCATGTCTCCAAACAAAAATGAGAGTGCCAGCGCACATCTGTGGCTGCTGTTCTGGGTATAAATAATAGCCTCGCAAGACATTTTTGGTTAATATTCATGCACAGAAAAACAGCCATAGATGTACGCTGGCCCTTTTTCCACATGTGCACAAGATGTCACACTTATCGCTGAAGCTTTGTATGCATGTGTATGGTGTAGCGTGGCCGGCCCTCAAGGCTTGCGGTAACCGGCCCACGCTTAAAATATTCTCCCAGCATGCTTCCCCAAGAGGGAGGAAGACCCTGTTGTGAATAAATTATCCTATGTGAATAAAACAGAATGGCCTCACACAGGTAAGTAATGAAATGTAATGTAATGTAATGTAATGTAATTTATTTCTTATATACCGCTACATCCGTTAGGTTCTAAGCGGTTTACAGAAAATATACATTAAGATTAGAAATAAGAAAGGTACTTGAAAAATTCCCTTACTGTCCCGAAGGCTCACAATCTAACTAAAGTACCTGGAGGGCAATAGAGAAGTGAAAAGTAGAGTTAGAGTAATAAAGAAATCAAATTTATTGTTCATCTGAACAGGTCCAAGCAACAATGCATGAAAAGAAAATGGACTCAAAAGGTCTTGGCCATAATAATGAAAACAAAATAATATGGTAATTACCAGCCTGGTCTGGATAACTTTCCCAAAGTTCTTTTACCAATGTCCCAGGTATAACAGAGTCTCTGGCAGTCCTTGACTCTCACAAAGTCTTCCTTTTAAATTGACAAACAAACTATGGTACACTGCAATGTGCAGCGCTGCCCTTTCAAAAGCAGTGGCAGAAGGCTGGCGGATTTGCCAAATCGGCTCCTTGTTACCAAGAGCAAAATAACCCGCAAACCCTCCGCTAAGGTGTTGGGCAAATCCTGCCCCAGCTTTCAGGATATTCACACCTTATGAAAATAAATTGCTGAAGTTCTTTTCACAGCTGCCATCTTGGCAAAAAGAAAAAAAAAACTTCCCATCAAAGCAAACACTTTGCTAGCATACATCCCTTTAGCTAGCATGCTCAAGGAAAGTCCTTTTTGCCCAGCAGAAATGGAAACATTCAAAAATTAACTCAGAAAGCAATTCAACACTAATTAACATCCATTTCCTCAATCAATCCCACCTCTGGTAAAGCACTGCAATACATTGCTTCATATTCCGGGTTTACCAGGGTTGTTCCTTCTGGCTCTGTGTCCAGCATTTCAATATCCTTTGGCTCTGGGGAACTTGGAGGCTCCTTCCACCTGAGAGCTTCTCCTGTGTCTTCCCTTCTCCTGGACAGCCAGCTCTCCAAATGCTGCAAAGCTGCTGTACCATGCCCAGTCCTACTCAGGGGCTGGACTTCCTTCAGCTGAGGCTGCCTTCTACCCTGTTTAGCCAGCCTCTTACAAAATGGAGGATTTAAAGGGGCCCTGCCAGATTTCACCAGGCTGTGTTCTACAGCAGGTCTGAACATAGCCTGTGCTTCCTGGTCCTGTTCCTGCCTAACAGGGACACAGTGATTAGCCCGGACTAGTTTCAGGGGATGTTTTCTCCGGGGTTTAACTGGCACAAGGCCGGCATTGGGCTCGGGTTTGTGACAATGGCAAGCATACCCTGATTAGAGTGCAAGTTCCATGTGTATAAAATTAGCTTTCTGAATGACAGTGGTCTCCAATGGGTGGCCCCAAGGCCGCATATGGCCCCCAATGTCCTCGAAGGTAGCCCATAAATGGATGGCTGAAAAGTTCCTCAAGTCCTGCAGATTTGTTAAGTTTAATCTTACTCTCTAGGATAGTGCATTACCCTCCCCCCCCCCCTCCGCTTTTATGAAGCCAAGTTAGCATTTTTTATCAATGGCCGCGCTGGTAAAAGTTCCGACGCTCATAGCAATTCTATGAGCGTTAGAGCTTTTACTGCCATGGCTGATGATAAAAATAAGCCTCACCAGCTTTATAAAAGGGAGGGCAAATGTCTGAAAAAAGGATTGCCAAAGGCTGGAAGTGGATGAAGTTTTGGTAAAACACCGAGGAGTATATGATGAAACCAGAATTTTCAATTATGTATTTAACTAGGCTTAAATGTATAAGCTTGAAAATGTTTGGCCCTTAGAGCTTTCTCTTATTTAAAAGGTTGGTGACCACTGCTGAATGGTATGATTTAAAGCTCATGGTAAGAAGAAATGCACTTACGTAGCCATTCATAAGCAGCTCAACCCTTGAGAAAGACCTTTTAAAAATGCCCTTCCTCTTCTCGGAGTAGGGAAGTGGGGAGAGGCTGGTCCTGCAAGGTAGGTGCAGGGATTTGATTTTTTTTTTTTTTTTTTTACTGACTGCACACTCTTCTTGGTGGGGAATTTACAGGTACTGTACATTGGAACCTGTAGCCCCTGCCGAAAAAGAAATTTATAAAGGAAGCTTCCCAGAGAGTGTCATTTTAAGAACTGGCTTCTAGGATGCCTACAAGCTCTAATAATAGACCAAAAACATTTTTCTTCAAAGCAGCGACCCTTGAACAAATAATGGGAGAATGGAAAAGAAGTATGTTTTTAAAAACTGTCATTAAGGTCTAAATATGGAGGTATTTCCCTTTCCCTCTGGAAATGCAAGCAAGCCAGTGCAATCAATGCATTGCTACTGTTTTAAAATTGTACAGTGTGACTGCATAAATGTTTATTAATAGAACCTTATTAACTCTCCAAGATATCTTAGCATAAAATCAAGGCTTAATATCTGAATAATGTTTTTCCTACATATAATTTCATAAGGAAATTCAATGATTGAAAAACACTGAAAGAACAGCAATATTGATGATAGCTGTGCAGGCAACTGTGTTCCAGGGAAACAGCTAAAGTGCTTTGGAACATAATTTTGCTTTCCCTATTTCAGTACCAAAATAATTAGATTGTAACAAGCAGCCCCCCTGCAACACAGCACAGCGAAAATTTGATTCTGGTTGGCAAAGACCCAAGTCCCTGCGTGCGCACAGACCTGACATTAATAAGGTACAAGAGATTACACGATTTAGAGAAAGGAGCACTTGGTTTTACAAAATCAAATAATAGATCTCTAGGCTATAATTAGGAAAATTGGGATTCAACAATGAAGTCATAATAATGTAATTTAGCTGTAAGTAACAGAGCCACGGAGTTAACATGAGGAGGTGTGATCACATCTTTCAAGGAAAGCGCGGTGCTGAGGCTCATTGCTGAACAGTTTAGACTGGTTCACGGCAACCTGTTGGCAGAGAGGCAACATCTAACAGCCTCTTGTTCTCTGGGGGAAGTGTGGCAAAATGCCACCGCTGCCTTTTTTTTTTGTTTGTTACTTGTCTAGTTTTCTTCATCCAAGCTTTGACTGTTAAGTCAAAGCAGTCGACTAGCAGAGCCGTCACCGCTGAATCTTCTCATAAACATTTTGTTTTCCAAATAAAGGATCGCAGCCCATGGTTTTGTGGACACCGTGTAGAATAAAATGGACAGCGCCGCACATATAGCCCAGTTGGACTCTTCTGCTATGTGTGACCTTCTGGGATGCGTGTGTTGAGGTTTCACAAGGATGAAAAGAAAATCAGGAGCCTTTATGAAGGATGAAGTATTAGAAGCCATTCAAAGGACAATTATCAGGAATTCTACAGGAGAAGATGCCACATCATGCATTGGGGTAGATTTTCAAGATTTATCTGGATAAACGAAAACAGAGCAACTAAATCTAACCAGATGATTCCTCCTAACCACCATCCCCCCCTCCCCCCGGATCTGCTTTAACTTGTGCAATTTAAAATCGCAACATACAGAAATGTAGAAGGCCACAGCGGGGCAGAATCAGGGACACTCCAAAGCTGATATTTTTAGTTGGGCAGTCGGAACAGATAAAGTTGACCTTGTGGTCACACAAATGTAACCCTGGTTTTTCACACAAATGTAACCCTGGTTTGACAAATTCAGTAATGAATCTGGCTGCTTAGATGCATCCATAAATCCAGCTATAGAAAACTGAGTAAAATTTCTAGGTTCAAAAATAAGGAGGGTTAAAACTTGGGACAAACGATCACTGTTTGGTTTGTATGTTTATTTATTTATCCCCCGCCCTTATCCAGGGTAAGTTACACATTTATATTCAAAATATCACATTGCATTTAACATTTAAGTCACATCGACAACAAACATCACTATCAAACAAGAAACACGTTTATGTACAAAATATAAAATTACATAACATACAAGTCTCCTCAACGACAATCATCATTATAACCAATAAAACTGACCAGACCATAGAATGCATCAGTGACCACTCCTAGGTGTAATACCCTGGGCAAGTCCTTTGTTCTGCACAAATATTTATTGCAACCAATTTATTGCGCCAATTGGACTCGGTCAATGTTTCGGTTCACACGAGCTTGCCTCAGGGGTCAGAAAATATATCATATGTAAGTCCTCCCAACAAAGAAAAAATATCTGGCTATGTCCAGCAGTAGACTCTTTACCAATTAGCTTTCACACCAAGATGTGTGATACATAACCGCTGAGTGTTTCCTTGAAAACTGACTCAATCGTAGATGACAGCTGAAACAGATCAATTGGCCCATCCAGTTTGCTTGATTATTCTTGTCTATTCTACTAAAGCTATCCTGGCTGCAAGCTATAAAGGGCAATTTGTAACAGGTTGGGAGGCCAATTAGATGCCTATTTTGAGACTAATTTGCATAAGAACATAAGAATAGCCATACTGATGGGCCGTGGCCCTTTTCTACCGTCATTTTCTATGTTTCTATGTTTCTAGCTAGATGGAAAAAAAAAAAACCCAAAACAAAGAAAAATCCAAGGAGTCTGCAGTGAGCAAGTAGAACCAAAATCAAAAAGAGACTGCAAAGAGGAATGTACAAGTTGCAGGAATTTTATTTGAAATATTATCTCGTGTGCATGGGAACCGGACCCAACATGGTCCGTGTTTCACAGAAGCACTCCTTCCTCAGGGGTCCAAGTTGTGCTATGCTTTACTAGTAGAGAGCACTAGTAAAAACCCTAATTGGATCGTAGCCAATAAAATCCAAAGGCTAATAGAATGTAAGAGAATTGGCTAACTCACCTGATCCTTGGGGAGAAAGGGTCTAAAGAGATGGGGCAAATCTACAAATTACTAGATCAATAATGGACATCAGTATGAGCCCTTCGTGCACAAACGAACATGGACCATTGGCTCAGGCTATATCTCAAAAGGTGACCAGCACCAGCAAAGTCTGGTGCTGGTCACCTTTTGAGATATAGCCTGAGCCAATGGTCCATGTTCGTTTGTGCACGAAGGGCTCATACTGATGTCCATTATTGATCTAGTAATTTGTAGATTTGCCCCATCTCTTTAGACCCTTTCTCCCCAAGGATCAGGTGAGTTAGCCAATTCTCTTACATTTTACTAGTAGAGAACCATAAGGAATACGACAGTGCTTAATAAAATCCGTAAACGCTCTTGGTTAGCTAACGCTCAGTTTTGACACTGGATGGTTCTCTACAAATAAAGCATAGGACAATTTGGACCCCTGAGGAAGGAGTGTTTCTCCAAAACACGGACCATGTTAGCTAGATGAAGACATTATTTGCATTGCATTACATTAGTGACTTTTATTCTGCCTTAACCTCGCACTTCTCTTTCTTGTAAACCGTGAGGTCGTAACGGTATGTAAGAGTACTGTTATATTATGTCCCATTCTAGGCGGATTACAAAAGAGGTAAACCGGACATTTCCAGAATTACAGGATCAAGTACTAATTACAAGACTGTGCGACTTATTCAGAAATTTACAAGATCAGGGAAAATTTAGGTACAGCATTAATTTGTCTTGACAAATTTCCTGAATAGCAGAGTCTTTATTTCCCTTCAGAGGGTTTTGTAATCAGGCGTAGTTCTCAATAAGTAGACGAAGTGGTTGTCTAGTTTCACTGCCTGAAACCCATTTTTCTTTATGGAATATAGAATTTAGAACATATATGTAATATATGTATATAATATATATGTGTATAGGGAAATCAAAAGAGCAATCCAGTAATGGCAGAATGACATAGTCGTTTCATTTGGAAAATAAAAATAAAAAAAACCCATGCAGATTTGACTAAATTTCTTTATGCCATTTATTTCACGCTGCATGCATACGATATTGGTTTCCTGTTTTCCTCACATACCAGTTCACCAAGGTACAGTGAACACACTCAATTTCACCAAAAGTAATGGAGTGAGATTAGCCCAAATTATTTCCAGTAAGCTGGCTTTGCACATTCCTTCTGTTATGAGACTATATAAGTAAACAACTAAACACCTTTATTGGAAGCAGAGAATCTTGATACGAGTCACCCCTTCATATTTCTTTGATAAGGAGAGCATTTTGTTTTTAGTGATGCTCAATTAACTCATCCAGCAATCGGTGCTGTCAGAAATGGTTGATTTAAGGGAGATAACCTGGGCATCTGTGAGGGTTTTTAAAATCATTATCTGAAAACGTTTCTTTCATTAGGAGAAAATGAACCATGCTTTCCATAATGGAAGCTTGTGCATCTGAACATATTTTATTTTCTTCAAAATGCCAAGGAAAAAGCTTAGGAAGCGAGTTTCACGTTATTGAACAGCAGCCTTAGCAAATTGAAAAGCCATTTCTTTATGGTGTCCTTCATGAGGCCTAATTGGTCTTTACTAATCAATGGTTCATTTTCTTTAGGTACAGGTAGGTCAAATCTTAGTATGATCATAGTTTTTCTATTTCAATCTTGTCTTTTATTAAAAATATATATATATACAATTTCCTGGAGTCCTTTATTTGTTTTCCCTATATGTCAACAAGGTTGTGAGCCCTATGGTACAGGGACCAGAGCAAACCTAAGGGTACCAGAGTATCAGATGCCCTAGGTCAGGGGTCTCAAAGTCCCTCCTCGAGGGCCGCAATCCAGTCGGGTTTTCAGGATTTCCCCAATAAATATACATGAGAACTATGTGCATGCACTGCTTTCAATGCATATTCATTGGGAAAATCCTGAAAACCCGACTGGATTGCGGCCCTCGAGGAGGGACTTTGAGATCCCTGCCCTAGGTGAACTTTCAGTTGTGCTGCCACCCCTCACCACATAGTCAAGTATTCCTCTCTTTACCTCCATCTTGCAGGTGGCCAGCATTTCTCCTTACTCTCTCCCTTAGTTGGTTCGCTTATCTCCCCTTCTCGACACCCACACCCAAGGAAGTTACAGGGAAATACTTTAAAACTAATTGGAGGAAATATTTTTTCACTCAGAAAATAGTTAAGCTCTGGAATGCATTGCCAGAGGTTGTGGTAAGAGCGGAGAGCATAGCTGGTTTTAAGAAAGGTTTGGACAATTTCCTGGAGGAAAAGCCCATAGTCTGTTATTGAGACAGACATGGGAGAGGCCACTGTTTGCCCTGGGATCAGTAGCATGGAATGTTGCTACTATTTGGGTTTTGTCCAGGTACGAGTGACCTGGATTGGCCACCGTGAGGATGGGCTACTGGGCCAGATGGACCCTTGGTTTGACCCAGAAAGGCTATTCTTATGTTCTTATGTGATCTTGGGCAAGACTTTTAACCTTCTATTGTCTCAGGTACAACTTGGAATGTGAGTCCTCTGGGATAGGGAATTACTGTAATTCCCATACTGAATGCAATTATCCTTGTGTTTTAATATAGAGAAATGCAAGGTCATGCATATTGGGAAAAAGAACCTGATGTTCAGCTATGCAATGGGGGGATCATTGCTAGGGGTAAGCAACCTCGAAAGAGACCTGGGTGTGCTGGTGGATACAACAATGAAAGCATCAGCACAATGTGCGACGGCTTCAAAGAAAGCCAACAGAATGCTGGGTATTATCAGGAAGGGTATCACGACCAGGACGAAGGAAGTCATCATGCCGGTGTATCGTGCTATGGTGCGCCCGCATCTGGAGTACTGTGTCCAGTATTGGTCGCCGTACCTCAAGAAGGACATAGCAATACTTGAGGGGGTCCAGAGAAGAGCGACGAAAATGATAAGAGGTATGGAAAACTTGTCATATGCCAACAGGCTGGAAAAGCTGGGGCTGTTCTCCCTGGAAAAGCGGAGACTTAGAGGAGACATGATAGAGACTTTTAAGATCCTGAAAGGCATAGATAAGGTAGACAGGGACAGATTCTTCAGACTGTGGGGAACAAGTACAAGGGGGCACTCGGAGAAACTGAAAGGGGACAGGTTTAGAACCAATGCCAGGAAGTTCTTCTTCACCCAGAGAGTGGTGGACACATGGAACGCACTCCCGGAGGTTGTGATTGGACAGAACACAATACAGGGATTCAAAGCGGGTTTGGATAAATTCCTGAAGGAGAAGGGGATTAAGGGGTACAGATAGAAGTAGTGATAGGTTATAGGATGAGTTCAGGGACCACTGACAGGTCATGGACCTGATCGGCCGCCGCGGGTGCGGAATGCTGGGCGCGATGGACCTCTGGTCTGACCCAGCGGAGGCAACTTCTTATGTTCTTACCACTGCAACAGTGTGTGCTAAATCCACAATTCTTTTCAAATCCCTCCAGTACACAGGGGCAGGACATGGGCATGTCACTAAGTGATGCATGGAACTTATAGAACAGGGGTGTCAAAGTCCCTCTTCAAGGGCCGCAATCCAGTCGGGTTTTCAGGATTTCTCCAATGAATATGCATGAGATCTATTTGCATGCACTGCTTTCACTGCATGCTAATAGATCTCATGCATATTCACTGGAGAAATCCTGAAAACACGACTGGATTGTGGCCCTTGAGGAGGGACTTTGACACCCCTGTTATAGAACATTATCACCTATGCACATTGTATGGTCAACTTAGGAGCGCCCACTTACACTCACTAAGTAGGTGTGCCTAACTTCTTGCACACCAATTTGGCTTCACACTAATAGCTTATAACAGCTATGGGTGTCCTTAAACCATTAAAGAATTGGTTTTAAGCATGCCCTTTCCTGGATCCTAAAAGAGAAAATTTGATCACATGTCTAATCTTTTGAGAAATCTTCACTGGCTCTCTGTCTTATCTTAGAGTACAGTTTAAATGCGCTTCTATGGTTTTTAAAATCGTACACGGATTATTTGCGTCTCTGATTCCTCTATCTTTGAATAATCAGAGATCTTCTGATTCAAGAATCTCTCAGAAATTTAAACTGTTCTTTCCATCTTTAAAAGGAATAAAATCTATTGGTAATATTACTCGATATTTCTCATATGCTTTTACAACGATTTGGAATGGGATTCCCTCTTGCGTTAGAGCTCTTCTCTCCTTCCAGATTTTCTGTAAATCTATGAAAACACTGTTATTTCAACAGTTCTTAGAAAATTGTTCTAATCAAATTTAGTTATCTTCTCTCTAGGATGAGGGTCTTCATTAATAACTTATTTTCTCTCTAATCCAAATACTTTCTCTTCGATTATCGATTTTTATGTGAACCGAGGCGAGCTCCTTTTTGGGGAGATAACACGGTATATAAATACAAGATTTAGATTAGATTAGAACTGCTGCCTACCAGCATAGCCTGTTATGGGGTAGGGAATGTGCATTAACTGCACATTAGGTTCAACGTGGACAAGTGTAAAGTGATGCATGTCGGTAACAAAAATCTCATGCACGAATACAAGATGTCCGGGGCGGTACTTGGAGAGACCTCCCAGGAAAGGGACTTGGGAGTTCTGATCGACAAGTCGATGAAGCCGTCCACGCAATGTACGGCGGCGGCATAAAGGGCAAACAGAATGCTAGGATAAAGAAGGGGATCACGAACAGATCGGAGAAGGTTATCATGCCGCTGTACTGGGCCATGTTGCGCCCTCATCTGGAGTACTGCGTACAGAACTGGTCACCGTACATGAAGAAGGAGATGGTACTCCTTGAAAGGGTCCACAGAAGGGCGTCTAAGATGGTTAAGGGGTTGGAGGAGCTGCAATACAGCGAAATATTAGAGAAACTGGGCCTCTTCTCCCTCAAACAGAGGAGATTGAGAGGGGACATGATTGAAACTGTCAAGGTACTGAAGGGGATAGACTTAGTAGAGAGAACGAGAGGGCACTCTCTAAAGTTGAAAGGGGATAGATTCTGTACAAACATAAGGAAGTTCTTCTTCACCCAGAGAGTGGTGGAAAACTAGAAGGCTCTCCCGGAGGCTGTCATAGGGGAAAACCCCCTCCAGTGATTCAAGACAAAGTTAGACAAGTTCCTACTGAACAAGGACATACGCTGATAGGGATAGTCTCAGTTAGGGCGCTGGTCTTTGACCAGAGGGCTGCCGCGTGAGCGGACTGCTGGGCATGATGGACCACTGGTCTGAGCCAGCAGCAGCAATTCTTATGTTCTTGCCATAGACCACATGTCATAATAACATTATACCAGCCATACTGGTTAAAACCAATGGTCCATCTAGCCCAGTATTATATTTCCACAGTGACCAATCCAGGCAAAAACCCAAATAGTTGCAACATTACACACTACTGATCCCAGGGCAAGCATTGGCTTTCCCCATGTCTGACTCAATAGCAGACTATGGACTTTTCCTCCAGGAACTTCTCCAAACCTTTCTTTTGTTTTTTAAAATTCAGCTACACTAATTGCTGTTACCATATCCCTTGGCAATAAATTCCAGAGATTAACTACATGTGTTTGTTGAGTGAAAAATATTTCCTCCTATTTGTTTAAAAAGTATTTTCATATAACATCATTGAGTGTACCCGATTCTTTCTAATTTTTGAAAAAGCAAAAAAAAAAAATCAATTCACTTTTACCTGTCCTACACCACTCAGGGTAGACCTCAGCCATATCTCCCTCAGCTTTCTTTTTTCCATGCTAAAGAGCCCTAACCTCTTTAGTCCTTCTTCATACGAGAGGAATTCCATCCTCTTTATCATTTTGGTTGCCCTTCTTTGAAACTTTTCTAATTCTGCTATATCTTTGTTGCGATACAGTGACCACAACTGAATGCAATACTGAAAAGTGAGGTTGCACCATGTCACTGGTTCACACAGTGCAAATGTAAGTGAAAAACATGGCTGCATTTTAGAACTGCATATTCAGAAGTCCTACCTAGCCAGATAGGGCCTGCTAAAGAAAACTCTGCAAAATGTCTAGCAAAAATTATAATTTAATTGCAGTGAAGAGGAAGTTGGTTCCTGACGCAGTGGATCGCGAAACAAGGTCTTGCAGGGACTCTTGTTGAACTTGTCATGCAGTGAAAGCTTTTGGGGATCACAATCATCGTTTGAGATTGAAGGAATTTTTTTAAGACTCATCGATGTTTGCACACATTCTAGCTATGGCCTGCCTGGGAGCAATAAGCAATGAATGCTTGGCTTTCACAATTGTTTTTCTTTTGAACTTCCTTTTGCATACTTAAATAACATTTACACTGCAGAGTGATAGATTTTTTTTTTTTTTGCAACTTGGTTTTTGCCCCCCGTTTTTTTGCCAGAGACCTTTTTATCTCTATTTGGAGAAGTTTTTTTTCCTTCTCTGGTTGGTTTTCGGGGCGGGCCAATGATTAGAGTAAGTATACCTGGAGTCGTGATTGTGACTGGCAAATTATAATTTTTGCTAGCCATGTTGCAGAGTAAATGTGAGATGCATTTTTGTTCTGTGACGGGATTAGATATTATTGCATCTCTTCTCCTTATAAGTGCCGATAGTTAGGAATAAAAAGAACTCAGACGGGTCAGGCAGTGACAAAACATCTAAAAATTGCCCTGTTAAATATTATGCAAGAAATTAGGGACATGTTCAATATGAAACTATATTTCTTACAACATGTGCTTTAATTTATTCAGTGACTGTGACTTTTAAGTTAGGTATTTGAACTATATAGCAAATGTTTGACAATAAAGCTCTCCGTTTGTAATTACTTGTAATAAAAATCACCACATCCAAAAAGCCAGCAGTTGCATGATATAAGAAGCAACGCCAAGTATCGCTGATCTGAGATATGTCCATGTAAAACCTGCCTGGCTTACAAAAATCAATCTATCTTGTTATTAAAGATGTGTAAAAGCTGCCTTTCGATTCGTAATGTACGATACATAAAAAGAGAAAGGAAAAGAGAAACAACTAATTTATCAGAAAAGCAGACAGGCAGAATGTTTTCTAATATCCTTCATGTCATCAGGATCAGAAATGCTAGAGGAAAGAGAGAGAATAAGGTTGTGCTAATAGACTTACATTAAACCAAATAAAATCAGTTTCAAATGACTAGGGAGAAGTAGTGAAACAAGAATGCCCTTGGGGTCAGAGTCTGTTTATCCACTGCGTATCATACCTTTTTATCACAATTACCTAAAGTGGTACATTTGTATTTCTGCGATGTATGGAATTCATTACCTAGTTTTGCAATGAAATTATCACACTGTGGCTGGGACATCTGCACCCTGTCATACATCATCCTATTCATTTCTAGTTAATTTAATCCTAATATCTGCCTCCGTGATAAGACAGATGTTCAGATGTACTCCAGGTTCGATAGTTTTCTGCCTTAAAGAAACTTTTATAGTCTCAGAAGAAATGATATCTTCTAGACACACATCTTAAAATCTTATGAGTTTCCACTTTCAAGATGGCTTTTTCTCTGTCTAGTGGGGAAACTCGTCCTGCTAATATTTGTTTTGTAACATAGAGAACATTAGAAGATTGACTTTTATGAACAAGGTCTGTCTATTTTAGTAATAAACCTGAGAGTTTTAATAGCCATGGTGGTCTCGGAGAAAACTGGAATCATTGCAGACTGGGAGATAATCTATTGCCATGGTTCCAAAGGTGGGTTTGAATAAACCACTACAATATGCTTGGATAGATTTACATGCTTTGCCTCCATGGCTAAGTTTCTATTAAACTAACAAAAAAAAAGATGTTCCAGTACATGAGATTCTGGGACCTCATTAGTTCATCTAAGAAATGGATCTCTTCGATCTATTTAAAAAAAAAAAAAAAAAAAAGCACCTAGCAATTTTTCTCTGCCTTTTCTGTATTTGAAGTAAAAATTAATTTAAAAGGACTGGTCTTTCCTCCCCTCCAGACTGGTCTTGTTCACTTTTTTAAAGTGTTTAGATGACCATAACAGCTGTTTCAAAACAAAAATGTCTAAATCCAACTTGGATGTTTCCAGCTGAACAATGGCCATTTTCAAATGGCAAACTGCAGAACATCCAAATATATATATTTTTAAATTGTCTACTTAAGACTTCTTGACCACTGGGATGTCTAGGCTGTCAGAACCTCTAACTTTATACCCCATTTTTGATCGGAAAAACACCCAGGTTGAAAAAACCCTAATCCTGACCATTAGGGGTGGGGCCAGCATAGTAATGGACATCCCTTCACATAAAGGGTGCCAGCTGTATATCTCACCACAACCCTCTTAAAATTTATGGTGAACCCTCCAAACCTACTATACCCTCCTGTGTACTACACCAATAGCACTTATGGTTGCAGGTGGCACCTATTTGGCAGTATAGTAGGGCTTGGGTGAGCTCACTCGTTCTTCCATAAAGGTAGTGGTTAGAGTGGGTTATGGACCTGGGTCCTCCTCTCTATGTTTCACTGGCCCACCCACCAGGCTACTTAAGATACCTGTGTGCAACTCTACTAGGATTTCCCATACCAGATGCTGCTGTTTTAAAGGCAGGTATGTTCCTTTTTGTTCTCATTTTTGTGTGCCTGGAACAGGCTGCCTGAATCAATACGTCGTGCTCCAGCCCTAGCAGTGTTCAAATCCAAGCTAAAAGCCTACTTTTTTCAATCTGTTTTCAACTCTTAACCCCGACTCACTGCTGTCAGATGCCTAAACCCACTGTATCATTTCCTCTACCATAATCTCCCCAACCCTGAAATGTCCTGTCTAAATTATATTGTAAGCTCTTCTGAGCAGGAACTATTATATGTTAAAATGTACAACGCTGCGTATGCCTTTCAGCGCTATAGAAATAATAAATAGTAATAGTAGCGTGGTGGAAGGGGGGCACCTTTGTGGCACTTAGACCCTTCTAAAACAGGTCTAGTTCCAAATGTATAAGTTCTATCCAGGATGTCTTGCAAAATGTTTGATCATTGCAAGATATCCATATCTAACCCGGCTTTGTGACTGCCCAAAGCCTACCCATAACACGCCTCTACCATGTGCTCTGGACGTAAAGAGACTGGAACGCCTCGCTAGACATACAGAAATACAGTTTTGAGTATTGGTACTTGGAACGTCCTGAAGATTAGGACGTCCAAGTGCCAATTTAGGATACTTTTTGGATGCCTATGATTCTGATTCTGAGCCTGATAATCTCTTCTACAATATACATGCTATTTCCTATAGCTTAATCTGAGCATCTGCCTCAGCACCCTGAGGTTATGAGTTTGATTCCCACTACAGCTCCTCATGACTCTAGACAAATCCCTTAACGCTTCATTGCTCCAGGTACTAAAGGCTAGATTCACTAAGGCCATGGTTTGAATCCGATCCATGAGCGATCGGATCCGATCCATGGCTGGGGGGCTGATTCACAAAGCGCCCTCATTCAAATGAGGGTGTTCAGAATCACGCCCCCAACTGACCGCCTGGATCGCTCTCCAGCAATCCCAACGCATGCGCAGACCATCTACTTTGCCTGTAGATGGTCTGCGCATGCTCACTATGCTTGAAACTTATTTTTTTTGAGTCGGGAAGAACTTTACTGCTTTACTTTACTTTTTTACTTTGCGAGCCCGTAGTTTTGACCAGCTTTAAATCCATGGGTTAAAACCACGGGCTTGCACTGTGGGAAAGGGCAGGAGATCGGGGCAGAGAGCAGAGAAGCAGGATTAGGGCAGAGAGCAGAAGGAGATCGGGGCAGAGAGCAGGAGATCAGGGCAGAGAGCAGAAGGTGATCGGAGCAGAGAGCAGTAGAGAGAAGCAGGATCGGGGCAGAGAGCATGGCGGCAGAAGGCAGGGCAGTCGGAAAGGACCTGAGCGACTGGTCCTCAGTGGTCGTTTATTTTTTGATCGGTCAGCCCAGTCCCTCATTTTTTTTAGTGAATCACTGCTTGCCTACATTTGAATGCCGTTCTCCCTCATTTGCATGCGTGGATTGGAGGATGATTGGGACAGAGATTAGTGAATCGGGTCAGAGGAAAATCGGGTCGCCAAAGGGTCGCTAAGTGGTCGGGACTAGCCCTTAATAAGTACCTGTCTGAAATACAAAGGGGATGGGACTTAATATACCATTTTTTCCTTGAAAACCTGCCTGCCTGCCCGCCCACCCCACCCCGAAGGACCGCTCGCCCCCTGGCCTCCCCGCACCACTATGAAGCAGCACTACCTATGCTCCCAGCCTTGCCGTTCATCCCCCCACCACCACCCCCGAAGGACCGCTCGCCCCACTGACCTTCCTGCACCACCTATGAAGCAGCCGCAGCAGGATCCCGACGTCAGCGATCTCTGTGCTGCTTAGGCGCTGCTTCCTGCGCCGCGTTCCCGCCCCTCCTCTGACGTCTGATCTGAATTTGATTGGCTGAAAGCATCTGCCAGTTGCCTGCTCAGCCAATAAAATTCAGAGCAGTGCCCTCAGGGCCTTTAGGGGATGGGATGAATCCCCTAAAAGCCCTGACTATTTGCCACTGGGATTTACACCAGGTTTTAGCTGATAACAGGGCATAGTTAACATGTGTTAACTGCACAACTTTAACACAATGCACTGGGAAGGAGCAGGCCCACCATTCAGATGAAGGCGGGTCTGCAGGATGGATGGAGGAAGCATTCGACCGGCCGGCCAACTACTAAAGGTAGTGGGGGAGTTCGGGTGTTGGGGGGGGGGTTGGTCCAGCTAGGCTAAGTGGGTCTGGCTAGGCTGGGGGGTTGGTGGCCTACCATGGCGGGGGTGGGGGGGTGGGGGTCCTCCTGGTTGTGATCATTACGGGGGATGGAGGAATAACTGGCAGGAGAAACTGGGCATCCCTCCTGTTGGTAGTCCTCACTGGGGGGGGGGGGGGGGGACAGGTCCTTGCCGCAGCTGCTAAACTGATTGCGACAGTGAGGTTCCCTTGCTGATCAGTTCAGCAGCCGCGTTTACTTTAAGGCCAGCAAACATTTCAGGCACCTTCCACGGGCCTAAGGAGGCGCCTAGGGTCGCTTAAGGCCAATTCTGGGTGAAACCATGTTCATGCCTAGCCTTAGGTGAGGTTAGGTGGCCCTATGTGTGTCATTAGGTGGCCCTACGTGTGTCACTAGGTTCCCGGAGGCACCTACAATGTAGGCAGCGGTCTGCCTTGGGAGGTTTTTTTTTCCAAAAGCGTGCATCCTGATTGGCTTTTAGGCAGTGATAGGCCGCCTAAAATCAGGACTCTGTTTATAGAATTTGCCCCAGAGTGTATTTGTGTGTTCTACTATGCTTCTAATGTTTTGCAATCTTGGTGTGTGCTCTGACCCTACCCCATACCCGTTTCATTTATATTCTGTCCCTGCTGCTCCTGCTTACTCTCTACTCAACTATAGCTGCTCCACTTCTGTCCATTCCTCCCTTCCCGTTAACCTGCTGCCCCAATCCCTTGATCCTCCCAACCCTGTATTCCATCCCTGTTTTAAGCTGTTGTGTTTGCCTGTATGGGGGTATCTCGGTGATTGTGTGTGTCTCAATATCAGTGAACATAAGAATTGCCGCTGCTGGGTCAGACCAGTGGTCCATTGTGCCCAGTAGTCCGCTCCTGCGGCGGCCCCTAGGTCAAGGACCTGAGCCCCGAGTCTAGCCTGCTAGTATGTGTTTGTGAGTGTGTGTGTGTGGTGCTGCTGCAATTGCTTGTGTCCCATTGTCTGTGAGTATGTTTGCAGTGGAGAATGATGGCTGAGCTTTTCATGTGCTGGTTGATGGCATGTCAGGGGTGTGGTGACAGGAGAGGGAGTGGTTGAGCCCGAGAGTCGATGCAGAGGGTGTTCAGGCCCAGGACCAGGTTTGTTTTATGTTTGTGGTATATTAAATAAATTGAACTTGACAGTTAGGGGGAATGGTTAATCTGCTGGCTAGAGCGGTAGGCAGTGGGGAAGTAGGGTTATGGATTGAAGGCTATATCAAAAAGGTGGGCTTTTAGTATTCTTTTAAATAAGGGAAGGGGTGTGGCAGACAAACCCAGGTAGTTTATTCCAGGCATAGCTCCAGTGGAGCAGCTGATCTGAGGAATGGAGAATAGGGCATGGGGCAGATAAGCACCTAACTCTCAATAATCGATTGTTACCACCTAATTGACTAATTAGTTTACACACACAGCTGGGATCTGTGCCCAAATTTGGATGATCTACAGAAGAACCCTGGGGAAGATATGCCAATATGAAGTTATGCTAATATTCTATAATGGAATCAGGGTGCCCATTCAAGGATAGGTTCTCACCGCAGGGCTACAGGCCATCTAAAGTACGATACCTGCTTATAGAATTGCCACCTTAACAAACCAGCTAGCTCGCTTAATTCCTAAACCATGAAACCTCATATATCTTCTGGAACATCACTGTGTATATATTTTATCCGACGCATAAGCTTGCTTTAGCTTTAATCTATACAACTGTCTGAACAAAATTCTCTGCACTACGAATGCGTTATGTATGAGGCATGACCGGAATATATTGCTCTTTTTTCTTTCCTAAGCAAGAACAGGTGATAATTTACTATTTCCTGAATGGCTAACAGTTGCCCTCAGTGCAACACTTCAGATGTGAGAGTGCAGAAAGCTGTAGCAGATTTCCTCTCAAGTAATGAAACAGCATGTGCTATCAGCTACACTATGACATATTTTTTTTTCCTTCTTGGTCATTAGTTCTGAATACTTGCTTTATCAAAATAAAATGTTAAAGCATGTAATATTTCTAAATCCAGAGTCTAACATGCAAACATTGAATATTAGTGCATTTGTCAAATAACATTCAATTATGCAAATCAAGGGTCTTTGCGTTTAGAAAGTAACAGATCCAGTTTGTCACATTCCTTCTGGTTAACCTAGAATCCTGATCCGATATGCTATATTTTTCATGTTTTCACTGTTGAAGCTCTGACTTTTAAAAGTCTGAGATGAGAAACAGTGCCCGGTTTTGTAGACAGCACAGTATAAAAGACATTTTAAAACAAAATATAGAAATAAATATTTGCAAGGCAGCATCAGGATACCATGAACGTTTCAGACATCATAGGGTTATCCGCTCGCCCATTGTGAGAGAATTTACATTGGCTCCTGCTGGAATGAAGGTTTGATTTAAAGTTCAGTATTTGATTTTTCAGGTTTTACGTAGCCGTGCTAGTGGCTGCTGCTGCGGTAATTGCTCCAACATCCATAGGGAATTAATGGATGTTGGCATGTTTGCCACGCGGCAGCCGCTGGCACGGCTTTGTAAGAGAAGCCCTGAGTACCTCCAGTAATTGGATGCTAACAAATATTGGCATTAAAGGCTTGATTCTATAAACGGTGCCTGGATCGCGGATACCCAGTGACGCCTAACTGATATCTATGCATAATAACATAAGAATAGCCTTACTGGATCAAACCAATGGTCCGTCTAGCCCAATACGAGAGGAGTTCCATCTCCTTTATCATCTTGGTTGCTCTTTGAACCT
Organism: Geotrypetes seraphini; assembly: GCF_902459505.1. Classification (NCBI taxonomy): domain Eukaryota; kingdom Metazoa; phylum Chordata; class Amphibia; order Gymnophiona; family Dermophiidae; genus Geotrypetes; species Geotrypetes seraphini. The sequence goes on along the minus strand of NC_047102.1, from coordinate 28,358,746 downwards.
TTTCTAGTGCTGCTATATCTTTCTTTTGAGCTAAGGAGACAAGAACTGAATGCAGTACTCAAGGTGATGTCGCACCATTGAGCGATACAGGGGCATTATAATATTCTTAGTCTTGTTTACCATCCCTGGGCTCACAGTCTATCTAATGTACCTGGGGCAATAGGTGGATTAAGTGACTTGCCCAGGGTCATAAGGAGCAATGTGGGTTTGAACCCACAACACCAGGGTGCTGAAGCTGTAGCTTTAACCACTGCACCACTCTCTCCACTGACAGCTGTCTTGGCTAAATCATCAGGAAACACTGGATTTGTGTTGTGCCTTTGATATCACTGTATACTATACTACTTAAACATATTCACTTTACATATTGCTATTTATTTTTGTCCTTTGAGAGACCTCATGATATAATGGGCAAGATGTCAGTAATAATTAAGAAATAGTGCCCTACATATACGAACAGAAAAAAATATTTTAATAATAACTCCCAGTAGAAAATCTGAGAAGTAATGCATTGGATCTAAAAATGTTTAGAACCCTTTCTAAATTGATAGTGCTCTGTCTGCAATGTTTTTTACATACTCCGAGAATCTCACTGGTTACCAGTCTCTCATAGAACAACTTATAAAATTCTTCTCTTAGCCTTTAAGATCAAGACTTCTCATCAGCCTGCCTTCCTTGATAAATATCTCATTCCACACACCCCTTCCAGGGCTTTCAGGTCTACTAACCAGAACTTAAAACAGACCTTTCAATCAAGGATTTATACTATATCAAAAACACAATTTTCTCTGTTGTTGAAACCCTCTCTTTGGAATGCAATGCCATCAAATTTTTGTCCTGAAAATTCCTTAAACAAGTTTAAAACACTCCTTAAGACATTTCTCTTTAAAGATGCTTATCAAAATTGCAACTGAGGTCCCAAATAAAAACAGGACAACAAAAATGCTTCTAGGAAGCAATACTCCTTTTTCCCTCTCGTTTTATCCTCCCTTCCTCTCCTCATTTTATTTTTATTTATACAATGTAACTTAAAATCCTTCCCTTCCCTTTTCTCCCCTTTTGTCTCATACCCTTCGTAATCAAGTCTTTGTATCGACCTTATCCCCCCTATTTTGGGTTTTTTTTTTATAAACAACTTTTTTATAATTTTTATCTTTTATTACTGTAAACCGACCAGATACTTGTGATGGTCAGTATATCAAAATTTTAATAAACTTGAAACTTAAAACTATGTGATTTGAGGTGTACATTTTATTTGTAACATTAAAAGAACACATAACTTTATAGTTTACTTAGGTGTAGAGTGTATATATAAGAACATAAGAATTGCCATACTGGGACAGACTGAAGGTCCATCAAGCCCATTATTCTGTTTCAAACAATGCCCAACCCAGGTCCGAAGTACCTAGCTAGATCCCAAGTAGCAATACAGATTCTCTGTTGCTTATCCTAGGAATAAGCAGTGGATTTTTCAAAGCCATCTCAATAATGACTTATGGACTTCTCTTTTATGAAATTATCTAAACCTTTCTTAAACCCCGCTAAGCTAAACAATTTCACCACATTCTCCAGCAACAAATTCCAGAGTTTAATTACACGTTGAGTGTCCAAAAAATGAAGTGCAAGTTACAAAATAACTTATTTTCCTGATTTCTCACAACTATTACATGTTGGAAAAGATAAGAAAATTACTTTTGGCTGTAAATCGGCAACAGCTATGGCATGGCTGAAGATTTGTCATAGTTATCCCATTGAGAGAAAATTCAGTTTTTCAAAGATACGGGTATACTGTACACTGGAATAGTTTTTGTTACAGTGTTTCATAGTCAGAGTGGTTCAAGTTTTATTTTGATTTGATGAATCGCTTATTCAAATTTACTAAGAGAGTTATAATAAAAGAAAGATAAACATACATTTAGACATACTATTTTAAATTTAAAAAAGACGGGTTAGACCGACAGACTTACAAACTAATCGGTACACAAGGGATGGAGGGGTAAAGTTACAATTCAATACTTTAAAGTAAAAAAAAATAACCATAGATGGAAAAAACATTAGGGAGGGAGTAGTATAAACCTGGAGGGTAACTACTTAAGATTTGAATATAATTTAAAGGTTAAAAGCATCTTTAAAAGGGAAACTTTTTAAGTTATTTTTAAAATGGCTAAGATCCTTTTCCTCTCATATATTGAGGCAAAGTGTTCCAAAGTTGCGAGGCCATCACTGAAAACATATCATGTTGTCGAGTTCCGATAACTTTCAGGGAGGGGACTGCTATGAGCTTTTGGCTAGCAAGAGATATTTGAAAATTGACCTCTATAGATCTAGAACAGGGGTGCCCACACTTTTTTGACTCGCGAGCTACTTTAAAAATGACCAAGTCAAAATGATCTACCAACAATAAAATTTTTAAAAAACACAACGCACACTGTACGCATAGAATTGTTAATTATCATTCCTATTCCGGGGTTTTTTCAAAGAGGTCAAAGCAGATGACTCTATGCACTGTCACCTCAGTAACAACCACACAAAAATAGACAAAACACCCCCCCCCCTTTTTACTAAACCACAATAGCAGTTTTTAGCGCAGGTAGCTGCGCTGAATGCCCAGCGCTGCTCTGGACGCTCATAAACTCCCTGCGCTAAAAAACACTATTGTGGTTTAGTAAAAGGGGACCATATTGTAAAATATAGACAGCAGATATAAATTCAGACACATTTTGATCACTAAATTTAAAATAAAATCATTTTTCTTACCTTGTCTGGTGATTTCATGAGTCTCTGGTTGCACTTTCTTCTTCTGACTGTGCATCCAATCTTTCTTTCAGCCGGTATGCTTCCTCTCCTCCAAACCTCATTCCCTCCCCCAACTTTTTCTTCCTCTCTCCCTACCCTTTCTTTCTTTCTCTCTTCATGCCCCCTTTCTTTTTTTCCTATTTCTCTTCTTTCCTTCTGTCTCCCTGCCTGCCCCCTTTCTTTCTTTCTCCCTGCCCTTCCCCAAGCCACTGCCACTGCCATCGGGGAACAGGACCCAAACGCCACCAACGGATAACAGGCCCCAAAGCCGACGCCGCCCCATGCTCTCTCTGCTTCGGGCCGATCAATCTTCCTCTCCCCGACGTCAATTCTGCCGTCGGAGAGGAAGTTCCGCCCAGCCAAGCAGCGATTGGCTGGCCCGAACTTCCTCTCCGAAGGCAGAATTGACGTCGGGGAGAGGAAGATTGATCGGTCAGATAGATCGCCAAGGCAAAGGGAGTCCTGGATGATCGACTCACTTTGCCTTGGCGAGCTACCGGTCGATCGCGATCGACCTGTTGGGCACCCCTGATCTAGAAGATGTAATAGATCAAATTGATCAACTTGAGACACCATAATACAATACAGTGTCTTACATACCGCAATTATCTGCAAGGAATCTACGCAGTTTACAATAAGATTTTGATCCAGTTCTTGAGTTACATTGTTAGAGGAGAGTTGGTTTTAGAAGGGGTGAAGGATAAGAGAGTAGCTATATAGAGAAGATATATGTCTTTAGTTTCTTCCATAATTCAAGGTAGGTGGTGGGTTATCTTAGATGTATTGGCAATCACCAAGACTACACAGTATTCAAGCTCAAATATGAGATTTCTAACCTGAATTCAATCAAGTTTGGGAAGGGTACATAGGATCTCTAAGGGATATAAAAGAATAGTATAATGAGCAGACTAGAGAGACTATATGGTCTTTATCCGCCTACATTTTTTTTCTGTTTCTATGCTACTGACAATTTATCATCGCAAAATAGCCACAATAACTGAGAACTGGAGGGTCGCCAATGTAACAACAATTTTTCGAAAGGGCTTCTGGAATGATCTATGAAACTATAGACCAGTGAGCCCGATATTGGTACCAGGCAAAATAGTAAAGCAATAATAACAAATACAATTTCTGACCATTTGGATGACCTTCCACTGCAACTTGGTCCCTCTTCTTTGATACCGCTCACATGATATTTACTATGTATGTTTACTGTGCTTTTTGATATGCTCAGAGACATGGAGATCAACAGGGAACTCTGTCCCAATTTTGTGTCTCACTACCCAATCATTGCACACATATTTGTATATGAAATCAATGATTTGAAAAAGTTCCACTCTTTCCAGTGTTCAAATGCTTTTTTTTTTCTTTCAAAAGTACTTATGTTAGAACTAACAAACTTATATTGAGAAGCTTTAGGGTCCCGGCATGGACCATGTTTCATTTCCTGCTTCAGGCAACCCAAATTTAACTCTTTAATCTATACCCTGTACTCTGTAACTCTCTTCGTGTCAGGACTCTGAAGCTTCTCAAGATACATTTATTAGTTCTAACATAAGTACTTTTTGATAAAAAGCATTTGAATACTGGAAAGAGTGGAGTTTTTTCAAATCATTGATTTCATATGCAAATATATTTGCAATGATTTGGTGGTGAGACACATAATTGGGACGGAGTTCCCTGTTGGTCTCCATGCCTTTACCCCACAGTAAATATCGTGTGAGCAGTATTTAAGTTGCAGTAGACGGGATTGAAGCTTTTTTCTGGTTACATTTTCCCCTTCTTTCATGATAAAAGTTTTCCTTGTTTTGTTGTTTGACATTTGGATGACCTGACATGAAGTACAAAAATAAGTCCATTGGATACAGAAGATTCAAGAACTTCCTTTCCTCTTTCTCTATGATATAAACCAAAACAAAGACAGCTAGTGTGAAGAAGCAAAAATAAAATCAGAGAAAGTTAAGAAACATAATTCAGCAGTCGGACAGCCATTTTGGTCAAACCCTCCCTCCTCTCAGCCCACACTCACACACACCCAAGTCTGAGCTTCTTTGTTGTTTTTTTTTTAATAGCAGTATTTTTATGAGACCTAAGTTGTTTTCCAAGTTCATGCAGAAATTGTGCCATGAAAAATGAATACTTAGCCAGTAACACATACGTTTAGATTCCTGGCTTTTAGGTTTTGGAAAAAATGCACCTAGTTGTTTTCTTATTACAATACTGCTGGTTTTGTTCACCAGTTCATGTTTTTCTTGGCGTGCAGTGTGGTGGAACATTTAAAATTATGGTCTATACCTTCCAATGTCTACTCTGTAAGTCCATCATCTAATTCTAAAATCGTGAATCAACAAACATGTTCTAGTAGCCAACAAAGACGACATTATTTTATTCCTAAATGTTTAGTTCTATTCTAAATTTATAGTAAAAGGGCTTCAGAAACAAAGATGAGGCCCCTATCCAAACTCAATCTTGCTTTTGTATAATAATATCGCTTTCTTTTACAAAGCCATGGTAGAGGTTTCTACTGTGGGCTGGCATTGTAAAAGGAACCCTACGTCTCTAAGGGGGGGAAGTTATCAATGCAGGCTAAAGTTATGACAGGTTATTTTTTCACAAGTAGGATTTTTTAGCACAAGGTTTAGCAATGCCTGTGCTAAAATAATCCAATTTGTGGTAAAGTAACTACAAATTCCGGTGGAACAGCGGTGGAACATTTAGCACCCCCGGGCCACGGTAGGAACCTTTACCACGGCTTAGTAAAAGGGAGGCCTTAGATTTTTATATATGAAAATTCCTCCAAGTCTTCTTTGCATTTTATTATATTTTCTGATGGTCTTCACTACTGACCATTTGGAATTTCGGTAGCTTTTGTCCCCATCAGGATCCTCGTTTGCCAAATGTCAATGGCATTCAAGTTCTGAGGAAATCCCTTTACGTTATTCATCTTTACTTGTTTTATTTTAGAACAGAGTCGCACAGTGGTCTCATCTTTCTTCAGACATTTTTCTTTTATTCCTACAGATGCACATTTTAGGTCCTGCTGTGATAAAGTTGAATTTTTCTTCTCTCCTTTGCCTTTCTTCTAAGAGCAACAGAAAAATAGACACTGGATGCATTTTTAAAAATTCCTATAGCATTCAAGCAGATATTACACATATGTCATGGTTTTTCACACTGTGATTTCAAGAATACATTTGTGCCTTAAGGTGCCTTCATTAATTAAATGAATTATTTTCATCATAAAAATGTGGCAAGCAAACTTATCTTGTTTCCCGGTTATAAATAATGCAAGGACCAATCAGCATCCATATTTGTGCCATCTCTTTGAATCACGCCAGGCATTGCAGCAAGCTAAGCTACCGGGAACCCAGAAAAACTTTTACTCACAAATAAAATCCCCATAGAAGCTCTAGTCGTTTCAGATTAAAATTTCCCGTGAGTGAATAAAAACTTATATTAATGGAGGCATGGGGGGAAGAAAAAGTCCAACGCAAGTTTCAACCAAAAGGGAAGTATGTACTCTAATAAAATCATGCACTCATTTTTCTTGAGAGCACCCAAAACTCTGAGGTCATGACAATGACCGTTTGGTGAATGGACTCAGTCCCTATTTGACAGCACATTTGTTTAAGACAGTGTTGCAGACAATTGTTCTCTCAGCTCTCGATTATTGTAGTTTGGTGCTCCTGGGAGTACCGGGGTCGGCTTTGTGCACGCTCCAGGTTGCCCAAAATTCAGTGGTCAGATCTCCGTTTAGCTTGGGAAGACGAGAACATATGATAGAATATTATGTAACTTTGTATTTGTTGAAGTTGAGGGATAGGATACCTTATAAGTTATTGTTAATCGTTCACATGTGCCTGCACAATTTGGCTCCAAACATCTCCTCCACGTGCTCTGCCTCGCTTGCTTCGGTTCGCAGAACACTTGCATAGATCTGCAAATCCTATCTGCAAGAGATCTGAAGTTAACATCATCCAGAGATAGTATTTTCCATTGCACTGGGCCCAGGGAATGGAATAATCTCCCTGAGTATATTCGCCCACAGCAGAATATATATAATTTCAAGAGATTACTCAAAAGGCATCTGTTTAGTCAGATGAAATACAGAGTCTGAGATTGAATGAATGAGGAAGAGTAGAGATTGATGATAGTAGGGTGTTGGTATTTTATTGTCTGGATTGTTTTTCCTGTTTTGTAGGTATGTTTGTCATTGATTCGACTTGTCTGTTATATGTAATTTTACATTTTTGTATGTGAGTATGTAACAAGGCCTGGATAAGGGTGGGATATAAATAAAACAAAAAAAAAATGGTCCTCACAGCTGCCACTGAGGAAGAACTGGAGTAGCAGGCAATGACTTCAAACTGGACCCTCCTCCATATGCACAGCAAACACCTGTCCCATGCTCCCAGATGGTGTTCTGCATGGAGAGTGTGGAAGGAGCAAAATTAAATAGGGCTCAGATATTTCCTGGCCAGCCACCTTAGTTCTGACCCTGTGACCTCTTTGAGGAATCTGATAGACCCTTCCTGACATGGGAGGATCCACATGTGAACAATATTCTTTTATGATACCCTGTGGTGATGGGACAGAAATGGCATGATGACCATGAGGGTCTCCAAGTTACCAAGAATTAGTGAGCTGAATGAAACTATTGATGCTAGGACAGCTCCTCTAAAAAGAGTGTAGCTGCTTATGGTATACTTACTTTTAATATGTATTGTTTACATTTATTTTAATTATGTATGTTTTATTGTAACTCGCTCAGAATGGTTGGATGTTTGCGAGTAATACATTTTTAAATAAATAAATCCCACGTGCCTGTCCCACGCTTTCTTGAATTCAGACAGTCTTGGTCTCTACCACTTCCACCAGGAGACTATTCCATGCATCTGCCACCCTTTCTGTCACAAAAAGTATTTCCTTAGCTTACTCCTGAGCCTATCACCTCTTCATCCTATGCCCTCTCATTCCGGAGCTACCTTTCAAATAAGAAGAGAAGACGGTTGGACAGGTTAGAGCCTGATATTGAGCAGTAATTGGCAAAATGTATCCAGAGGATGCAGCCACACTAGTTTGCCAATCAAATTTTGACTGGGATTTGGGCATCCAGGTTTATTGAATAGCCCGCAACCAGATATGTGTGCAGATCCTAACTGATCAATAATTGATTGCCAGCCTCTAATGATTGCTACTACTAATCATTTCTATAGCGCTTCTAGACATACGCAGTGCTACACACATTATTTCCAGGTACTTTTTCAGTCCCTAGTGGACTCACAATCTAAGACCTTCTTTTACTAAGCTGATTACTATGGCAGCCCGTGGTAATTGCAACAAAGCCCGTTGGGAATTAATGGGCTTCAGTGTTGTTGGCATATGGCTTTGTAAAAGGGGGGGGGGGCAACGGAGGATTAGGTGACTTGTCCAAGGTCACAAGGAGCTGCAGTAGGAATTGAACCCAGTTTGCCAGGATCAAAGCACACTGCACTACTCATTAAGCTATTCCTCCACTCGTTAATAGCTCATTATCCAATTAAATTGTAGACGCATCTTGGATCGACACCTAAATTTGAATCTGAGGATTAATGTGCTTGACTGGATTATCTGATCATATATAATTCTCCCCCCCCCCCCCTGAAATGTTGGAGTCCAGGATTTCCTATTCCCCTCACCCCCCTCCATTCTACAAAGCTGCCGCGCGGCAATTGCTCCGATGCCCATTAAATCCCTATGGATGTCGGAGCGATCACTGCAGCTTTGTAAAAGCAGCCCTCAGTTGGGAAAGCACTGCAGGAAGCTAGATGTGGTCTACAGTTCAATTTTAATTTCTCAAAGACCATCTCAGACGTTGGGTTTCTTAGCACAAGAAAACATATCAAATTGTCTTGTTATTCTTTTGCTGATGGGCAGCGTAATTTCAATTGCAGCATAAACGATAAGGAGTTCTTTCAAGTGCAGGCTTAAAAGAGCCAGAAAACTAGCAGCAGACCAAATTAAATGAAATCCAAATGCAAAAATAATTTGGCCAGTTACATTATGGTAAAATTGGTTTCCACAAATCTCAGGAGTCAAATGAATATAAGATTTAAAAAATTAAAAAAAAAAAAAAAAGTCTTGGCCTCATCCCCACAATGCTGGAAAAAACAGCAACTAGTCAAACAAGTTCAAAAGTGCAGACTTACAGAATGACCTAATAGCGCATTTGCATGTTTTTAGTAAACTTGCTCTTGTCAGAGTAGAAGGGGTTGTAGTGCAGTGTGAGGCATCTCACTTCACATACAGTTCATTCTGCTGCCCCTCACTATGGGCTAGATTCACAAACCTGCCTGATCCAGGCAGGTCTGATGAATTCGCTAAACTCAAACATGCAGATGGGGGCGATCGGAGGAACACCCCCATCTGCCGGCACAGATCGCAGGTCTGCAATCCCAAAGCATGCGCAGACCATCTGTAGATGGTCTGTGCATGCGTCTAGACCTGACTTTTTTTTTTTTTTAACTTTCATGCGCGCCAACTCTCCTGCTCTCCCCTTTCTCTTGCCGCCTTCCCTGTAGTGTGGGCCCGCAGGTTTAAAGCGGGGTTGCACTACGGCATGCAGCCCCGCTTTAAACCGGCAGGCTTGCACTGCAAAGAAGGCGACAGAGCCATGGGGAGCAGAGAGGACAGGCAGGCAGGCAGGCAGATCAGGGCTGCAGGAGGCATTTGGGGCTTCAATAGAGCAGGAGAGTCGGAAAGATGTTTTTTGACTGCTCCCCAGCAGTCGCTTCTTCAGTTAATCGGCCAGCCCAGTCGGATGTGAAATTTTGTGTTGTGAATCGCGTCCCTGCCTACTTTGCATGCATTTCCCCTCATTTGCATGCACAGATTGGAAGCGGTTCGCAGGAGAGGTAAGTGAATCAGGCCAGAGGGAAATTTGGTCGTAAAGGGGGTTGCAAACAAATCGGTACACGATCAGTTTGCTTTGTGAATCTAGGCCTCTCTCTCTTCTCTCTCCTTATACACCTCCCAGAGAATACCATTCATCTTTTAAGCTGCTCTTAACTGTACCCTTCTCCTCTACTGCCAATTCCAGACTTTGTTACTTTCATCTAGCTCAGTGGCGTAATAAGGGGGGGAGGGCAGGGGGCGGTCCACCCCGGGGTCCATCTTGATGAGGGCGCAGGCAGTGGTGTACCTATCATATGTGACACCCGGGGCCCATCATTTTTTGACACCTCCTCCATCTGTATGAAAAACATGATTTTTAGTAACAAGCCACACGTCACACATGAGTACCTAGGAAAAGGCATCTTACATACTGCAGTGAGCAGTACAACATCAATACACCCATTGTAAAACTAAACAAGCCAGACTAGTACAGATTAATCCTACACCGTCAATCCTAACAGAAAACCATGTCTTTCGAACACACAGAACACAGAAAACACAGCCGGCCCGGTCCCTATTGCGCTCCCTTCCTCCTGGCGCTTTCACCCCCCCTAACAGGCCAGGTCCGACAAACCTCCCTGCCCTGTGGCCGGCGATGTCTAAACTGCCTTCTTACAGCAGCCGGAGTGTTATAGTTGCATATGGCTGCCATAAAGGTCGTTTCTGATGCAACTTCCGGTTGCATCAGAGACAACCTTTATGGCAGCCATATGCAACTACAACACTCTGGCTGCCGTAAGAAGTCAGTTTAGACATCGCTGGCCACAGAGCAGGGAGGTTTGTTGGACCGGGCCTGGGAGGGGGGGTGAAAGCGCCAGGAGGAAGGGAGCGCGATAGGGACCGGGCCGGCTGTGCACCCCCCCCCTAAGGCTGCACCTGGGGCGGACCGCCCCCTCCCCCTTGGTACGCCACTGGGCACAGGTACCCATCCTCATCTCCACCCCCTCCAATGCCACGCATGTGCACCACTTCCCTTCCCCCATACCTCTGACGCAAGCCGCAACCCCCAAGCTGCTGTCGCGCCAGTGTCAGCTCTTCCTCTGATGTTACTTCCTGGACCCATGCCTAGCTATCCTCTTCATAACCTCTAATGTCTTATTATGTCCTTCCCTTATTTATTGAATTACCTGTAAACCGTGCCGAGCTCTATCTTTATGGAGACGATGTGGTAAACAAACTTAAGGTTTAGTAGAGTTTAGCAGACACTGGCGCGACAGCAGCTTGGGGGTTGCTGCTCATGCCAGAAATGTTACAGAGGTGGGGGGGAAGGGAAGCAGAACATGTGCAGCAGGAGGGGACGGGAAGGAGCGTGTAGAGGTGGGGGCCTCCTCTTTGGGCCCCTTTCCATGGGGGTAAGGTAAATTCCTCCCTATTTACACAATCTGTACATACAGAAGGATAGACAGACAGATGAATAGATCCTTCCCAAAAGGTGCTATCAAGGGCGCATAGCTTGGGCAGGCCAAACATTCATATCTACAATATAGTCCTCATTTTACAATGAGAGCTCACATATTTAAACAATTTTCCCATTGACTTCATGCACCAGCTCCAAGGCACACACATAGACTATAAAAGTGCTCCTTTTAGCCAGGGCAGCAAGCAAAGGATTAAGCAGGTAATTAAGTTTAATCCCTTATTTAAAAAAAAACAAAAACCTATGTGTGGCTTCACTAGGTAATTGCCTTGGGGGTTTTGAAACAAGACTACCCTGTTTATACATACAGTTTTCTTAAATCAGGCAACCATTTATATTGGTGCTGGCCAGGTCTGGCTGAGCCTATGAACCAGGGAATGCACTAGCTTGAAATGCCAGTGATAAAGGCACCAAAACCCAACACAGCATCTCTCCATCTCTCTTCCCATCCATAGCCCAACATCCCCTCTTTCTCTTAAATACCCCCTTCTCCCAGTCTACCTACAGGACACTAACAATGGCAGCAATTCATAAACACTGCCTGTGCCAGGACCAGAGCCTTACCTCTGCAGTGTCCTGCTCCCTCTGACATAATTTTCCGTTCCATGGGGGGGGGGGGTGATTTGTAAATGTGATGTGTCCCTTAGGCTTTGTACTTTTCAATAGACTAAATAATTAATTATCATTTACCAGTCCCATTCCATTCATGATTGAATAGAATTTTATCATATGTCTCCTCAGACATTTCTTCTTCAAGTTGAAGAACCCTAATCTCTTTTCCTTTCTTTACAGGAGATCTTATTATATCCTCTTTATCATGTTGGTCAACCTTCCCTCTAGCCCTATTTTGAGAGAATCAGGGACAGATTCTGCAAAAGGCGCCGTAATAGGCGGCCGCCATTGGCAGCGCCATCGGTGTGTCAATCATGCTATGGTGCCATTTGCAGAATCGCAGCTTCTGTTAAAGTTAGGTATCGGTAATGTAGGCCAGAGTTTTAAAGGCCTCCATTACTGGCACCTACATTTCATGGAGAATCACATCTAACAGAACCTAAGGTCATTTCTAGCCCCTAAACCACACCTACTTTAACTTAAGTCACCTCTACAGACGCGATTCGGGCTTCTACATTTTTTTTTTTCTTAATGAAACTGTAATTGCTTTTTAATCGGCACAGTCAATAGTGTTCCAATGAAACCAATTAAAATAATTAAGTTAGGAGGCGGTAGGGCGCCTTCCGTCACCTAACTTACAGTGCCATTTGTAAAATCTGCCCCTCAGTGACCAGAATTGCATACAATACTTAAGGTATGGTCAAACCATGAAGCAATATAAACTAAACTAAACCTTAGGTTTGTATATCGCATCATCTCTACATTCGCAAAGCTCAACACGGTTAACAGGAATTAGGGTAGAAAGGAACTCCAAAGGAGGGAAGGATGAAGAGGAAATTTAGAGGACTAGAATAATCAGAGAGGGAAGAAGAGTTGCATTTTTGAGAATAACCAGGTTTTCAGATGTTTACGGAAGAGTTGGAGGGAGCTCAGATTCCTAAGAGGGGAGGTAAGGTTGTTCCAGAGCTCAGTGATTCTTAAAGGGAGGGAGGAACCTAGTTTTCCTACAAGGGAGATGCCTTTTAGAGAGGGAAAGGAGAGTTTCAGTTTTTGGGTGGATCTGGTGGAATTGGGGTTAGAGGAATTCCAAGAAAGAGGAATAAAGGGGGGGGGAGGATGCCGTGTAGGATCTTGAAAGTAAGGCAGGCACATTTGAAGTGGACTCTGGAGATTATCGGAAGCCAGTGGAGCTTGGACAAAAGCGGTGAGACGTGGTCGAATTTGCTTTATGCGAAGATAAGCTTAGCAGCGGCATTCTGAATCCACTAGAGTAGGGATAGGCATTGATTTGCATATCCCATGTCAATGTCAAATAAAAATTAGCCCAGCTAAGTCCTGCAGTCTGAATAGCAGGCGTGATTTATAGAATTGGATCCTATGTCACTATAATTTGGGTTGTTCTTCCCCGCAAGTGTCACTTAGCACTTGTCCGCATAAAATTCCATCTTCTATTTAGAGGCAGCACATTATGATGTTGCAAATGTTTTCTTCGGAACTGAATATTTTAGTGCTGGAGTTTTTGTAAGTCATATCCACTTTCTCAGTTTGGGAAAAACACAGGCTTCACGATTCTCTATGAGAATATGGGCATTAGAGGCGAACCAGGAGACTGCAGTCATAATATTGTCATGAGACTAGGTTAATTTCATACTGTTTTATTTTCTTGTTATGATCTTTGTCTTGAAAATGGGATAATTTGGTGTCATTTTCTTTTCTCATTACAATCTTAAGATTGTCGCAAGAATAGATTAATTCTGTACTCTCTTCTGTCCTCATTACATCCTTTGTCATGAGAATGAGTTACCAGAGGAGTGAATGCCCAATATATTCTCATTGAATATTCTCATTCACATTAATCCATCTATAAAACAAAGATTGGAATCAGAATGAATGAGCATACAAATTAATTATTTTGCATGGCAATCCTTAGACTGTAACAAGAAGAGAAATCAGTAACAATTTCTCTGCTCATTCTAGAACTTTAAGACTGAAAATGCATTATGGGGCACATCTAATTAGACCTTAAGAGGTTCCCACAAATATATCTAGAAGTTTAAGCACCCATGTTCTGGGCAATCACATGGAAAACATGGAAAATGCTGTTTTATACACAGAATTGCCTTTTAAAAATTACTTCCATAAGCTTTTTCTGTTTTTCCACAGTTGCTTGGAGGAATGGCCATCTCTTTCTAAAGCATTTCATTGTTATTATGGACGGTTGCACCATCCTGGCTTTGTATGACTGCATGAATGGAGTTTTAGGGGTCCTTTTATCAAGCTGCGCTAGGGGTTTAACGCGCGTAATACCGTGTGTTAAACCGCCTGCAGCGCTAGCCGCTAACGCCTGCATTGAGCAGGCATTAGTTTTTTTAGCCGGCCACAAGGGTTAGCGCGTGTTGAAATGTCCGACGCACTAACTCCGCTAGCGTGGCTTGATAAAAGGACCCCTTAGTCTCTCTTGTTATAATTTTGTTCTTTAAAGGAAACAAGATTTGTACTACTTGCGCATTTTTGCAATAAGTTTCAAGTTTTATTATTTTTAATATACAGTGGTGCCTCACACAACGAACTTAATTCGTTCCAGGAGCAAGTTTGTTATGCGAAAAGTTCGTTATGTGAAACGCGTTTTCCCATAACAATACATGTTAAAAAAAATAATTCGTTCTGCAGCATAAAATATGCTAAGATGACATAAAAAAAGATAAATTTGTCAAAATGGTGAAAATGGTGGTCTTGCTGAGGCCAAACTCTTTGACGAGGTCACACTGTTTTACCCCACATTCACTCCTTCTAATTATTTCCCGTTTCATTTCAACAGAAATCACCTTCCTGCTTTTTTTAGAAGCCATGATATATAAAAAATATTGAGTTTATCTTAAAAGGACGACTGTATACAGTGAGAGAGGGCAGTTAAGCGCAGTGACTAACGACTGCCTGCAGTGCCTGCGCGGAAGGATGCAATACATCGGCAGCTCGGGCGACTTCGTTGTGTGAAACGAAGTTCGTTGTGTGAAACGAAGTTCGTTGTGTGAAACGAAGTTCGTTGTGTGAAGTTCGTTGTGTGAAACGAAGTTCGTTGTGTGAATCAAGACATGAAGTTCGTTGTGTGCAGCGTTCGTTGTGCGAGGCGTTCGTTATGCGAGGCACCACTGTACTAACCATCAACAAGTATCTAGCCGGTTTACAATGCTATGTTAAAATAAAGAATTAAAATAATGCTTGTAAAAGGGGGAAAGGTGCACATTAAAGGCTTTACAAATACAAACATGAAAGTGGGGGTTGAAGGAGAAAAGGGGGGTTGAGTTACATTGTTAGGAGTGAAGAGAAAAAAAATGTTTTTGGTTGAAAAGAAAAGAGAAGGAAAAGGGATAAAACATTAGGAATTGGGTTGCTTCTTAAAAGCGGTTGGTGGACTTAATGATGGGAAATTTAGGAGCTGTGAAAAGCATCTAGAAATAAGAACGTTTTTAGTTTAGTCTTGAATTTATCAAGGAGATCTTCATGGCGGAGTTGGGGTGGCAAAGCAGAATGCCAACTGCAGCAAGGCATATGTTTTTGTACCTTTTAAGCAGGCCGAATTGTACGATGAATTTGATTTACATGTAAATGGTTAGCTAAATATTCTAGCCTATTTATTTTCATTTTCTGTAAATACCCCAGGTACACGCTACTGATTGTTCAAACCTAAGTGAATGACTAATTTGGACCAGGCTAGTAGTAAACTGGCATAGGAAGTGATTCTGTTTATTTATTGACAAAACTTGATACACTGCCACTTGCAGAATTGCATCAAAGCGGTTTAGAAAATAAAAGACGAAAGGGGGCAATAGAAAGAAAAAAGGAAAGGAGGAGGAAGAAATGTAACTCCATTGGTTGCCAGTCAAATATCAGATTGTGTATAAAGTTCTTGTGCTGATTTTTTTAAAGTCTTATATTATGAGATGCCTTGGTATTTGACTCAGGTGTTGAAAGTGTATCAACCATGTAGACCAGTGGTTCCCAAACCTGTCCTGGAGGACCCCCAGGCCGGCTGGGTTTTCAGGTTAGCCCTAATGAATATGCCTGGAGCAGATTTGCATGCCTGGCACCTCCATTATATGCACATCTCTCTCATGCATATTCATTAGGACTATCCTGAAAACCCAACTGGCCTGGGGGTCCTCCAGGACAGGTTTGGGAACCACTGATGTAGACCCTTAAGGTTGGAGGGGGAGTTAAGATTGGTTAGTGATGGGCTTGTCAGTGTCTGCTATATAAAAATGAGAACCTCAGTAATCTCTGTGGCAGGAGTGCTCTTATGGAATAATTTGACTGGACCTCTTAGATTGCTTTCTGACATTCTTAAATTTAAGAGCGTGCTGAAGACAATCTTATTTACAGAGGCTTTTTCTTGAAAATTATTTTGTTTTGAAGAGTTTTAGATGAATGTAAGTTATTTATTGTTGCATTGTCATTTGACTATGTACATATTATGTGAACCGCTTAGGTTTAAGCAGGGTACAAGTTTTTAAATAAATAGTTAGATTGTTAGTAGAGAATGACACAGGGACAAATTTGGCCCCATCCCCGGAAGAACTCAATTTCCCCTTTCCATCCCCACGAGTTTTGTCACTGTCCCTGCCTCATTCCTGTAAGCTCTGTCTTAACTGCACAAGCCTCAAACACTTATGATTTTAAAGTGTTTGAGGCTTGTGCAGATGAGGATAGAGCTCAGGCATTGGTGGAATGAGGCATTATGACATCACAATCTGAGCTCTAGAATGTTGCTACTTATGATTTGAAAGCGTTTGAGGTTTGTGCAGATGAGGATGGAGCTTAGGCATTGGTGGAATGAGGCATTATGACATCACAATCTCAGTTCTAGAATATTGCTACTTATGATTTTAAAGGGTTTGAGGCTTATGCAGATGAGGACAGAGCTTAGGCATTGGTGGAATGAGGCATTATGACATCACAGTCTCAGCTCTAGAATGTTGCTACTTATGATTTTAAAGTGTTTGAGGCTTGTGCAGATGCGGATGGAGCTTAGGCATTGGTGGAATGAGGCATTATGACATCACAATCTCAGTTCTAGAATATTGCTACTTATGATTTTAAAGGGTTTGAGGCTTATGCAGATGAGGATGGAGCTTAGGCATTGGCGGAATGAGGCATTATGACATCACAGTCTCAGCTCTAGAATGTTGCTACTTATGATTTTAAAACGTTTGAGTCTTGTGCAGATGAGGACAGAGCTTCCAAGAATGGGGCAGAGACAGGAAAAGAACTCACGGGGTTGGGACAGAAAAATGAATTTCCGTTCCATAGAGAAGGAGAAAAATGTGTCCCCATGTCATTCTTTAATTGTTAGGTCTCATTGTTAGATTGATATGTTACTGATACCTTTGTTGTGCTTGTTTTGCTGGGGTTCTGTTGTTATATTTTTTAAAATGACAATAAAGAGAAATGAAGTAAAAATGCAAGCGCTTACAGCAAGTCAAAGCTTTGTAGACATTCCTTAATGAGGCTTTAGTACAGTGTTACTTGTTACAATGTGGGGGGAAAAAAAGGATTCGACATTAACATTTTAAAATAATAGAGATTATAAAGGAAAACCTTTCTGTTTTTGTGGTTTGGCAGCCTTGTTGAACATGTCTGGATTCAGTTAGTGGGTGTTCTTGAAAGAACTAATAGTTATTTTGTAACAGAGGATAGGTCTATATTGAAATTGAAGCTAGTTTTGACTTGAGAGGGCAGACTTTTTGGATCAGTGGTTTCAGATGTCAGGTTTAGGCTACTTGTCTGATCTATTTAATAATTATAACACTTGAGCCAGTAACTCTTGTAGACCATCTGCAATGAGTGAAGTGATTCACTGAAATCTTTTGCAATCTGAGCCAATGGCAATTAGAAAAATTAGCCGGAGGATCTAATTTTCTTTCTAGGTCACTACCACATAAATGTGGGTAAAAACTTGGTTGCATTTCAAACCCATTAAGCTGTCCTGTACATTGCACAGGGTCTGCCTTGCAAGAAATGAATCCACAATTTCAGTTCCATCCAGTCCTTATGACCAGTATTTATTAGATTACTGTTTGTTAATGTTGTTTATATAAGTTAGTGTTTGATGATTTTAAGAATTTTTTTTTATTACTTGATGTTGATTTATATACATCATTCTTGGCAAAACCAATGCTGAATGGTAAATAAGTGGAATAAATAAAATAACTAAAATGGCTCTGACGGCCAAAAAATAAGCAGAGTTGTGCAACACTCCATTTAAAAGGGATAAACCATGTGTAGGTCTCCCTTGGGGGCTAAGTATGTATTTCACATGCTCTTCCTTCTACTTTCAGTCAACAATATGGTTAGTGCCTCCATATCTTCTACTGCACCTGACCAGGAAGCATTCAACTGCCTCATTAGGCTTTTTCCATTTTCAGTATTACTGCATTCATTTTCCCGCTTCCTAGCTGGGAAAATGGTTATAATGCAATTCATAGAAGTGACACCAAGTATACCCTACAACTCATAAGAATATAAGAATAGCCATACTGGGTCAAACTAATGGTCCATCAAGCCCAGCAGCCCGTTCTCACGGTGGCCATTCCAGGTCCCTAGTACCTGGCCAAAACCCAAAGAGTAGCAAAATTCTAGAACCCTAAAGAGTATCAAGATTCCAGGCAGAATCTCAAATAGCAGCATTATTCAAATCATGTTTGTCCCAGGCTCTAGTTTCCGTTTGTCTTCTGTTACTCGCCTGCCAGGGTCTCCTCCCCATTTGATGTTTTCTTCTTTCTCTGTGCTCACCATCCATCTTCCATCACTGTCCTCCCCTTCCATTTCCCTTCCCTCCCCCAGAGGTCTGGCACTTTCCTTTTTTTTCTCCATCCTCGCAGTCCAACATTTATCTAATGACCACTACTCCCCTATCCAATAATTCTATCCCCCCTCCCTCCATACCATCCTTTGGGTTCAACTTCTCTTCCTTTCTTTTCCCTCTCCCTCCATTCCATTGTCCACCATCTCTCTCCCGCTCTTCTGTTTTAAAACCCATTATTTCTTCCCCTTCCCCCCTCAGTTCAGCATATGCCCCTCTCTTTGTCCCCCCTCCATGTACTTCTAATAGGTACACCAGGGGGTCCCCCAAAGGCCGGCATGTGTCCCCCTTCTCTCCACCATTGTTTGGCTTCCCCCTGGCCTCTAGGTCTCACTTTCAAAAACTAATTACGGCCTGCAGAAAATCACCAGTGATGTAGCGATTCTAGTAGGCTGCCGTCGGCCTCCGCTGCACGTTCCCTCTGCTGTGGCCCCACCCCTCCTCTGACATCACATCTTGTTTTGGTCTGGGATGGACTATGGCAGAAAGAACATGCAGCAGAGGCGAACAGCAGCCTGTTAGAATCGTTACATCACCAGAGATCCTCTGCAGGCCATAATCGGTGATGTCACAATGGCTTGGTTTCCCTATACTTGTGCCCATTTACTAGATGCACTTGCCTCAATGAAACAAAAAGTATCAAGAAAAGTGTGGAATAGCTTGTAAGTTTCATGGCTCCATGTCATTCTCTTCTTGGTTGGGCCGAGAACTTTTCAGCGGCTCTCATATAAAGCTTTTAAGGTTGATGTGGTTCTTGACCATCATAAAAGGGGATCAGGATCATCACAACATATCTGGTGTCCTGAAAAAGTTAGGGAATGAGACCTTGATGCCTTCCGCATTATGGCTGTTCAAGGTTAGGTCTGTCTAGTTTCTGAATTGCAAAATGCATATGTTTCCAGACTGTATTCATGCAACTCAATAGAAGAGGAAGCCATTTTTGCTGTCAAGACTTACCCCCTCCTTTACAAAGCCGCGCTAGCGTTTTTGGTGCTGACTGAGGCGGTAACAGCTCGGACGCTCACAGGAATTTTATGAGCGTCAGAGCTGTTACCATGGCAGCTGGCACTAAAAACACTAGTGCAGCTTTGTAAAGGAACGGGTTAATCTTTTGCAAGTGTGTGTGTGTGTGTGTGTGTGGGGGGGGGGATACATTTATGCTATAATATTCTTGTAAATGTGTGATAATTTTGCAGGAGTTTAAATGTGATATTTTAACTCTTTCATTTGCCTCTGTTTGTTCCCAGTAAGGCAGTAGTTGTAGCTTCTGAGCCCCCATCTAATGTAAAACATTAAGCTCCCTTTTTGTTTGCCTGAGACTGTTTGACATGCTTTTGTTTTCCTATGTATTTTCCTTTTCATAATATTTTCTGTTAACTCTCCATTTTGAGTTCTCCCCCTTCAATGCCTCAATTGTGGACTGCCAAATGTTTTTTTCTCCTCTTTTCTTTTGTCTTTTCCTATTGTATGGTTCTGGCAAATCCATCGTATATTCCTCCCAACATGCCCCTTTAGGCCCTGGATGTTCAGCGGTTTGGAAGTCCTGCTGGACATCCAGAAAGTTGGTTTTGATTATTGGCACTTGAATGTCCTGGCTACTAGGTTGGCCAGGTGCTGACTTAGGCTGGGATTTGTACTTTTAAATGTTTTGATTATGAACATGCAAATGTCACATGTCTTGACATGTCACATAGTTGTAAGTTTGTGTCTATGAATGTTCTGAGACTCTCTACTCCTGTTGCAAGGGACAAGGTTTTACAGCTACACAAGAAACAAGGGACCCACATTGATTTGGTAGGAAATTCATTTTTCTCTTTGAAAGCATAATAAATGCAGGAATGGATGAACATAAGAGCATAAGAAAAGCCATACTGGGTCAGACCAATGGTCCATCTAGCCCAGTATCCGGTTTCCACAGTGGTCAATCCAGGTCATAAGAACCTGGTAGAAACCCAAAGAGGAGCAAGATTCCAGGCAGAATCTCAAAGGATAGTACGATTCCAGAATCCTAAATGGAAGCAACATTCCATGCTACTGATCCCAGGACAAGCAGTGGCTTCCCCCATCTTTCTCAATAGCAGACTATGAACTTTTCTTCCAGGAACTTGTCCAAACCTTTTTAAACCCAGCTATGTTAACTGTTGTTACCATATCCTCTGGCAATGAGTTCCAGAGCTAACTATTCTTTGAATGAAAAAATATTTCCTCCTCTCAGTTTTAAAAGTATTTCCCTATTACTTCATTGAGTGTCCCCTAGTCTTTGTAATATTTGATGGGTGGGACAATGTCTTCCTGCCTTATACAATTCTACTATATGTATATTAATTCATAAACCTCACTATTTGAAAAACTGCATATACAATTAATAATGCTGAAAGGTTAGATATATGGTAGGGAGATAAAATTGGCAAATATTTATTGACCCACAGAGGATCTAATGAGTTTCTCAAAAACTTGTTTTCTACTCTAGTACACTATTATATGATTTGACTGCTCTGATTGTGTAACGGGGGGGGAGGGGGGGACGGGGGACTGGAATGTATGTTTGGATGATGTAAACGCTGGCCACCGTACTGATCAACAAAGATAAGTTGAAAGTTTTTTCTTCTATCAACTTCGCATAGACAGCCCTGCTTAAAGTTTTTTACACTTGGGAGTGAAATGGAGGTTTTTTTCCGGTGAGGTTATCACCCGACCACCTTTTCCACCATTGTGGTGGTGGGAGGGCTTCTGTCTGAGGCTTTTCCTCCATTTTTTGAAATACACCCCTTTGAACTAAAGCAGTACTGTCTACATTCATATATAACATTATCTTTCTTCTTTTTTGTGAAAGTGTGTTTTGTAATATGTTTGGATGATGTGGGACAGAATGGCTCAAGCTCTCAAAACAGCACCATTATTGGCAGCTGCCTTCAAAAGTGGCACCGATTGCGTGTCAATCTCATTTTGAGAATCGTAGCTACGTAAAAGATAGGCACCGGAGATGTAGGCCAAGGGTTTTAAAGGCCTACGTTTTCGGCACCTACCTTTCATGTGAATCGCATCTAAGAAGGCACCTAATGTTGCCTAAGTCCACCTCTGGCATAAACTGTGCCTACAGTGGCTTTAAGTACTGTAAGGCGCCTCCTTAGATGGAACAATAGTGCTGTTTGTGGAGGCATCTTTAGGTGCCATTTTTTTAACAGCATTTTAATTATATGTTAATTGACGTAGTCAATTACTGCAACAATTGAAGCAATTAAGTTAGGCAGCGGTATGGCACCTATTGCCTCCTACTGGTGCCGTTTTGAGAATATGGGCGAATAAGTCTGGAAGGAGGGCAACATCATGAAGTTAAATGAATAGGGCTACTTCCTTATTCGATCTTAGAGATGTTTGCAGTAATAAAACCCAACATGGAAAACTTTATTTATTCCTCTCCCATCCACAAGTTGCATTGGGACAACATTTCCTGTTGATGCGCTAGCAAACACTCAAACCAGCATTGTGGGGAAAATTAATATCCTACCCGGTCGACATTTCATATCTGGGCTTTCAGAAGGCATTCAGCAAGGTTTCACATGAATGACTACTTCGGAAAATTGCGAGCCATGGAATTGAGGGAGAAATACTCATGTGGATTAAAAACTGGCTGAAGCATAGGACACAGAGAGTGGGGGTAAATGGGCAATACTTGGACTAGAAGAGCGTCACCAGTGGGGTGCAGTAGGGCTCGGTGCTTGGACCTATACTCTTCAACATCTTTACAAAAATATCTGGACATAGGTACGATGAGCGAGGTGATTAAATTTGCGGACAACGTGAAGTTATTCAGAGTAGTGAAGATGCAGGGGGATTGTGAAGGTCTACAACATGACATAATCAGGCTCGAGGAATGGGCATCGACATGGCAGATGAGATTCAACATGGATAAGAGTAAAGTGATGCATGTCGGTAACAAAAATCTCATGCACAAATACAGGATGTCCAGGGCGGTACTTGGAGAGACCTCCCAGGAAAGAGACTTGGGAGTTCTAATCGATAAATCGATGATGTTGTCCATGCAATGTGCGGCGGCGGCGATAAGGGCGAACAGAATGCTAGGAATGATAAAGAAGGGGTTCACAAACAGATTGGAGAAGGTTATCATGCCATTGTACCGGGCCATGGTGCACCCTCACCTGCAGTACTGCGTACAGCACTGGTCACCGTATATGAAGAAGGACATGGTATTACTCTAAAGGGTCCAGAGAAGAGCAACTAAGATGGTTAAGGGGTTGGAGGAGTTGCCGTACAGCGACAGATTAGAGAAACTGGGCTTCTTCTCCCTCGAACAGAGGAGATTGAGAGGGGACATGATCGAAACATTCAAGATACTGAAGGGGATAGACTTAGTAGATAAGGACAGGTTGTTCACCCTCTCCAAGGTAGGGAGAACGAGAGGGCACTCTCTAAAGTTGAAAGGGGATAGATTCTGTACAAACGTAAGGAAGTTCTTTTTCACCCAGAGAGTGGTGGAAAATTGGAACGCTCTCCCGGAGGCTGTCATAGGGGAAAACACCCTCCAGTGATTCAAGACAAAGTTAGACAAGTTCCTACTGAACAAGGACGTACGCTGGTAGGGCTAGTCTCAGTTAGGGCAGTGGTCTTTGACCAAAAGGGCCGCCGCGTGAGCGGACTGCTGGGCATGATGGACCACTGGTCTGACCCAGTAGCGGCATCTTTTATGTTCTTATGTTAAGAGTCATAGTGAAAAATTTAGACAACAAGAACAGAAGACTTTGGACTCTGAGGATGTGGAAAGGCAACATAAACATATAGGCTGGAATATATAGAGAGCTCTTAATGAGTAGAGTCCAGCTGGAAGAATTACAAACAGATCAGACTGAAAAAGCTTTTAAGATTTAGGCAGCAACAATTCTATGAACGTGGCAGTAAATTAGGGAGGTTAGAATACTTGCTGAAACAACAATTTATGAATACAATAGTTGGGGGAGTCAGGGATAGCTCCAGGTCATTAAAATATCTTCCTGAGGAGAGAATTCAGTTCTTTAGAGTCTTTTACATGCAATTATACTCAAGGGAAGATGAGGCATGACAGGGAGGAGATAGCTGAATTTATATAGTACTTTAAGTTGCTTCACATCCTAGATCAGACTTGGCAGATGCTAGATGCATTGATCACACCAGGGCAGATAACAAAGGTTATCTCAGTCTTGGCACTTCAGAAAAGCCCAGGTCCAAATTTATTTATTTATTTACCACTTATATCCTAAGTGGTTTTACATTCAGGTACTTTATCATATTTCCCTGTCTATCCTGGTGGGCTTAAACTCTATCTAGTGTACCTGGGGCAATGAGGGGATTAAATGACTTGCCCAGGGTCACATGGAGCAGTGAGGGTTTTGAACCCATAATCTCAGGATGCTGAGGCTGTAGCTTTAACCACTGTGCCACTCCAGAAATCAAAATGTAGTAAAAGTGAGCCAAGTAGAGGACAATCAAGCTATTGTGACATTACTGATGAGGTTGGCTCTTAGGCATTGGTGGAATGAGGCATTATGATGTCACAATACCAGCTCTGGTTATCAGAGACTGAAACTTTTCACACTATTTATATATTTACATTTCTATTCCATTCTCCCAGGGAAGCTCAGAATGATTTACATGAATTTATTCAGGTACTCAAGCATTTTCCCCTGTCTGTCCCAATGGGTTCACAATCTATCTAATGTACCTGGGGCAATGGGGAGAATTAAGTGACTTGCCCAGGGTCTCAAGGAGCAGTGAGGGATTTGAACCCACAACCTCAGGGTGCTAAAGCTGTAGTTATAACCACTGTGCCACACACTCCCACAAATGAGTTCACTCTACAGAATACTTTCACAGAAGATTTTGTATAGAGATTAATGCTATTTTAGTTGAGTTGTTTCATGACATGAGAAAGGAGGAGGGGATCCTAGGTACCATGTCTGGTCTGAGGCCTTTATAGCTCTAATTCATAGAAAAGAGAAGGACCCAACAGATTGTACCTCATACAGACCTACATCCTTTTTTTTTTTATATATATTTATGAATTTTGAATACATTTACAATATCCAATAATTCCAAAGAAAAAAAGGATAAATACATAAAACAATACATAATCAAACCATACATACATAATTCCTTTTAAGCCCACATTAATGGGGAGCACATATTGCTATTTCTAATCAAATAAATTCAGGAAAATAAAGGACACTAATTCTCGATTCGAACTAAAGAACCTTGAATCATTCCTTAAAGTGGGATATTATTTAAATTAATTATCCTCATATTCTCAGCTAAGTGAAACAAATCTCATTTCTGTTCTCTTGCAACTAAAAATTGTTGTAATTGTATAGGATCCCAGAAGGCATACTCAATATCTTGTACAGACCTACATCCTTAATGAATAAAAACATAAAACGGTCTGCCCATCCTCAGCATTCACTATCTCCTCCTCTTCCTAAAAGATCCCATGTACCTGTCCCACTCTTTCTTGAATTTAGACAGTTTACGGGGGGAAATCCTGTATAGGACACCGGTTTCTGCAGCAATCTAAGAAGCAACTGAGAATCGCACACCAGTGTCCTATACAGAATCGCGTCTGCCCTAAGGAACAGCCACCTAACCACCCCGATTCTCTAACTGGTGCCCATGTCACAGGCACTGGTTAGAGCAGGGGTCTTCAAATTCCCTCCTTGAGGGCCGCAATCCAGTCGGGTTTTCAGGATTTCCCCAATGAATATGCATGAGATCTATGTGCATGCACTGCTTTCAATGTATATTCATTGGGGAAATCCTGAAAACCTGAACGGATTGCTGCCCTCAAGGAGGGACTTCGAAGACCCCTGGGTTAGAGAATCAAATTGTCACTGAGCTGATAGTGGCAAGTGAAATTGCCCTGCCACGATCAACTGGGTGGCAGCGGCAGCAACCCCCTCCCGACACTATCAACAGCAGGAGAAATGCCCAATTCCTTCTGCCACCAACCCTGAACTCCCCATCGAAGTCCCCCAGCAGGAGGGATGCCCACTTACTCTGCCTCTAGACTCACTATCCAGTGAGAACATCTACATTACCACATGCTAATTGGTTAATGCATGATTGTTGTAAGATCCCTTACTGGTGATAAGTGCTCACATTGTAATTTCTTAAAAGGATCATGCACTAATGAGAAAACAACTTCATGAGAATTTTGTCCTGAATTGCATTATTTTGGTGTGAGTTATTGTGTTTGTTTGTTGTAATCCATCTTGGTATAAGGTGGAATAGAAATAATAAACTATAAGGATAACATTAGCACAGAGACGTTCAAGAAACTAGTAGAAAAAGCACAGTTACTTACCGTAACAGGTGTTATCCAGGGACAGCAGGCAGATATTCTTTACGCATGGGTGACATCACCGACGGAGCTCTCGGTACGGACCTTTTTAACTAGAAGTTTCTAGTTGGCCGCACCGCGCGTGCGCGAGTGCCTTCCCGCCCGACGGAGGAGTGCGTGGTCCCCAGTTAGTGTAAGCCAGCTAAGAAGCCAACCCGGGGAGGAGGGTGGGACGTAAGAATATCTGCCTGCTGTCCCTGGATAACACCTGTTACGGTAAGTAACTGTGCTTTATCCCAGGACAAGCAGGCAGTATATTCTTTACGCATGGGTGACCTCCAAGCTAACAAAGAGGGAGGAGGGATGGTTGGCCATCAGGAAAATAAATTCTGAAGTACAGATTGGCCGAAGTGCCCATCCCGTCTGGAGAAAGCATCCAGACAGTAGTGAGTAGTGAACGTGTGAACTGAGGACCAGGTGGCCGCCTTGCAGATTTCCTCAATGGGTGTGGAACGGAGGAAAGCAACAGAAGCGGCCATAGCTCTCACCCTGTGGGCCGTGACAGCACCGTCCAGTGACAGACCGGCCCGAGCATAACAGAACGCGATGCAAGCTGCAAGCCAGTTGGATAGCGTCCGTTTAGAGACCGGTCGGCCCAAGCGATTCGGGTCGAAGGTCAGAAAGAGCTGAGGGGACAAGCGGTGAGCCCTTGTACGATCAAGATAGTAAGCCAGGGCACGCTTGCAATCAAGACTGTGCAATGCCTGTTCTCCGGGATGTGAATGAGGTTTCGGGAAGAAAACTGGCAACACAATGGACTGGTTGAGGTGAAAAGCTGAGACCACTTTGGGGAGGAACTTTGGATGGGTGCGCAGAACCACCTTGTCATGGTGAAAAATAGTGAAAGGTGGATCGGCAACCAGTGCATGAAGCTCACTAACCCTCCTGGCAGAGGTGATGGCAATGAGGAAAAGTACCTTCCAAGTCAGAAATTTGAGCGAAGTTGTGGCAAGTGGCTCAAAAGGAGGTTTCATGAGGGCAGACAAAACCACATTCAGGTCCCAGACGACGGGAGGAGGCTTCAAAGGTGGTTTGATGTTGAAGAGGCCCCTCATGAATCGGGAGACCAGAGGGTGAGCCGTGAGGGGTTTTCCCAGGATAGGCTCATGAAATGCTGTGATGGCACTGAGGTGTACTCTGATTGAGGTAGACTTGAGGCCTGCGTTGGACAAGGAGAGTAAGTAGTCCAGAACAGGTTCCACCGCTAAAGAGGTGGGATTGAGATGATGACGGAGGCACCAAGAGGAGAACCTGGTCCACTTCTGATGGTAACATTGGAGGGTGGCCGGTTTCCTGGAGGCGTCCAAAATGAGACGGACAGGCTGAGACAGATTTCCTGGAGAGGTCAGCCCGAGAGAAACCAAGCTGTCAGGTGGAGCGAAGACAGATTGGGATGCAGTAGAGACTGATGCTGCTGCGTAAGTAGAGTAGGAAACACAGGTAGAGGAATGGGCTCCCTGGAGCTGAGCTGGAGCAGGAGGGAGAACCAGTGTTGACGAGGCCACCGGGGAGCTATGAGGATCATGGTGGCTCTGTCCCTGCGGAGTTTGGATAAGGTCCGCAACATCAGAGGTAGAGGAGGAAAGGCATAGAGGAACCGATCCGTCCAGTCGAGAAGGAATGCATCCGGGGCCAGACGATGAGGAGAGAAGAGTCTGGAGCAGAACTGGGGCAGCTGATGATTGTGAGGAGCTGCGAATAGGTCCACCTGCGGAGTGCCCCAGCGAGCAAAGATGGAGTGGAGCGTGGGAGGATCCAGAGTCCACTCGTGAGGTTGAAGGATGCGGCTGAGATTGTCGGCCAGGGAGTTCTGTTCGCCCTGGATGTAGACAGCCTTGAGGAAGAGACTGTGGGTCGTGGCCCAGGTCCAAATGCGAAGAGCCTCCTGACAAAGGAGGCGAGATCCAGTGCCGCCCTGTTTGTTGATGTAGTACATGGCAACTTGGTTGTCCGTGCACAGAAGCAGAACCTGAGGGCAAAGAAGGTGCTGGAAGGCCTTGAGAGCATAGAACATGGCTCGTAGTTCCAAGAAATTGATGTGATGCTGACGCTCCTGCGGGGTCCAAAGACCTTGGGTGCGTAGGTCTCCCAGGTGAGCTCCCCATGCATAAGGGGAGGCATCCGTGGTGATGGTCATGGAATGCGGGGGCAGATGAAAAAGAAGGCCCCTGGAAAGATTTGAGGAGTTCAACCACCATTGTAGAGATTGCTGAAGAGACGATGTCACAGAGATGGGATGAGAAAGAAGATTTGAGGTCTGTGACCATTGGTTGGCCAGAGTCCATTGAGGTGTCCTGAGGTGGAGTCGTGCCAGGGGAAGCACATGCACCGTCGAGGCCATGTGGCCCAGGAGGACCATCATCTGTCTGGCAGAAATGGAGTGATGAAGGAGCACCTGACGACACAGGCGGAGCAGGTTCCGCTGACGGTCGGAGGGGAGAAACGCCCTCATTAGTGTGGTGTCGAGAACTGCTCCAATGAACTGAAGGCGCTGTGTGGGAAGCAGATGCGACTTGGGGTAGTTGATCTCGAATCCCAGAAGGTGGAGGAGAGAGATGGTGTGATGAGTGGCTTGTAGCACAAGTGGAGATGTAGGTGCTTTCACCAACCAATCGTCCAAGTAGGGAAACACCTGGAGGTTGTGAGACCTGAGGAAGGCCGCCGCCACAATGAGGCATTTGGTGAACACCCTGGGTGATGAAGCGAGGCCAAAAGGCAGCACTTTGTACTGATAATGGCGATGGTGCACCTGGAATCGTAGGTAGCGACGTGAAGCTGGATTGATTGGTATGTGAGTGTAGGCCTCTTTGAGGTCCAGGGAACATAGCCAGTCGTTCTGAGAGAGATGAGGGTAAAGCGTGGCAAGGGAGAGCATTCTGAACTTCTCCTTGACAAGACATTTGTTGAGGTCCCTGAGATCGAGAATGGGACGTAGGTCTCCTGTCTTTTTCGGAACCAGAAAGTAACGGGAGTAGAATCCCCGGCCTCTTTGTTCCAGAGGTACTTCTTCGATGGCATTGAGGAGAAGGAGGGATTGGACCTCCCTCAGGAGGAGGGGGGTTTGAGTTGAAAGAGAAGCAGACTCTACGGGAGGATTGTCTGGTGGAAGAGTCTGGAAGTTGAGAGAGTAGCCGTGGCGGATGATGTTGAGGACCCACTGGTCTGATGTGATGACCTCCCAACGGCTGAGAAAAATGTGGAGCCTGCCTCCGATTGGTTGAGGCAGAGGCAATGAGGGTGGAAGACTGGCTAAGCCCTGGAGAGAGGAGTCAAAAGGGCTGAGAAGGTTTGGCAGGAGGGAGAGGCTTGGCAGGTTGATTAGACTGTGCACGAGCCTGGGTGTGTTGGTGTTGGCGAGCCCGCCTAGGTTGCTGTGAAGGTGGGTTAAGTGGCCTAGCGGAGAACCTGCGCTGGTATGAAGACTGTGGCTTGTAAGGCCGAGCTGGAGGGGCCTTCTTCTTTGGTTTAATGAGAGTATCCCATCTGGTCTCATGGGCGGAGAGTTTTTGTGTGGTGGTATCCAGAGACTCCCCGAACAATTCGTCTCCCATACATGGGGCGTTGGCTAGGCGGTC
This sequence comes from Geotrypetes seraphini, assembly GCF_902459505.1. Taxonomy (NCBI): domain Eukaryota; kingdom Metazoa; phylum Chordata; class Amphibia; order Gymnophiona; family Dermophiidae; genus Geotrypetes; species Geotrypetes seraphini. The sequence continues at coordinate 28,329,170 of NC_047102.1, read as the reverse complement.
TTGATGGTTGACATCCAGATCAGAGACCCTGAGCCAGGCCAGGCGGCGCATGGCCACAGCGATGGCAGATGCACGAGAGGTGAGCTCAAAGGAGTCATAGATGGAGCGCACCATAAATTTTCTAAGTTGAAGCAGGCTGGAGATGTGCTGCTGGAATAGTGGAACCTTGTGCTCCGGCATGTACTTTTGCATGGCGGAGAGTTGCATTACCAGATGTTTCAGGTAGAATGAAAAATGGAAAGAGTAATTGTTTGCCCTGTTGGCAAGCATGGCATTCTGGTAGAGCCGCTTGCCAAATTTGTCCATAGTTTTGCCCTCCCTGCCAGGAGGGGTAGAGGCATATACACTGGAGCCTTGAGTCTTTTTTAAAGTGGACTCAACAAGGAGAGATTCATGGGGCAGCTGGGGTTTATCAAATCCCGGGATTGGAATAACCCTGTAAAGGCTATCCAGTTTACGGGGTGCCCCAGGGACAGTTAGTGGATTTTCCCAATTTTTATAAAAAGTTTCCCGTAGGATGTCATGCACGGGTAACTTCAGGAACTCCTTAGGTGGTTGATCAAAATCCAATGCCTCCAGGAAAGCTTGTGACTTCTTGGAGTCCGATTCCAGAGGCAAAGATAAGGCCCCCGATAACTCCCTGAGGAATTTTGAAAAAGAAGATTGCTCAGGTTTAGATGTGGTATCGGGGGCCGAGGGCTCTTCGTCCGACGACGACACATCCTCCTCGGTACCGAGGGGAGATTCTTCCCAGAGGTCCGGGTCTCTGACATCGGTGTGTGCGTGCCGAGAGACTGGAGTGGAAGGCTCGGTATGATGAGTTTTAGACCGAGACTTGCCTGAACGTACCGAGACGGTACCGGGGGATGAAGACCTGTGTCTGTCTCGGTCCCGGGAAGAACGGTGCCGGTCAGGTTCGCGGGAAGACCGGTGTTCCGCTCGGTCCCGAGGAGGATCGGTCGTCGTCAGGGCGACGGACTCGGCATGGGCATGGATATGCGGTGCCGAGAGAATGGGCATGGAGGAGTCCATAGGTACCGATGGCGTGGATACCGGTTGGACGGTCTGGGGCTCGGGCCGGTCTGGTACCGAAAGCAGCGGTGCCAGGATAGAGGGCAAGAGCTGCTTAAGTTGCTGTTGGAGTTGTTCCTGCAACTTATCCTGGAGGATGGCCGCAATGCGGTCATCCAGGGGTGGCACCGGAACCACTTTTTTCTGCTTTGGTTCCATGGGTGCCGCTCTACGCTCCGGCGATGAGGAGGCCGATGACGAGGCACTCACCGATATCGGAGCGGAGCGCTTTTTAGTTCGGCGTGGAGCCGAGAAAGCCGGTGTCGCCACCGAGGTGGGAGGGCGCTCAAGGGTGGAAGGCTTCTTAGCCGGCTTACCTGGCGTCGGTGGCGCCGATGTAATTTCAGGCGGCGTCGAGGTGGTCGGTGCCGACTTCGCCGGTGCCGCAGTTGAAGAAGTCGAGTCCATAGTCGGGCCGGTGCCGAACAGCAGACTTTGCTGAATTTGGCGATTCTTCAAAGTGCGTTTTTTAAGAGTGGCACAGCGGGTGCAGGAGTCCGCCCGATGCTCCGGTCCCAAGCACTGTAAACACCAATTGTGTGGGTCAGTGAGGGAGATCGGGCGTGCACACCGCTGGCACTTCTTAAAACCGGGCTGCGGGGGCATGAATGGAAACACGGCCTCCGCAAAATCAAACCCCGAGGCCTGGATCGTGACAACAGGCCCCGCCGGGGCAAGAACAAAAAAACGAAACAAAAAGAAAATATTTTTTTTTTTTTTTAAATGAAAGAAAAAAGTACCCGAAGGTAAATAAAACGAAAAAAGAACGCGAGCGGGAAGGCAAAAAGAGATTTTCAATCGGAGTTGAAAAACGCACGTCTTCTTCGCTCCGCGGAAACGAAGAAACTGGGGACCACGCACTCCTCCGTCGGGCGGGAAGGCACTCGCGCACGCGCGGTGCGGCCAACTAGAAACTTCTAGTTAAAAAGGTCCGTACCGAGGGCTCCGTCGGTGACGTCACCCATGCGTAAAGAATATACTGCCTGCTTGTCCTGGGATAAAAGCTTTTTTCGTTGACTGCAGTAAAAATGGCCTTAGAGCGGGGGAAAGACCCACGTAAGGGTGCACCAAGGCCAATTCTTACTGCAGCTTAATAAAAGAACCCCTTTGTGTTTCTGTGTTTTCTGGCAGCAAAACCGTTCTTGCTTTTCTTCTTTATTTTTTTTAAACATCATAAATGAAGCTATTTTAATGTAGTGAGAAGTTCTTTGAAAAGTGACTCCATGAGTTAAGGTTCTGAACAGAGTATTGTTGTTATAAATTTAACACACAAGAGTTCACTGGCTGTGGCTTTCATTATTTGAGAAGTTTTGTTTGATTTAAATGTTAATTTTTTACCTTTTAGCCAACAAAAACTCACAGTACGGTATTTGTATTTAAACAAAACTGGTAAACTAGGGGTGCTCATATCATCCTGTAAAAGAAATGTAGATAAAACAAAGCAGTTATTTATTTCTATTGATTTTTAAGGGAAAGCTAACATTTCTATAGCGCAAAGTCAGTAAATTTACCCGTTATTATACACTTTAGTTCTTCATGAATAGAAGCTTTTGTCATGTCCATATACATTTATTTTAAGCCCAGAAAACTTCATGAAAAAAATGTCTAGGGAGGAAAAGCATAGTTACTTACCATAACAGGTGTTATCCAGGGACAGCAGGCAGCATATTCTCAACATAGGGTGACATCATCCCCGGAGCCCAATGCAGACAGCTTCACAAGCAGACTTGCTTGAAGAACTTTTAGAAAGTTTGCGACTGCCGCATCGCGCTTGCGTGAGTGCATTCTTGCCCGAGGTAGGAAGCGCGTCTCCTCAGCATCTCCTCAGTTCAGATAGATAGCTAAGAAGCCAACCAGGGGAGGTGGGTGGGCTGTGAGAATATCTGCCTGATGTCCCTGGATAACACCTGTTATGGTAAGTAACTGTGCTTTATCCCAGGACAAGCAGGCAGCATATTCTCAACATATGGGTGACCTTCAAGCTAACCAGAATGAGATGGTGGGAGTGTGGGCAATTCAGGAGAATAAATTTTGTAATACTGCCTGGCCAAAGTGGCCATCCCATCTGGAAAAAGAATCCAGACAATAATTAGAGGTGAAAGTATAAACCGAGGACCCAGTGGCAGTTTTGCAGATTTCCTCAATAGGAGTAGATCTAAGGAAAGCTATGGATGCCGCCGTGGCTCTAACCTTATGGGCTGTAACTCGACCCTCTAGATGCAGTCCAGCCTGTGCATAGCAGAAAGAGATGCAAGCAGCCAACCAATTGGAGATAGTGCACTTGGAAATTGGATGTCCCAATTTGTTTGGATCAAAGGAGACAAAATGTTGAGGAGAAGATCTGTATGGCCTAGTCCTTGCAAGTAGAAAGCCAAAGCACGCTTACAGTCCAGAGTATGAAGAACTTTTTCTCCAGGATGAGAATGAGGCTTTGGAAAAAACACTGGAAGAAAAATGGATTGACTGATATGAAATTCTGAAACTACTTTAGGTAAGAATTTAGGATGAGTACGGAGGACCACCTTGTCGTGATGGAATATTGTGAAAGGTGGGTCCGCTACTAATACTTGTAGCTCACTAACTCTGTGAGCAGACATAAGAGCAATGAGGAAGACCACTTTCCAAGTGAGATATTTCAGAAGAGTCGAAGACATTGGTTCAAATGGAGGCTTCATCAACTGAGCAAGAACAACATTGAGATCCCAAACTACTGGAGGCAGTTTGAGAGGTGGTTTGACATTAAAAAGTCCTTTCATGAATCTGGAAACCACAGAATGAGCAGAGAGGGGTTTCCCTTCTATAAGCTGATGGAAAGAAGCAATTGCACTGAGATGGACTCGAGAGGATGTTGATTTGAGGCCTGATTGAGATAAATGCAACAGGTAATCCAAAACTGAAGACAAGGAGGTAGATTGAGGCTCCTTGTGATGACTGGTGCACCAAACAGAAAACCTAGTCCATTTCTGATTGTAACATTGGCAGTTATGTTGAAAGGTACCAAGCTGTCAGGTACAGAGACTGCAGCTTAGGATGAAGTAGAGACCCCTGACTCTGTGTAAGCAGAGACAGAAAAACTGGTAGAAGTAGTGGCTCCCTGCTGCTGAGTTGAAGTAGAAGGGAGAACCAAGGTTGTCTGGGCCACCAAGGAGCTATGAGAATCATGGTGGCATGTTCAAGTTTGACAAGTGTCTTGAGAATGAGAGGGAATGGAGGAAACGCAAACAGCAATTTGCTTGTCCATTCCAGAAGAAATGCATATGCCTCCAGGCTTTGAGGAGAGTAGATCCTGGAGCAAAACTAAGGCAGCTTGTTGTTGTGGGGTGATGCAAAGAGATATATTTGAGGAGTCCCCCACTGAGAAAAAATGGGGAGGGAAGGGAAACCGAAGGGGAGGACAGAGATGGCAGATGGATGGTTAGCACGGAGAAAGAAGAAAGAAGGAGACCCTGGCAAGCAAGTTATCAGAAGACAACCAGAGCCTGGGACCAACAAAATTTGAATAATGACCAGACAACAAAAGGTAGAAAAACTAATTCTATTTTCTGTTTTGTGATTACAATATGTCAGATTTGAAACGTGTATCCTGCCAGAGCTGGTGTTAGATCGCAAACATGAGCTAGGATTTAACAGAAAGAGGAAAAGTCTTTTTTGTTTATTTTGTTTACACCACAGCGCCAGTGTGGTTAGGAGAAGGCAAAGGGGGTGAAGAGGCTATAAAATAAGAAGCTATAAAATAAACCCACCAATTGTGCAGGAAAATCGAATTGAAACAAATCGAAAAACTAATTCAATAGGTTGAATCGAATCGAATCAAAATTTTTTTCCCCTGAATCGGGCAGCACTACTGCATAAAGCAGGGTCGAGGCAGGAGTTAATTTGGCAAACATGTTACCAAACTCCTGATGCAGAACAACTTCCAACATACTCTGCAAAGCCGGCACCGAGACCACTGGATCTGGTACTATTGGTGTGGATATGGTGCTGCCTCGATTTCGAGACACGTTTCCTGGATAATCTCGGACTCACTGGTTCTAAGGGTGGCATGTCCGTAGGGGTTGGCTTAGCTTTATTACCTGATGGAGACACCGAGTATAACAGCGCCTCAGGGGAAGATTTAGCTGATTTCCCCGAAGACGAAGACTTACCCATCGAGAAAGGTTTGATTGAGGTCAAGGTTGAAGATTTTGAACCCGTAGATGACTTTGCTGGAGTCAAGGTTGAGGGTGGGCCTAGAATCGGGGTTAAGGCCTTAGGTAAAGGCCGATCCATTCTCCCGAATATTTTTCAATCTGAATTCGACGATGTTTAAGGGCTCAATTTTGAAGTGTAGCACAGCGGGTGTAAGACTCCGGACGATGATCACTGTACACACCACTTGTGTGGATCAGTGATGGACATCGCATGTTGATATCAGCTACACTTCTTGAATCCTATGACCGGCCGGGACATACAATGGAACACGGCTGCAGCAAAATCGAAGCCCACAGGCCGAAGCCGCGGAGTAGGCCCGGTCATGACAAGAGGAAAAAAACAAACAAAACTTCTTCTTTTTTTTTTTTTTATTAATTAAAACGAAATGCACAAATAAACACAGTGGCCCTGTAAAGAAAAAACACGAGCCGCAGTGAGAGAAAGCATGAGTAGAACTAACTCTCACGCAGAGCCTTGAAATGAGGCCTTCTCAGCTCTACGGAAAACTTAGAACTGAGGAGACGTGCACCCTACCTCTGGCGGGAAGGCACTTGTGCATGCACAGTGCGGCAGTCGCAAACTTTCTAAAAGTTCTTCAAGCATGTCTGCTTGTGAAGCTGTCCTCATCGGGGTCCATGGATGACATCACCCATATGTTGAGAATATGCTGCCTGCTTGTCCTGGGATAAAGATATTTAAGATCTGAAAAGTACAGAAAGTCAGACTGTGTTTGTTTTCATGCAAAATCACTAAGAACATAAGAATTTAAGAATAGCCTTACTGGGTCAGACTAATGGTACATCAAGCCCAGTAGCCCGTTCTCACGATGGGCAATTCAGGTCCCTAGTACCTGGCCAAAACCCAAGGAGTAGCGATATTCCATACAGAATCTCAAAGAATAGCAAGATTCCGGAATCCCAGAGAGTAACAAGATTCTAGAACCCCAAAGAGTAGCAACATTCCGCTACCAATCCAGAGTAAGCAGTGGTTTCCCCCAGGAACTTGTCCAAACCTTTCTTAAAACCAGCTACGCTATCCGCTCTTACCACAACCTCTGGCAATGTGTTCTAGAGCTTAACTATTCTCTGAGTGAAAAAAAAATGTCCTCCTATTGGTTTTAAAAGTATTTCCCTGTAACTTTATTGAGTGTCCCCTAGTCTTTGTAATTTTTGTACCCGTTCTACTCCACTCAAGATTTTGTAGACGTCTATTATATCTCCCCTCAGCCATCTCTTTTCCAAGCTGAAGAGCCCTAACCGTTTTAGTCTTTCCTCATATGAGAGGAGTTCCATCACCGTTATCATCTTGGTCGCTTTTCTTTGAACTTTTTCTAGTGCCACTATATCTTTCCTTCTTTCCTGAGACAAGGAGACCAGAACTGAATGCAATACTCCAGATGAGGTCGCACCATGGAGCAATACAGGGGCTTGTCCAAGGGTATCTGATACTCTAGGAAATCCGAGATCCAAGTACCCCACCTCTTTGAACATTTGGAATCGGTATTCTGTCATTCCCCTTCAGCCCCAGCTACCCCCTTTCCTTTCTAGGTCTTTCCCCTACCTCACCCTCATTCTCTGCAGCCCATTCAGCCTTCCCTTCCTAACTCAGGACCTTCTCTCATCCCCCTGCAGCCTCCTCAAACCTTTGCTCCCATGTCAAATCCAAGCCAACAGCCCTTCCTTATTCTGTGCTCAGGCTCAGCCGGCAGCTCCTTTTTTCTTCCCTGGGTGCCCCCGCCTTCAGGCCCAGCCAGCACTCACTGTGCCTGGGACCACTGCTGTTTGTATGCTGTCTTGGAGCAGCTGCTACTACTGAGAATCTCTGTGAGCATTCATGGTTAATCAGACATAGCCAATAAGCAGTCATCTTTCTTTCTCCCAGCATGCTGCTGCTGTGGAAGAGGGAGATAGTAGGCAGTAAGGTGTTCTACTAGGTGGCAGCTTGCAGTCACCAAGGGAGGGGGGGTGGAGGATCATATTTGCAAACTAGTGTCAGGCACTGCTTTCATTTACCTTGTTTTCTTTCATTTATCTTGCTACCGCCATGGCAATGAAGCACACTGGGATCACCCCAAAATTGTACAGCTCAAGCCTGCCTAGTACTAGAGCCAGCCCTGAATCACTCAAACCTGATCGGCAAATGTGGTTTAATCTGGAAGTCTACAATTGGTGGAGAAGAAGAGAGGATCACAAGGAAAGAAAGATGCTATGATACTTGCAACAGGGTTTTTTTTCTGATCAGCAGTTTCAGAATTAATTCCTTTTTTATAGGAATGAAAGTACAAAGCCAAGAAAAAAACACTTGTATAGAAATTTCATGGGACATAATTCCAGATCCAGGAAAAAATAACAATCCTCAATTTTAATGCAGTATCCAAACAGATTAACAATAAATCATATCAAAGAAAAGAAAAACAAAACAAAACAAAAACCAAACACAGATCCCTAAAACATCAATAAATCCTACAAGCTAACAAGATCTCTATTGCTGACAAAATAGATTCTGCAGTAAGAGAAATTAAATGCCTGTTTTCCGATGAGAAGGGCAGCCAGCTGGGATGGTTCAAAGAAGATATATCTATTGGACTGCTATTTAATGGCATACAGTATTTATAGGGGCTTTAAGGAAGGGCATCTGATAGGAGAATTCCAGGTTTTAACAACAATAACAAACATGCTGCCTTCTCTTCTGGGTGACATTCGCCACATCTGGGAACATTCAGATTTTATAACTCAGGAAACGTTCATCTTAATGTTTACACAACATACAAAGTAATCAAATTTTGGTCAGAACACACAGAAAAAGGTACAACCAAAATAATAGAAATAACAGATTTTTTTTATCAGATTTGTCAAGCAAAGCTGTCAAATTGAGTAAGTCCATATGCTGAGATTCCCACCTGGCTAAGCTCTTTCCCATTCTTGTTAAGGAGGGGGCGGGGGAATTGTAAATAGAACATTTTTGTAAGATGGAATGGGATTTATAGAAACTTCTGAAACCTTTGTGAGATTTTCTCAGTGTATCGTTCATGTAGGGACAAACAATGAACATGGGAAGTTAGTTACTGTTTATGCAAAATCCCCCTTCTTGTTATATTCTTAATACATTCAATTTTGTTAGATAGAATTGCATTCTCCTTATTAGAAATCCCCAAATTTTGTAGCTTGTTCATTCCACAATTATCATCTCTCTTTGTTGAAATATCTTCATCATGCTTCTGAGATGGTCTTAAGTTCATGTACATTTATTGAAGATTCTTGTATTTGATCAGATTTACCTAGATCAAGTACTCATGTTACTTGCCATATAACCTCCAAGGAAAAACTTTAGGCCACTCAGCTCAAATTCAATTGGAAAAACAGTTCTTATAGACTTCATATGATCTGCATATGGAGAGAATTAGCAGCAAGTAGATCTACTTTCTCTTCCATCGTTCAAATGGTCAATAGAAAATGTACTCTTTTAAGAAGTACCTAAGTCAGGATACAAATTTTTTTTTTATTGATTTGATTTTTATATTTCCCAATGACTAATCGGTTTTCCTTTTCTTTGTTATCCGCATTGAACTTCATGGCATATGTAGACTATAAAAACTGCTGCTACTGGAACTAAACGGAGGATGAACCAGAAAATAAACGGCCAGGGTCAGCCCTCACACTTCCCACTGCTTACTCTACTTATAGGGTACTTTTGGTACTTTCTAACCCTTCACTGGTCATTAGCATACTAACAGCTACATTTCCCATCAAATCCACAGCTACAGAATTGACAGTATCTGAGGATTCTGAAAACCCCAGAGATGATAATTCATCAGATTTACGCCAGAGAACCTGAGAGATTTGTAAAAGTCAGCTTCTCTTGATATTGAGAAAGGAAGAGGCATAGAACTGCCTCTCTATCTCCCTCAGATCTCTGTCTATGCTTTTTGGATGATTTCTCTCTTCTTTTTTTTTTTCCCATAAGTGTTTCACCAGCAAAATAATATCTGAAGATAGCACCTCTCTCTCTTTCTCTCTGACCTTTCTCTGAATACAACAGAGAACATAGTGCTCTGTTCATGCTTTCTTTCAATTTCCTGCTGAGTTGCTGACATCATCAGCTGTGTGATCTGGGGAAAATGAGGCAGGGGTGAGCTTGATTAGCTGCTTGTCAATAAGTTTTATCCTGATTTGTGAAGTGATTTGTGCTTCTGTTTGCTTCTCCTCTGCTGTGTCTGGTCTCACAGGCTGTATTGCAATGTGCGGAAAATGAAGTTGTGTGAACGAGGGCTTGGCTGCATTTGACCTCATGGCCATTCAGTTTGTTCAAAGAATATGAACTGTAAATGTCTTTATGACTGCATTTTGCCAAAATTCCTAGACAGAATTCTTGCCTCTCAGGCAGGAAAATGGAACGACTGGATGGCTAACATCATCAACCATTCCTCATCTTACCTCAATTTTAGAAAATCTATAAAAACGAATTGTTTAACCGATTGTAACCTATGAATATAGTGTATCAATCCTTCCAACCTGTACCTTATTTTCGATGACTTTGCATTGTAAGTACTTTAATCACTTTGTATTGTAACTACTTCGCTGATTGTCCAGCGCCTCTTGTTGTAAACCGCCTCGAACTATCATGGCTTTGGTGGTATATAAAATTATTATTATTCTTATTTGCACTAAACTCAATAGGCACCCCTAATCACTGAATAAATAGTGCATGTTTGAGCAGAGCAAAGTGGGCTGTTAATGCCTTCTTGCGGTCTCTGCAAGTCACCAACACATGCTCCAAAGCATGACAGAGAGAATGACAAACATCAGGAAAGGTTTTGCCCAATATGAGCATTTTATGCATCTGATTTTACGTATCATCTCATAGTGAAATATTTTGCCAAAAAGACAACACAAAACTTTGCTGAAATATTCCACCTAAGTATTCTTGATTTTATGATAGGAATAAGAAAAGCTCCAAATCCCTGAATACCTTGAAGTAAACGTTAAAAGCAAGACTAAGGGCTCCTTTTACTAAGGTACGCTAGCGTTTTTAGCGCGCGCGCAAACCACGCGCTAAATGAAAAATACTAACGCACGCTCTATGGAGGCGTTAGCGTCTAGTGCACGCGGCATTGTAGTGCGCATGCTAAAACCGCTAGCACACCTTAGTAAAAGGAGCCCTAAGTGTGAATCATACAGGTCATAACATCCCTTTTGTGTATGCAGATGACTCGACAAATAAGTGTAAAAAAAGTAACAAAAAAAAAAGAGAGAATTTGAGAAACTGGAATACTTCTGTGAGCCTAAGTACTAGGGTTGTATGCCAGGCTGTCACTCTTGGTGTTTCCAGCCCTTCATTTAGTAACACTGTGGAAACATAGGCCTAATGGTGGTAGAATGATCGGCTGTCAACACAATGATGTGCTTCAAATAGACAGTAAATGCATTTTGCTATTTTCCCATTTTTTTGTTATTCCACAGCTTTATAAAGTTCAGACACTTTCATGAACTGAATAGTGATATTCAATATTGCTGCAAAAGCTGCCCATTTAGTTTCACTGAAAGGATCCACAGCAAGTCACACATGTAGCAGGGCACGGAACGGTGACGTGGATGTGCCGCGCAAAGTTGGCACTGACTGTTTATGCCGTCAGCCACTTGGAATGTTGTTTGCTGAGAAACTGTTTGTAATCAATTGAGAGCGATTGCAAATCGTTACCGTCAACTGTCATGCCGGAGACTTCTCAGGAGAACAATTTAGGGTCAGTGCCAACCACTCATTAACACATTGCCCTGAGCCACTCTTTTGTGCCTCTTTACTTCACGGCAAACATAACTGTCAGTGTGAGACAAGTACAGAAGTGAACAAAGCTTTCCTGAGGTGAGAGCCATCCAGCATGTGAAAAGGAAAGGCAGAAGCAGAGAAAAGCTGCATGTCTGCCAAAAGAGCTTGCAGATCTAGGTACGTGTTAATTAACAAGTCCATGATCTTATGCCACAAAGTGAGAGACGTGTATTTGTAAGGCTACAATGTACTGTAGTTCAGACAAATGCTGTAGACAGCTGTGTTCCTGTCTTTAAATGAGATCGCAAGCATTTATATACTTTATTTATCCCCCGCCCTTGTCCAGGGCTAGTTACATACTTATATACAAAATATAAAATAACATGCAACATACAAGTTGCATCAACGACAAACATCACTATAACCACAAAACAGTCCAGACCATGGAATACATCAGTGTCCAGCACCCTGCAATCAATAGTCTCCACTACTTAATTAACCAATCTCAGCCCCTGTATTTTATCTGACAAAACAGGTGTCTTTTGAGTAGTTTCTTAAAATTCCGTATAGTCTGCTGTTGACGAATATACTCAGGAAGGATATTCCATTATCTGGGACCAAAACAATGGAAAACACTATCCCTGGATGATGATAGCCTCAGATCTCCCCTCAGATCCTGTAAAAACATCAGATCCTTTAAACATCACTGAAACGGAGTTAGGAAAATTGCATGACCGTGCCTGGCTGCAGGTTCAGCACCTTCAATGCTTGTGCTAACTGCACGGCTAACCTGCCTAACTATATAGTATATACACAATGTGGGCCATAGTACTCAAAAATGTGTGCTCTAAAAAAACTGGCACTAAATGCTTCACCTTTTATAGAACTGGGCCTAAAGGAGGGGCCTTAAGCAACCTGGGCCAATCAGAGCCTTAGGCCCCTCCCTGGAACATCCCATTTTGAAGAGGCCTTCATGAACAAGATAGGGGGGTGGCAGGGGCATGACAGCGGTGGCGGAAGGGAGTGGGCATTCATCCCACTGCCAGGGAGTTGCTTTATGGCGGTGGCGAGAGGAAGGGGGCAGGGGCAAAATATTTTTGGCAGGTCTGAGCTGTCATGCTTTACTTTCCTTTCAATACCTGAGCCAATCAACGCTCAGGCACTGACCAGAAAGTAAGGCTATGACAGCTCATAAGTGCCAGAAAATTTTGCCTGCAAATGTAGGACAGCAAGGTTAGGGATTACCTGGCGATAATAGAGAATTGCACGGAATACTCATTTAAATATTAGTGACCTTGTTGCTATACATTTGCATGGCAGAGTTGGAGTCTGCCAGGAAGCTCGGAAAAGACCACGGTGAGCCCTTTTGATAACTGGCCAGTAGAATACTTCCACGCTAAACCATCTGAAACTGGTTTAGCCACCATCGTTAAAGGCAAAGTGGGTTCTGAAAATCTTCCCCTTAATCCTACAGTGCTCACCACTTTGAATGTCAGCTTTGAAATGCCAAAGCCCCAAAAAAGACAGTATACAAAAGTCCTCATTTTCTTCCCTTTCTTCTTTCTGATGCAGTCTCTTGGTTGTTGTTTTTTTTCTGCTCATTTTTTATTTGTAATGGCATGCAATGAAAGCTCATCCTCTAACAGACAACACAGGGTGGAGGTGGAAATGGGCATGGACAGTGGCATAGTAAGGGTGAGTGGTGCTCATGGCGGTGGCACCCTCCCCTGCCTTCTTCCCCGCCCCCCTCTGCCGTGCACACGCCCCCTTCACTTTCCTCATACCATTTTAACTTCTCTGACGTGAACAGCATGCCCATGTCGATGTCAGTTTGTACTTTGACGTCACTTCCTAGGCACGGGTCCCAAAAGTGACGTCAGAGAGAACGCTGATGCCGAATCAGGCAGCAACCTCGCGCTGGGGAAGTAATAAAAAGGTACAGAGGAAGGCAAGGGGCACGCACGTGGCAAGGAGAGGACCGGGGGGCAGAGAGGGAGAAGGGTGCCATGTTCTTAGGAATACCATGCTTTTAGGAAGACTGCACCCGGGGTAGACCGCCCCCCCCCACAACACTACTAGATATGAGGCATATACAGCTGAGAAGAGTAACAGGACCTAGACAGAAATAACTACACATGGAACCAGAAAAGGTGCACAAATATAATCTCAATTAGGATAAGAAAGTCCAGTGTTAGTCCTTGAGTGTGTAGCTAGTTAGTTGCTTCTTCCATTAAAGGCTCGGGTGGTTAGAGCTACAGCCTCAGCACCCTGAGGTCGTGGGTTCAAATCCCATGCTGCTCCTTGTGACTCTGGGCAAATCACTCAAATCCTCCATTGCCTCAGGCACGTTATATAGATTGTGAGCCCACAGGGACAGATACGGAAAATGCTCGAGTACCTGATTGTAAACCGCTTACATAACCTTGAAAGGCGGTATATAACTATCTAAGTAAAATAAATAAATAGACTTTGAACAGTATGTTGGCAAAGAAAGCTACTACCGTACTCGGATAAAACATAGTTGGAAAAAAAACTGTTCATCTACATTATGAATCCCAGCGTGTCATAATGTAGTCAAGAATATCTCTCAGAGTGGTATAATGTCACTCCCTTTGATTTATACATGAAGGATTGTTTAGTCAATAGAAAAGATCGGAAAAGGTCATGGAAAGAGGAAATGGAGAATTCTGGCATGCCTGTAAATAACGCAGAAAATATACTTCCATAAAATGTGTCCGCGTCAGTAAGATTAGCAGAGCAGACATTTACTAACAGATCATTCTTTAAAAGGTTTATGCAATTTACAGGACTTCAGCGGCTGGCCAGGTGAAACTCTGATACTGGCAGCTTTATTGTACCAACTGGTTAGGTTTGTCAGCACAAATTCACAGAATGCCTGAATTTAGGCAGTGCAGCAGCTCTGGGGGGATTTCAGAGGCACTTTTCAATGCAGCCAGTCAGCACAAACTAGCCAGATACAAAAAATACCACTACTACTATTACTGAATTTTTGGGACCATAAGACACACTTTTTCCACCCCCAAAAAGGGGGTGCGTCTTATGGACTGAATACACTGCGTGCGCCTCCCCCCCTGCCCTCCCCCCCCCGGATACCTTTTTTAGTGGCAGTGGTCCAGCACGGTCTCCTGGACGTTGCCTTTGTCTTAGAAGAGCGACGCACAGCACAAGAGTATAACCTTTGCGCTTCCTGTCTGGTCGCGTCGCACTGTGATTGGCTGCAGTTGCCGTTTCCAGTGCTTTTACAGCTTACCGGTAGCGTTATGAGAGGAGTGTGTAGGGGAACACCACCCCACTATACTTATAAATGCTCACGCTGGGGGGGGGGGACCCCCCCCCCACTACACTGAGAACTCCCGAACACCGAGAATATGGAAGTTTTCAGTGTATTGGGGGGGTTTCCCCTCCCAACTCCCCCCCCCCAACTGGAGCACGGCCACTTACAAATGTACTGGGGGTTCCACCCCCCACCCCCACCCCCACCCCCTCAAAACGCTACCGATAAGCCATAAAAGCGCTGGAAATGGTGGCGCACAATCGTCCTGCACTGGTGTCAGTGCACCATTGAACTGTGCGCTTTAGTTACAGAACCTTCCTATTTAGGTGGCGCTAAGGCAGGGGTGCCCAACGCGTCGATCGCGATCGACAGGTCGTTCGCTCAGGCAACCCCAGTCGATCGCACAGCAGGTTCCCTTCTTCCCTTCTCTTTTTTTCCCCTCCTGACTGGCCCGCCTCTTAAAGAACGCTGGCCAATCAGAGTGCTGGAAGGGCGGGGTGAAGGTCGGTGGGGGACAGAGCTCAGCGCATCACAAGAAATAGAAGCGCCTGTAATGATTGAGGTAAGAGCGAGGCCTAATGCTGCCCGATATACAATTTTAAAAACCCCAAAATCGGCCTCCCAATCAGTGGTGTACCGAGGTGGGGCGGTCCGCCCCTGCCCCGGGTGCACGGCTTGGAGGGATGCACAGCCGTCCGGGTCCTCCTGCCCTTCCTTTCCACCGGTCTGCGCACGGGGCTCGCACCCGCCGCCCAAATGGTGCTGTTGGTTATCGCGAGACTCGCGGGAGTTGACGGCACCATTCGAGCGTCGGCGCGGGACCAGGCAGGCGCAAGCCCCGAGCACGGACCGGGGGAAAAGAAAGGCAGGATGACCCGGACCTGGCCGGCTGTGCACCCCTCCAAGCCGTGCACCCGGGCGGATCGTCCCCCTTCTAAATCCATTGTACTTGTCTTTTATTCAGTTCCACTAATGAGCATTGTGACAGGCAGTTCTTATGGGGCAGTTCTTGGAAGTATTTCTTTGTTTTTCTGTGCCTAAGTATTCTATTAATTTAACTTCCTTATTCCTGTAGGGATCTCCAAAGGGGACGAATGGGAGACGGCCGGTGGCAGGTGGTACTTTAGCAATTCTTACAGGTTGCCATAGGCCTCAGGAGCTGTCTTCCCTCTGCCGTGGTCCTGCCCCTCCTCTAAGTCAGAGACAGGCTTGGGGCAGAGGGAAGACAGCTCCTGAGGCCTATGGCAACCTGCAAGGATCGCTAAAGTACCAGCGATCCTCTCTGCAGACTGTTCCCTGCTGGAATTAGGTAAATGGATGTGGGGAGGGTAGGCCTTGGGGGGGGGGGAGTGCAGTCCTTCAAGGGGTAGTGCAGGCCTTCAGGGGGGGAGTCAACCTTTGAGGGGGAATGTGCAGACCTTCAGGAGGGGTCAGGCCTTCGGGGGAGGGGGGCTGTATAATAAAAAAAATATTTGAACATAAATACAAAGTACACTTGGTGTGTATATATATATATATATATATATATATATATAAATAAATATATATATATATATATGTTTAGCATTTTTATTGTTGGTAGATCATTTTGACTTGGTCATTTTAAAAGTAGCTGGCAAGCCCAAAAAGTGTGGGCACCCCTGCGCTAAGGGCTCTTGTGTTAACCAGTTAGTGCAGCAGTAATGTACACTTGCAAGCTAATTAGCATACCCATGCCCATTCTCCACTATGGGCTTGAACTCTTCCCCCCCCAAAAAAAAAAAAAAAATAATAATAATAATCACCGAAGTTAGTCTACACATATGACAAAACTAACATGAAATGCTTTAGTGCATCTTGCATGAAGCTATTTTGAACATGAGAGTTGCCATACTGGGACAGATTGCAGGTCCAACAAGCCCAGTATCCTGTTTCCAACAGTGGCCAAGCCAGGTCACAACTACCTGGCAAGATCCCTGTTAACAGCCGTAGCCCAGTCACTCAAACAGGAGTCACACAAAGGGTAATAGACAGTCTTGGGAGGTAGGAGAATAGACTTATTTACACAGCATTAGGTGTCTGTTTTCCTCACAGGTCTCTCCACACAGAAATTAGCTTCTTTCTCCAAAATACACTGTCCTTCTCAGTATAGTGTAGTCAGTCCAGAGATTAAGGTGAAGCCTTTTTACTTATTCCTGTGTAACCAAAGAAAAACTTCAGTTCATTGGGATCCTACCTCAGTTGGGGCAAAGTTACAGTTCTCACCTGATCCTCCACTCTGGGACCCCTGTTTCTGATCCTGGCTCTTCCTCTTAAACTCTCCTCCTCTTCTTCCTGGTTTGGCACTTTCCTCCCCTCTCCCTCTCCTGAAGCTGTTCCCCTTTCTGAGCTGTCCTTGCCTTTCTTCCAGTTGGCCAGGAGGGGGAGTCCAGGAAGCTGTCTAGCTGGGGAGCTGAACTAACCCAGGGAAGGGGCAAGGTTTTATAATATCTGTCACAATGCAAAAGAGTAAAACAGATCATATGCTGTTTATCCTAGGAATAATCAGAGGATTTTCCCAAATCCATTTTATGGACTTTTTTTTTTTAGGAAATTATTCAAACCTTTTTTAAACCCTGCTAAGAGCTAACTGCTTTCACCCCATTCTCTGGCAACAAAATTGCACGTTGAGGGCTTGATTCTATAAGCAGAGCCCCCCAAAATTTGGTGCAAACTAGAATGGTGCTTAGCACAAGTCTACGAGGTGAACATACATTTTTATAGAGTTACACTTAGGGCTAGATTCACTAAGCAAACCGATCATGTACCGATTGGTTTGCGAGCCCTTTGCGACCCGATTTCCTTCCTGCAGTATTCACTAACCTGTTTTGCAATCCAATTCCAATCCGCGCATGCAAATGAGGGGAACTGCAAGCAAAGTAGGCAGGGACGCGATTCACTAAACAAATTTGCCGATTCGACTGTGCTGGCCGATCAACCCAAAAAGTGACTGCTGAGGACCAGTCGCTGAAGCCCTTTCCAACTGCCTTCTGCCACCCTGCTCTCAGCCCTGTCAGCCCTGATCCGCCTGCCTGCCCCGACTCTAGCTGCCCCCATCGCCTGCCTGCCCGCCCCGAATGTAGCTGCCCTGATTGCCTGCCTGCCCGCCCCGAATGTAGCTGCCCCCATCGCCTGCCTGCCCGCCCCGAATGTAGCTGCCCCAATCGCCTGCCTGCATGCCCCGACTATAGCTGCCCCGATCGCCTGCCTGCCCGCCCCGAATGTAGCTGCCCCGATCGCCTGCCTGCCCACCCCGACTGTAGCTGCCTCGATCGCCTGCCTGCCCACTCTGACTGTAGCTGCCCTGATCGCCTGCCTGCCCCGACTCTCCCACCCTTCCCCAGAGTGTAAACCTGTGGTTAACCACGGGCTGTAAAAAAAAGTTTAAAAAAATAAAAATAAAAAAGTGCCGGGCAGGAGGTCAGCGCATGCGCAGACCATCTAAAGATGGTCTGCGCATGCGCGGGGATCGCTATAGAGTGATCCGTGCCAACAGATGGGAGCGTTCCTCCGATCGTCCCCATCGGCATGTTGCAGTTTGGTGAATTCGTCGGGCAAAACTTAGGTGCACCTATTTAGGCCAGTTAAAACCAGGCTTAAATCCCTGAGCCTAAGTTGTGCATGGATCAGGTGTATTCTATAACAATGAGCATAACTTTTAGGAATGCCCATGATACGCCACAGGCCATGCCCCCTTTTCAAATTTATAAACTGCAACTGGCACATACTTTTTACTGAACCGCGCCGAGTTGTACACAAAACTTTCAATTACTGCCAATTATGAGGTGTTACTTGCTAATTATCAGCGCCAATAAGACCAATCAATTAAGTAGTGTGTGCAAATCAGCTGTGCACACTGATTTGCACGAACAACTTTAAGATGCCATATACAAAGTTTGGGGGTGAGTGCAGACATATTTTCTCTGGTTTGTTTTAAAATGTACTACTTAGTAGTTTCATTGCATGACCCTAGTCCTACTATTTTTGGATAAAGTAAACAAGTGATTCACATCTACCCATTTTGCTTCACTCAATGTTTTATAGACGTTTTGCTGCATTAGACATTCATTAGCACCTAATGCAGCTTAAGAAAAGGCCCCCTTGGCTATCTTGCCAGCTCAGCAACTGATTGAAAGCTGAGGCACTGTATTTTCGTCTCATGTGCGCTGCCTGTGCAAAAAGATCACGGTGCATCAGGTCCTAAGATGCTTGCATCTTGCTTGCAAAGCAACAGGTAATAGCCAATCTGACAAAGTTTACACCTCCATAGAATAGAGTACAAGGGCTGCAGCTGGCAGCTTTGCCACCTGATGTCACTACTGCCACTCTCTCAGAACTACTCTCTCAGCTACCAGCATTAAACATGAGGTCTGAGACAGGAGGGATGCCATGCATAAGGAGTGATAGTCAAGCTGAGCTGGGCGCAGTAAGGATATGAAATTTCCCATGTTATTTCATTCACAGTCAAAATTATTTTGTGATATTGCAAGAGACTATAATGACTTATTATACAATATATATACCTTGCCACAAGGAGATAAAAACCAAAACAAAATCAAAACTCAAAATATTGTGAAGTGTGAATGAGAGTCCTCAGTTCGCAAAGTTGGTTGGAACAACCTACCCTGTCAATGGGGGGTTGCTTTATCGACCTCAACCACGGACCTCTCACGTATGAAAAATTAATGTGAACAACTATAATTCAAAATCTCAGGATGAGTACAAACAATAGTCTCTTGATAATTAATTCTCGTAGTCCAATACTTTGCCACCAAATACACTATTGTAAGCTAAGCATCAGTAGAATTAACAATGCTCTTCACACTTATCTGATATGTTCCCAGCAGTGTGTGAAAGCCGGGTTTGATGTACTCCCAGCAGCGCGTAGCAATTGGGTTCAACAGGTCCCCATTTTGGAATCTATGACTGCCATTGGCAAATGAAATTAAGCAGGAACCCCCCCCCTCACACCCCCCCACACAAAATTTCATGTTTTCTTCAAGTGCTCTCTGTAGTATGTACTCTTCCAAAAGACCGTACACTCTTTCAGAAAAGTACGTGCTATCGGAGAACAATATATAGGGGGGGTCAATATTCAGACAATGGTACACAATGTTTTGCTGACTGTCCCCAGAATCATTCCTAGATATTCAATTAGAGGTCCTGTCCAGACTTCGGCATTAAATATCTGATTTTGCAGATCCAACTAATGCATAGCTGGTTGTCTGATATTCAGCACTTGACTGTCTATAGGTTACCGCATAAAGGGTTCCTTTTACTAAACAGCGGTAGAGGTTTCTACCAAAGGCCAGGTAGGTATGCTCCAATGCTTATAGGAATTTTTCCTGAAAGAGCACACATTCTTAATGACTTTGGTCCCATGATGACAAAAACAACCTCTAATAACAAACTTTCCTGGAAATGACATGGGAAATGAAAAGCACAAAAAGCTCAATGGGTCTCCAAGAATGGGTTGGCATCCAAATTTTATTGAAGGATCCGACACGGGTCGTGTTTCAGCAGAATGCCTGCAGTAGGGATCGTCAGTATCAATGAAAAATATCCTTTGTTCATTTCTATATCAAATAAAGAATGTCAATGCATATAAAAGTAAGAGCGATGTATCTAAGTCTTCAAGTAAGGACAAAACGATGCCAAGGTTTTAGAGCGACAGGTCAATTATATCTCTCCCAACCTATTTTGGGTCTTTCATTAAAGTCTGGATGCCAACCTATTCTTGGAGGCCCATTGTGCTTGGCTTGTACTTGGCTTGGTTTCTTGTGTATGGTAAATGACAAGACATGGAAAATTACAAGCTGAGTTGTTTCCACTCCCAAATAACCACTGTCAGCAAACTTCTTGAACTCCTCCTACATAACCTGTGCTAGTCCAGACCATGAAAACAGAGAAATGGGTAGGTATGAGCGTGCATCACATTTCTGTTGTACAAAACATTTGCTTATGTGGGTCCCAGCTGATATTCAGTTGAGGCCCGCATCAGTTTCCTATGCCATGTCCGGGCACCAGCATTGAATTTCCAGGTTTCTGGACTCAGCTAACGCATATAATCAAAACCAATCCATTCAAGGAAAAGCTCACTGGATGCATATCATGAAATAATTAACTAGTCACCACACAAGCTGGAGCCAGAGGCTAGGAAAAGCCTCCAAAAAATGCACAGGAGTCATAGAGGTGCCATATTGATTCTCAAGAAGCTCCCCTACTTCAGTCATCGGCATAAAAACCTATCCTCTGGTGAAAAACTTCATAAACTTCATCATCGTTTTCAAAATTTCAACTTCTTTTTTCTCTGCAGATATTAGTAAATAGTAATTTAAATTTAAATAGTTTCAAAGGCAGCTAACATGCATCTACAAAGTCCTGGCTAACACCTAGCCAGTTAAGAGCAATTTAGCACTTAGCCAGCTAAAGGGTATCACATAAAGATAGGACTAACTTTTATGCGGGCCTTTCTAGATGGTTAACCTGGTTGGTTATGTGCTGAATATCGACACTTAACTGGTCAAGTGCTGACTCCACCTCCAGATGCCCCTAAAAGAGCCAGTTTACAGTTTTGCACTAACCGGTTATTTCCAGAGGTACTAAGAACATAAGAATTGCCTCTGCTGGGTCAGACCAGTGGTCCATCATGCCCAGCAGTCCGCTCACACGGTCGAAGACCAGTGCCCTAACTGAAACTACTAGCCCTACCTGCGTACGTTCTGGTTCAGCAGGAACTTCTCTAACTTTGTCTTGAATCCCTGGAGGGTGTTTTCCCCTATGATAGACTCTGGAAGAGCGTTCCAGTTTTCCACCACTCTCTGGGTGAAGAAGAACTTCCTTACGTTCGTACGGAATCTATCCCCTTTCAACTTTAGAGAGTGCCCTCTCGTTCTCCTTACCTTGGAGAGGGTGAACAGTACCTTGAATGTTTCAATCATGTCCCCTCTCAATCTCCTCTGTTCGAGGGAGAAGAGGTCCAGTTTCTCTAATCTTTCGCTGTACGGCAGTTCCTCCAACCTCTTAACCATCATAGTCACTCTTCTCTGGACCCTTTCGAATAGTATCGTGTTCCTCTTCATGTACGGCGACCAGTGCTAGATGCAGTACTCCAGGTGAGGGCGCACCATAGCCCGGTACAGCGGCATGATAACCTTCTCCGATCTGTTCGTGATCCCCTTCTTTATCATTCCTAGCATTCTGTTCGCCCTTTTCGCCGCTGCCGCACATTGCGTGGACAGCTTCATCGACTTGTCGATCAGAACTTCCAAGTCTCTTTCCTGGGAGGTCTCTCCAAGTACCAACCCGGACATCCTGTATTCATGCATGAGATTTTTTTTATCGACATGCATCACTTTACACTTATCCACGTTGAACCTCATCTGCCATGTTGATGCAGATTCCTCAAGCCTGATTATGTCACGTTGTAGATCTTCGCAATCCCCCGGTGTCTTTACTACTCTGAATAACTTCGTATCGTCCGCAAATTTAATCACCTCGCTCGTCGAACCTATGGTCTGGATCGTTTATAAAGATGTTGAAAAGCACGGGTCCAAGCACCGAGCCCTGCGGTACCCCACATGGTGACGCTCTTCCAGTCCGAGTATTGTCCATTTACCCCCACTCTCTGTTTCCTATGCTCCAGCCAGTCAAGTGTCATTGGAAATTAACAGTTAGCCCTGAACAGGTGATTTAACCGGCCAGTTAAATCTCTATGAATATTGACTCCGTATTTTCTAAAATGCCTGACCCTGTTGTACATATCAGATCCTATATACGCTTTTTTGACAGTAATATATGTATTCGAGAAAATACAAGGGGCCTAAAAGTCCATTTTCCAACCTAAATACCTTACACAAAATCATCCACCACATCTTCAAATTCACTTCAGATTTTATAGCTTGCTTCTATTTTCACAGTGACATTAGGATTTATTTTTAGGACTACAGGTGTTAGCATTTTTAATGTCTTGAGTCAGACTGAAGTAGCTCAGTGCTATTAGCGCATTGTGGCAGGTGCAATATTTGTCTGCATTTTTCTCCACCACCGCATTGTGCCTTTGGCATAACTTGCACTCCTTCAAAATTCTGCAAGCTAAAGGAATTCTGGATATTCTTTTCAACTTTGTAATGTAGAACACTTATGGGGAGGGGGGGTGTGATACCCTTCCTAATGTGTTTCCACTTTTAATATCTCTCTTTCCTTTTAATTATTGTATTTCTCCCCCCTCTCCTACCTTTGTGTTAGTTTGTCTTCGTTATTGTGATTACCTTTTAAGTTTTAGTTTTGTAATCATGTACACCGCTTAGATATTCGATAAGCGGGGTATGTCATATTTTTAATAAACTTGAAATTCTGCTGGACAAATTCATTGTAAAGCAGGATTTCATAGTGTTGTCTCTTTTGCCCAGCCTCGCAATTACAGCATTTTTCGCACTGATCTTTTGACCCTTGGCTTATGCATGAAGGATATTGGTCAAGGTCAGAAATGGCCTTAGGAGCCTTATGCAGAAAAGCCCTGAAACGATAAAAGATGCCATAAATTAGGTGCCAAGATCAGTGTGCAAAGACAGTCTAGGCGCAAATTATTCAATTAGGCTTAATCGGCGCCGTTAATTGAAAATCACAATTAAATTGTAAATAAAAATAATTAGATGATAGGCACCGAGAACTTCCTGGTAGACCCCTATATACCAAGGTGCCTACCAGAAAGTAAGCGTGGTTGGGGGCGGATCTTGGGCCTGTTTTGTGTATCAGTGCCTGAATTGGACTTAGGGGCTGGTATTTAGGCCAGGAAAACTCTTCCATAAATAGGGATTTTTGCACCTAAGCCCAATTTAGGTGGCCTAACTCAAAATAGGTACCAAGAAATAGTGCATAGCGGCTGTCAATCTTTTAGGTCCTGTTTATAGAATCAGGGCCAACATGCAGAGGAGTAAAGTAAACTCTGTCAAAGGAAAGGCTCAGCTGAGACAGATTTGTCATATATTTTACACCAATGCAAAAGCTGCTTCAGGGTTTTTGGTATTTTCCGAAGGAAAACTTTGGCAGTTAGGATTGCCAGCTGGTTTCTATTTTTTCAGGATGGGCTGTGTCTTGGGTTTTTCCAACTGCATGCATGGACTTAGTAGTTTGAATTTTGTTAATTAACGAGATGCTCCCAACAGTACTGCATATTTATTTATTTTAGGTATTTATATATCGCCTATCAAAGTTATCTAAGCGATTTACAATTAGGTACTCAAGCATTTTCCCCCATCTGTCCCGGTGGGTTCACAATCTATTTAACATACCTGGGGCATTGGAGGCTTGAGTGACACCCAAGGTCACAAGGAGCAGTGTGGGATTTGAACCCACAACCTCAGAGGGCTGAGGCTGTAGCTCGAACCTTTACGCCACTTCTTATTTATTTATTTGATTTTTAGCCCGTCCTCCCAAAAGAGCCCAGAACGGGTTACAAAGTACATCCATAATAATCCAGACAGAGCAGAGATGACAGTTTA
Source organism: Geotrypetes seraphini (assembly GCF_902459505.1). Lineage (NCBI taxonomy): Eukaryota > Metazoa > Chordata > Amphibia > Gymnophiona > Dermophiidae > Geotrypetes > Geotrypetes seraphini. Next base: position 28,305,329 of record NC_047102.1, on the reverse strand, counting down.
CATAAATTACAATATAGATGACAGTTTACATAAATTACAATATAGACAGGACAATAAAACATATGTACTAAGTAGCATCTGGTGAAATTAAGTGACAAAGGTGAGTTGACTGGGTGGCGTTTCAGGGTGAATGACTTTAAGGCGCTGGGTTAGTAAAGAGGAAGGTTTTCACGTTATGGATGAGCTCACTGCCAGTAGATATTTTAAAAAGGCCTCTACTCATCCAATTTCTCACTGTGCCTTATCCTTCATTTGAAATGATTTTTTCCTATGAACTCTTTTGCTTTATATTTTAATTTTTTTAAAATTATATTTGAAATAAATGCAACAAGTCGTTACACAACAGCCAGAAAATCATAACGGCAACCAGAACTGCACACAGTATTTGAGGTGCGGCCGTACCATGGAGCGATACAAGGGCATCACAACATTTTCATCTTTCTTTTCCATTCCTTTCCTGATCATTCCTAACATTCTATTTGCTTTCTTAGCCGCTGCTGCCGCCGCACATTGAGCTGAGGGTTTCAACGTGTCCTCAACGATGACACCTAGATCCTTTTCCTGGGCAGTGACTCCTAACACTGAACCCAGCATTAATAGCTATTGTTCGGGTTCCTCTTTCCCACATGCATCACTTTGCACTTGCTTTCACTAAACGTCATCAGCCATTTTGATGCCCAGTCTGTCTCACAAGGTCCTCTTGCAATTTATCACAATCCTCTTGCGATTTAACAACTTTGTGTCATCAACAAATTTAATTATCTCACTAGTTATTCCCATCTTTATTTCATTGATAAATATGTTAAAAAGCAGCTAGCCAAAGAGCAGGTGAAAAGTCCGCGAGTCCTTTTAGCATATGCATTTTACTGCAGCTCATTACTAAAAAGGGGAACAACTCACATTGCTTACATTTGAAAACTCTTTACAGTGTAAAGGAATCAAAAGCACCTACAGACAGCATGATCTTTTCAAAACTGCTACTTTAAGTCATTGCAGTGAAGTAAAACCAGAGTTAAATCAAGTCTTGGAACAAAAAAAATAGAATCTGCTCCATAGAATCCAATTGTTTGGAATTTGGCCTTTTCCATTTAAAGAGCTGGCTTAAATACTTTGGAAATTCTAGAGCTCCCTGCTGTTGAGTCAGTAAGCAGGCATATACAGGTACCATTAATCACCTTATCAATCATTACGCATCATAAGCAAAACTTTAGGTTCAAAGTTGTAGGAAATATCTGATCATCCTGGTCTTACTGACTTTAGTGCAAATCATGACCTTGAAGAATACTTGGACAAGGTCAACATAATATTTGCCCAGGGACAGTTCCCAGTTGAAGCAGAGCTGGTCTGCCCATCGCTGCGTTTTTACATTAATATAAGGAAAGACATTAAGATAGATATGAAAATTTATTGGAAACCCTGCAAGAAATACTATCTTCAGGAGTGAAATATCATATCCCTAAGAGCAGCACTTTACAGAGAGGCAGACCAGTCGGCAGCATTACCATTTTTATAACCAGTCTTTCAATTAGATTGTTTACTAGAGAATTCTGTTTGGTGAGGAGGCCAATGACAGGTTTCCCCTGTAGTAAAATTATCCAATTATTTATATAGTAGCAAAGACAACATTTATTTTTTTAAAAACCCTCGGTCCACCATTTGCACCACCTAGAAAGGCTGATTTTCCTGAAACAGTTCCCATTTTTTATTTCAGCTTCACACTTTTCCTGAGGCCTCTGGGCTCGTCTCCAGGCCAGATACTCAATGATTGACTTTGATTTCCCAAGGTAAGTGATCTGCCACTCGTAGATCGGTGAAACTGAGGACTAAATGTGGCCTGTATTTGGCTCATTGTTCTGATCTTGTACATGCTAATGCGATGTGAAGTGGTACGTCTAAATAGCCTGTCAAACTTTTTTGATGTTTACGAACCCACAGATGGGATTCATTTCCACACTGTTCAAAAATGTAAATGATACAAGGACATTAAAGAGAATTAAACTGCTTGATGACATTTTGGTCACATTAATGAAAACTGCCATTTAAGCCACTAAAAGAAGAGGAGGGAGGGGGAGGGGGGGAAATTAATCAAAGAATGAAGAATTGTTGCAGTGTGGATATTATCAAACAGTTTACTTCAATTATGAAGGTGAAATTAGGCCTGAGAAACCAAACTCATCACGAGCAAGAAGAAAAACGTGGAGGTGTTCCTTGGATAAGCAGGCTTTTGGATTTTATTATTTAGCGTCTTTGGGTCATCATTCAGCTGAAGCCATAATTCTTCTCTTTCTGAGACTAAAAGCCCAGTGGGGATGAAAATGGCGCTCAACCAGTAGTATTTTCCAGTTTTCATGGCTACTTTGATTGTTAATGACAAAGGCAACCTTCACTCTGTGTGGTTTCCTGCCTGTATTTGGATCATTTACAGGCCCTGTTTTTCCTGATAGGAAATGCAATCCGAGATGTGCGAAAACAGTGTGCATATTGTAGTTTAATTGACCCTTACTGTCGCTCATCGAGGCTCGGCGCGTGTGCTGTAGGGTATATGTTCCACAACAGGAAAGAATAAACCCAGACTCAAATCATAGGAAATTCATCAAATATGCTTCTTGGAGCTCTGTCTTTCAAGGTCTGTTTCTCTGCCATATGATCTCTATAAACCAAATTACTGCTGGACTGAGTACAAGACTGGAGACGCCTGGGGCTAACTTATAATGAATGCCAAATGCATGTGACAATAGACTGATCATGGAGAAGAATGGAGATTTTTTTAAAAGGAGTTCTTTTATTTCTCTCTAGCAAAGGCAAAAACCAAGTGCACTCGAAATATTTATAAAATGGGCCCACTAAAGCCCCAGATCCAACTAACAAACCATTTATAACAACCGCATTAAACTGTTAGGGCATAAAATTTTATAAAGTGTGAAAGGAAAAAGGACATAAACCAAACAAAAAACAGTACCGATCACAGGTTTCAGGAATCCCCCCACCTTACGAAAGCTATGAAGAGTCCATACAAAATTTGTCCTGGAAAAAAAAAAAAAAAGAGAACAGTTTCTTCTGCAGGAATTTATTATATCAGTAAATGGAATTTGAAAATAAGAGATGCTGCATAAAAAGCTGAGCTGTTGCCGGGCTAACGTGGTTTATTAATTTATTTGGATATTTTATGCTGGGTGTTTGACAATCGTTTGAAATAATGTAGCCGCTACTGTACAATTTCCAGCAGGATCACAGGAAATGAAGAGAAGAGAAATATACCCTGAAAGGAAAAAGGTAATTAATATGGCTTTTTAGGTTTTAGAAAATATTGCACTTAAAATTGCTTGTGAACTAACAAACCGTCTGCACCTCTCTAAATGATATCCATATCTACAGACATCAGCAGTTTTGCAAAAGGAAACTAATAGCATATACAATTTAATGGATAATATGTAATACTTTGGGAGACATATTTTAGAGAAAGATATGTTGGTAGCAGATTTCCCTTAAAAATATCATAATTGTTTGAGACTAATTTATAGTGTACATTTTTTATTGAAACATCACACAAAAAGCAGACACCACTGTACTGTTTTAACATGAAAAAAAAAAGAAAAAAGAAACTCCATTTTGAATGCTTGAAACTGGTAAACTGAGAGGCCCATCAATTAAAGGGGCATAATCAATAGAACGCATACAAGCATGTTGGACGTCGCCGGCGCTAGATATCTTTAAGAATGTACCGATTACCAAAAGATGTCTAACTCATTCGATTATATGAACATCATGCATACAAACGTCCACAAGCGGTATACAAATGCAACTAAATATTGGAACACACCCATACAGGACGTCCAAAGTATTTTTCTTCATACGATTATACGACCCCCTAGTCGAATAGGCTTGGCCATCCATTAGTTGTCCTGGCGCATGTCCTAGTGATATCACAACATTGTTACACAGTCCTCAACAACGTTCTGCATGCCCATATATAAACCATGCATATGGAATTACGATCCTTGTGAGTGTAGTAGTGGTGTGAGGAGCTAGGAGGGTTTTAGGAGTGAGTAGGAGGAGGATAGTGATTTATATCGATTTCTGAGTGGCATTGACTGATTGGAGAGTGATTCTGTGAGTGGCAGTGTGAAACAAAGTGAGAGAGACTGTAAGAGTGACAGATAGAGGGACTGTGTGAGTGAAAGATTGTGCAGTGAGGAAGGGTTTGATAGTGTGTGTGAGAGACTGTGAGTGAAAGTGGGTATGATGGTGGAGAGTAAGGAACCCAATTACTCCCTAGGGGAGACTCAGTCCCTATTGGAGCTCTGCCTCAGAAATGGGGCTTGGGTCTTCGGCCACAAAGACTGTAGGCCACCATGTGCTATTGCCATGAGGGCCTGGACAAGGATCCGTGACACCCTCCATAGGTAACATAGTAGACGACGGCAGATAAAGACCTGAATGGTCCATCTAGTCTGCCCAACCTGATTCAATCTAAAAATTTGTTGGGATTTTTTTTTTTCTTCTTATCTATTTCTGGACAAGAATCCAAGGCTCTGCCTGATACCGTTCTTAAGTTCCAACTACTGAAGTCTCCGTCAAAGCTCACTCCAGCCCATCTACATCATCCCAGCCATTGAAGCCCTCCCCAGCCCATCCTCAACCAAACGTGAGCATCACCCAGTATCCATTACTTTAGGTATCCAGTGTTCCTTAAGGCTCAAAAGCTGTCAGCTATTGAGTGAGAAAGAGTGAGAAAGAGAGAGTGAGAGAGAGTGTGAGTGTGAGAGAGTGAGAAAGAGTGAGAGAGAGTGTGAGTGAGAGTGTGAGTGAGAGAGAGAAATAGTGAGTGAGAGACAGAAAGAGAGTGAGTGAGTGAGTGAGTGAGAGAGAGAGAGAGAGAGACAGAAAGAGAGTGAGAGAGAGAGAGACAGAGAAAGAGACAGAGACAGACAGAGAGAGATCTTGGCAGGCAGATGTTTCCTAGGCTGATAGTGCCCTTAGTGGACCACAGGTTTACTGCACCGGGCACGCTGCTCAATAGGAAGTCCAGCTCTACAGGCCAAGATTCAAGAAGCAAAAACAAAAGGTATCATGAAACCAGTCACACATTCAATGCTGTATTTTCAATCCTTTGCAGGAAACTAGTTCAGATTTCTTTATTCCACAACTGTGCAAAACAAAATGGCAAAACACAAAACTTGTAAAAAAAAAAATCCAGATTAATGTTTTCAACAGTTCAGGATTTACAAAATGTCACTGTGCCCCAACAGTTTCAGCATAGCCTATAGAAGCTAGTCCCCACCCGGGCCTAGGCCTTACTTGGGCCCTCAAATCAGGCCTGCTCAGAAAGGACCAGTCCAGCTAGCTTAGCACATTATCCTCCAGTGTATTGCTTTCCAAAACACAAATTCAAAAGAAAATGTCCAGGAAGCCCTCAGCTGAGGCAGGAGAATTGACAAGTTTGTCTTCACTGCTAAACAAGCTTTATAGAATCCCACCCAAGGTCTTCACAAACTTCTCCCCAAACAATTCTCAGTTCCTTTGAATTTCAGCATTCCAAAATTGTAATTCCACCCAGCAAAACATTTACAAACAAAACTGTTCAGAGCAGTGGCTTGACTTGGAAAGTTGCCCCCCCCCCCCACCTCCCCCCAGTTTTAAAGTCAGTAAGCCTTACAGGCAACACCTACTTCCAAAGCTTCCGGTTCTGCTCAAAAATCTCCATGTGTTCCTCCTGAGGTAGGGCTTCAGCTTCCAGGTTTGGAACTATTTCATCTACCTCCATGATTTCCAGATTATTAGGTTGCTCTGGTCTGGCTGGCTGAGCAGCAGAGAGAGATTCTGCTCTTCTCCTTATCCTCTCTACCTGTGGAACAAACATTGCTGGCTTTCCAGTATGTGAGCCACGCCCTGCTCCCTGTGTGCCTGCACTGCTCTGAGGTTCTCTTGGGCTCGCCCTGTGGATGTCTGGGAAAGTACAAAGCTTTCTAACAGGCATTTTGCCTGAACAGGTAGCCAGTGTTCCTTAAGGCTCAAAAGCTGTCAGCTATTGACTCCCCTCCTGAAATAAGGAGCCCCCCCCCCAACAGCAGCATGTGCAATATTACAGGAGGAAGGGGGGGGGGGGGTGATGATCTACACACTACAAGAGGCAAGTGAGATGTTTCCCCTCTGGTTAGAGGATGTAAATTCAAAAGACATCATCAACATCTCCTCTCACACCAGGCAGCATTATGGGGTAAAGATCTAGAACAATTGCTTACGTCTATTACTTAGGGGGAATTTAGGAAATGCCTAAAAACATATCTGTTCCTAAAGTATTTAGGCAACTAACCTCATCCCACAATAACTGATCACTAATTTTTAACTTTGTTAAATCCACTCAATTTGTAGCATTTTTCAATCAATGTTAACCGGCAGAACATTGTTAAATCCATTCAGTCTGTAACATCTTTTAATTATTGTAAACCGCATAGAACTTCACGGTCCTGCGGTATATAAACTGTTATTATTATTATTAGGAACATAAGAATGCTGCATCAGAGCAATGGTCATTGTAGCCCAGTATCCTGTCTTCACAGAAGCCAGTGGAAGTGACAAGTACCTGGCTAAAACCCGAAAGATAGCAGCATTCCATGCCACCAATCCAGGACAAGCAGTGGCTTCCTCCATGACTGTGTGAACTGCAGACAATGGAATTTTCCTCCAGGAACTTGTCCAAAGTGTCTATCACTTGTTCATGCCCTTGAAGATGTCAGAACTTTGGGTTTAGGCTGTTATGTTCCCTAGCAGAAGGAATCCCTGCTCTCCTAAAAGCTGTATCAAAAAGGCTTTTCAGAGGGTAACCAGCAACCTGAGCCGTTACATATCTATATCATAAAAATACATCAGAGGAAGCAGGATTAGTAGCTTACCTGAACACAGCAACAGGCTCGAGTAGGCAGAATATGTGATCAGCTGCAAGCAGCAAACGAGTGAAGAATGGATCTGTAGATATGAAGGTGTCCTAAAACAGATAGGAGACAGAAGTGGGTGCTTTTGCAGATGTATCCCGCCCACCTGCGTTTTAAGCGTACCAATAAACAAATGAAATTCAGACATAGATGGCAGAACATCTGCTGGACGTCCCTGTGATTCGGCCATAACCAATTAATTGGTTGTCCAGCAGCAAGTTGTCCAATGTTGGACTTTCTGGACATGTTTTAATGCCTATATAAATGTACAAACTCATATTCTCAAATGTTAGGTACTTTGACATCATGGCTCCAAAACCCATGAAGTCTCTGTCCAGAAAACCAAACTTTAGCCAAGCAGAGACAGAAATGCTGGTGCAGGAGGTGCACACACACCACCAGCAACTCTTCTCATCCCTAGGCAAAAGGCTTGGGGCATACTCCAAGAGCAAAGTCTAGGCTGGAATAGCTAACTGCTTGAATGAAATCCACCACCACAACAGGGACGTGGAACAATGTAAAAAAAAAAAAAGGAGAGCCGTCAAAAGGGAGGTCAACGGCAAGGCTGGCAACCGGGCTCCAGATGCCAACATGTCAGACCTCAGCCCCATGGAGCAGCTGGTGCTCACCTCAGGAAGGAAGGATGGATTCCACCTCAGCAGAGATGGAACGAGGCTATTTGCAAGCAACATCAAGAGAGAAGTGGACAAGTTTTTAAACTAGGAATAAGGGGAAAGCCGACAGTCGACCGAGAGAGTCGATGGTTCAGGAACCGGTATACCAGGAGGATACTGTGCAAGAAGATAGAGGGAAAGACTCACCGGATTACAGGCAAGACAGATCAAAAAGGACACAAGAGGGAAGGAAATGCAAGAAAGGAACAGGCCGCAAACTCAAGTGTATGTACACGAATGCAAGGAGCCTTAGAAATAAGATGGGTGAATTAGAAGCGATGGCACAAAAAGATAACGTTGACATCATAGGCATCACGGAAACATGGTGGACTGAAGAAAACATCTGGGACACTGTGCTACTGGGATACAAACTATACCGCAGAAACAGAGTGGTTTAAAAAGGTGGGGGTGTTGCCATATACGTCAAAGAGGAAATTTAATCTACGGGAGAGAACACGCCACAACTGATGGATAAGTTAGAGTCTCTATGGGTCAAAATTCCAGGAACAAATGGCCTGGAAACGAATATCGGCATCTACTATCGACCCTCAGGGCAGTCCAAAGAAATTGATGGAGAAATGACAGCCGAGATTAAACACAACTGCAAGGGAGGCAACACAGTTATTATGGGTGACTTCAACTATCCGGGAAAAGACACCTCCAGCTGCATTAGAGAAACCAAGTTCTTGGATGCTGTAGGCGATTGCTTCCTGGAACAACTTGTCAAGGAAAATACTAGAGGAAATGCAATTCTTGATTTAATTCTAAATGGCCTGTGAGGACCAGCACAAGATGTAGAAGTAGAAGGGACGCTGGGAAGCAGCGATCACAATATGATCCGCTTTGATCTGGACGCAGGGGAGAAATATTGGTCCAAAACAACAGCCACAGCACTGAACTTCCGAAAAGGGAATTACGAAGGGATGAGACTCATGGTAGGGAAGAAGATTAAGAAGAGGAAAAACACTGTAAAAACACTAGAGAAAGCTTGGTCCCTTTTTAAGGACACAGTCACCGAGGCACAAAATCTATATATAACGCGTATCAACAAGGGATCCAAGAGGAAAAAGAACAAAGAACCAGCGTGGCTCACTGTAGAGGTGAAGGAAGCGATCAGAGACAAGAAAACTTCATTTAAGGAATAGAAAAGGTCAAAAATGGACAAAAACTGGAACAAAGAACATCAACGCAGGTGCCATAAGGCGGTAAAAGGGGCCAAAAGAGACTACAAGGAAAAAATAGCTAAGGAGGTGAAGAACTTCAAGCCATTCTTTCGATATATTAAGGGGAAACGACCCACGAAAGAAGCGGTAGGACTGTTGGATGACCATGGAATAAATGGAGCGCTAAAAAAGGACAACACAATTGCTGACAAACTGAACACATTTTTTGTGTCTGTATTTACCGAAGAAGATATACACAAGCATACCGGAACCCATCAGGCTATATGCTGGAAATGAGACGGAAAGCTGACAGGACTGACAGTCAGTCTAGAGGAGGTGTGTAGGTAGATTGATAGGCTTAAGAGCAATAAATCCCCGGAACCGGATGGCATCCATCCGAGGGTCATCAAGGAACTGAAAGGGACTATAGCAGAACTGCTTCAACTAATAACCAATCTGTCAATTAAATCGAGAAAGATTCCGGAAGACTGGAAGGTGGCAAATGTTACGCCGATATTCAAGAAAGGTTCGAGGGGAGATCCGGGAAACTACAGATCTGTGAGTCTGACCTTGGTACCGGGAAAGATGGTAGAGTCACTGATAAAGGACAGCATCACTGATCACCTTGATGGACACAGGCTGAGGACCAGTCAGCATGGTTTTAGCAAAGGCAGATCATGTTTGACGAACTTGCTGCACTTCTTTGAGGGAGTAAACAGGCAGATAGACAAGGGTGATCCAGTCCACATTGTGTATCTGAATTTTCAGAAGGCGTTCGACAAGGTTCCGCATGAATGACTACTTCAGAAAATTGCGAGCCTTGGAATTGAGGGTGAAATACTCATGTGGATTAAAAACTGGCTGGAGCATAGGAAACAAAGAATGTGGGTAAACGGACAATACTTGGACTGGAAGAGTGTTACCAGTGGGGTGCCACAGGGCTCGGTGCTTGGACCCGTGCTCTTTAACATCTTTATAAATGATCTGGACATGGGTACAATGAGCGAGGTGATTAAATTTGTGGACGATACAAAGTTATTCAGAGAAGTGAAGATGCAGGGGGATTGCGAAGATCTGCAACGTGACATAATCAGGCTCGAGGAATGGGCATCGATATGGCAGATGAGGTTCAATGTGGATAAGTGTAAAGTGATGCATATTGGTAACAAAAATCCTGGAGTACTGCGTCCAACACTGGTTGCCGTACATGAAGGACACAGTACTACTCAAAAGGGTCCAGGGAAGAGCAACTACGATGGTTAAAGGGTTTGGAGGAGCAAAAAATTAGAGAAACTGGGCCTCTTCTCCCTTGAACAGAGGAGATTGAGAGGGGACATGATTGAAACATTCAAGGTACTGAAGGGGATAAACTTAGTAGATAAGGACAGGTTGTACACCCTCTCCAAGGTAGGGAGAACGAGAGTGCACTCTCTAAAGTTGAAAGGGGATAGATTCCGTACAAACATAAGGAAGTTCTTCTTCACCCAGAGAGTGGTAGAAAGCTGGAACGCTACAGGGATTTAAGACAAAGTTAGACAAGTTCTTGCTGAAGAAGAACGGGCGCTGGTAGGGCTAGTCTCGGTTAGGGTGCTGGTCTTTGAGCAGACTCCTGGGCATGATGGACCACTGGTCTGACCCAGCAGCAGCAATTCTTATGTTCTTAGTCTCCCCAACATCAACCTATGGTGTGGGCACTCAGGACACCTCCGCTGCAGCAGTGCACATCCTTCAGGTTTATACTTGCCTTAAATCCCCATTCAAACAGCTATGCTCCTTATTCATAGAGATTTATCTTTCATCCTTCTCCTCCTCCTGTAATGGACTGTGAGTACTCCTGCTTTTCTAACCTTTACATAACACCTGTTTGGTGCTGGTCCATGTGTTGGTCCCAGAGCATGTTGATGCATGGAATTGGATTTCATACCTTTATACTTATAGTTTGGACCATTTGATATGATCAGCAGGAGTCCTCAGCCCAGATTTCTGGATATAAACTCCCTCCATCCCCCTGCACATCCTAGCAACATACTTCCCATGCCCATTTGGCTCTGGTAGTCACACACCTTTGGGATGCATGATACTGGCAGCTCATGTCACCTAGACACGGGAAGAGCACCTGGAGGGAGTAGGACAAACAGTGGTATGCTGTGGCTGACATATGTGATTTTCCCCTATGCAGATATCAGCTCCGTTGAGGATTGTGCAGGGTGTAGTGGTGTGGTGGTCCCAGCAGTACAGGAGCAGCAGGAGGAGGCAGGTGTAGTGGCAGCTGCACCACACAACCAGCAAGAGCCTCAGGAGGTCCAGGACACGCAGCCACAGGAGACTGACAATGGGGATGGGGACAAGCTCCTTCTTGCACCACCTCAGCAGTTTGCCAATGTACCTGGGGATACCGAGGAGGCAAGTGAGAGAGCACAGCCTGGCCGCTGGAGGGCACCCAGTCTCCAGGATTGCCACCTGATTAAGCTAGCCCAGAGGCTACTGGGCAACAATATCAGCCTGCAGGAATATTGGGTCCAGGCACAGCAGTCATTGGAGGCCCAATGTCAGACCAATGAGATCCTGAGGCAGCTTTTACACTCCAACACTGCCATGATGGCCCAGCTGGAAGGCGTCCAGAGTGAACTCAGAGCCATGAACCGTCGTCATATCACAGGCCAGCTCCCTCATCAGGAGTCTCCACCCTACAGCATGGCTCAGTGGCAAGAGGACGGAAAGCCAACGAAAAATGCCATCACTCCCAGATCTTGGGCTCTGTCTCACGCCTGCCTTCCTCTACTCCAGTAAAATGGCCAGCATTTCATCAACAGGCACATCAGGACACTGACACCAGCAGTGAGAGTGGGGAGTCTGACACAGATTCGGACACAGTTGCTCCAGATGCTTCTGCTCAATCCAGAAGGGGAGTTGGTAGGGCTCTCAGAGGCCGTGGGAGAACGAGGGAGCATAGGAAGGGGAGGGGGAAGTAGATAAGGGTCTTGTGTTGTGGGGGTGGGTGGGAGGGGTATGGGGTGGTGGTGTTGTGGGTGTTGTTTGGGGGATGTATGTGGGTGTTTAGGTTGGGAGGTAGGGGGTGTTGTTGGGGGGGGGGTGAATGTGGAGGTGGTTGCCAAAACAATCTATGTGTAAATAAAGGTTTCATTTGTACTGAAGCTGTATATTATCACTGCAGTTTTCAGGCTTCAGTTGAGGTTTCACTGAAGCTCCATATTATCACTGCAGTTTCCAGGCTTTAGTTAGGTTTCACTAAACCTGTATATAGTAACTGGAGTTTTCAAGATTCAGTTAAGTTTCACTGAACCTTCATATTGTCATTTGGCTTGGATAAGGAGTCCAGTTCACAGGAAGTGGGTTTGGATTAGCCGGTGCTGATCCCTTCCTTCTATAATTAGAGTTCTCTCTCAACTACCCACTTTTTGTAAAGTACTGAAGACATATTTATTTGAGAAATTTACTAATGGTCCTTTTTCAAATAATCAATCATAAAACATATAATTCTTGCCTAAAAGATATACCCCCTCTTCTAATAAACTGCGCTTGCAGTTTCTGGCGCGGGGAGCTGCGCTGAATGGCCTGCACTGCTCCCTACCCTCATAGAGTTCCTATGAGCGTCGGGAGCAGAGCGGGCCATTCAGCGCGGTTCTCTGCGCTAAAAACTGCTAGCGCAGTTTAATAGAAGAGGAGGACAGTTCTAGGCTCCTTTTACTAAGGTGCACTAGCGTTTTTAGTGCACGCAGGAAATTACCACGCGCTACGCTTCTAGAACTAACGCCAGCTCGATGCTGGCGTTAAGGTCTAGCGCGGGTGGCAATGTAGCACAGGCTATTCTGCACGTTAAAGCCCTAACGCGGCTTAGTAAAAGGAGCCCTATAATTATAGTTCAATGAGGAGTATGTGAAGTCATACATTTCAAAATAAGACCTTTTTTTAAAAAAAATAAAAAAAGTTAAGTGTTCTTAAGAATCAAAATATCAGGGATATTTTTACCACTATGGTGTTGTGTTTTTTGTTTTTTTTTCTAAAAGCAATGGTTTTAAACTTTGCTCACAAAGTAAACTGCACTACCACATTTTTAACCCAAAGCAGACACAGCCAGGAACATAAGATCCTAAGTAACTGGAGGGGGTTCTTTTATCAAATAAATGGCATTATCGAGTACAATAAAGCTTCTGTTTCAACTATTAAAAGGGCATGGGCAGAAAACAGTCGCTTGACCTGAAGGAAAAAAATAAATAAATGTTTGTGGTAGTCACAAATATGCTTGAATAAAGACATTTTTCTGTGCGACACAAATATCTGGGTTCATCAGTTTCCCTAGAAAATTTGAGAGCAGCTTTTTTTCAGACCAATATCATTGAAATCATCTGAAACGATATTGTGCATAACTCTGTTATAACTGATTAGGAATTTGTATGTGTTGAACACAGTTTTTCAGTAAGAGTGTATAGATCAAAATGAAATAGAACTGACTAAGGAACCCTTTTAATAAAGTACATTAAGCACACATCCCTGGAATCTATAAAGTTGGGCACCCAAATCTGATTATATACACAATGCTGATAATATCAAATGGAATAGACAAAATATAGACCTGGGCCGCATTCAGCAAACTTAAACTAAGTGCAGACAAAACCAAAATTCTGTGGTTTCATAACGCTGTACACACGGTTTCTAATGCTGTAACTCTAACCTCAGGATCCACGCTGGATATCAACAAGATGTCCAAGGTACTAGGAGTCATTCTCGACTCCACCCTATGGAGTAAATGCGCGTGAGGCAAGTCTCTTCCATTTGAAAGAAATAAGAAGGCGGAGAATGATGTTAAGAGGCGATAGGCTCAGGAGTAATCTAAGGAAATACTTTTTTACAGAAAGGGTGGTAGATGCATGGAATAGGCTCCTGGTAGAGGTAGTGGAGACAAAGACCATGTCTAAATTCAAGAAGGCATGGGGAGAGGAGGAGATAGTTGATGCTGTGGATGGGCAGACTCGATGGACCATCCTGGCCTTTATCTGCCACCAAATTTCTATGTTTCTATAAGAAGGTGGCAGGCAGTGCTAACCTATGGATCACAATGCATTCAGAAATCAAGGTCTCTTAATCCTTTCTTCTCAGTTCTGAAGTGTCTAATCATTTTAGCTTCTTGATTGTTTAGAATTTCACTTTTAGTATATAGATCAGGGGTGTCAAAGTCCCTCCTCGAGGGCCGCAATCCAGTCGGGTTTTCAGGATTTCCTCAATGAATATGCATGAGATCTATTTGCATGCACTGCTTTCATTGTATGCTAATAGATCTCATGCATATTCATTGGGGAAATCCTGAAAACTCGACTGGATTGCGGCCCTTGAGGAGGAACTTTGACATCCCTGATCTAGATGATTGTAGAAATTGAATCGTTTATTTAGTATCAAGGTGGGCCAATTAATTTGGATTCCTCTTGCGTCTCTAACATTCTTTTTCTTTTACACTAATTATGTAAACCGAGTCGAGCCCCTATACTTGGGGATGATTCGGTATATAAACCTAAGGATTGCATTGGATTGGTCTGGATCCAAAAAGAGTTTTCCCATGGAGTTTTAACCTTGGTCTTCTCTATTGTGTTTCAACTTGTAACTGCAAGAGCTGATTCTTGTCTTTAACATCTGGCCCCATTCACCAACATGACATTCCCTTTTCCTAGTTTCTACATTGAATAAGATAGGATCTCCATGTTTAGGGGGTGTCTTTCCCATATGGGTAACTGTGGGCCCCCTGATATATGCTAGTATAATTTGCAATGCTATCCTCTTTCCGCTGTTTTTCTGTTAGACGCTTTCAATTAACTAATTTTACTTCAGATTAGATGGTTGCCAGAAGGCAAGCACTGGTGGAGCATGGAATATTTCTTTCAATGTCATTCTGCAAGAGTAGTGGCTGTATCCTTTTCCTTCGTTTTTCCAGCTCCGGGTTGTATGTTACTACAATGGGTACTCACTCTGCGGTGTTCCTTTATTTGTACAGCAGTAGGGGTTTTAAGCAAAGAGGCAATCTTCTTAGAGATAATTGAAGGGTTGCAGTCTTTTTTGAAGTACTCAGTCAAGATTTTGAGGTGTTTGCCCCTGTCTTTTGATTCAGAGCACATGTGGCTTGGCTCTGGGTAATAGAACCTTTCGTATGTGAAGGGTGGAAGCTGGAACTGTGAAGGCAGCTGCATCTGTCAGTTGGTCTTCTATTTACAGATGTTTGTAGATGGCTGTTATTGATAGAAAACTGTGGTGTCAAGAAAGTTAACTTTTTCTGCAAAGTAGTTTATTTTGAATCTGACTGAAGGGTGGAATACATTAAGAGTTGGATGACCCATTCCCTGTTTTGCAGGGGAATGTGTCTTAACTTGGCTGAGCTGACCAAATTTTGGGTTAGATAGAATTAATTTTATGAAAGACAATGCAGGGCGAGGGGGAGGTTAGAGCTGGTGAAGAATGTGTGGTGGGTGAGAATTCTGTTCAGCGCACTCAATCAAAAGTTTTACAGGGGAAAGAATACAGTGGGGTATTTTGGGCGGGCTTTGTTTTTATTTTGTGGAGCCTGGGAGGCAGGTCAGAGTTTGTCCCTCCCACACTCCTTACAGGTCAGATTGTTGGTGGTACTACACAGGGTTAGGGGTAGTCACAGCAGAGTCCCAGAAGTAGGGTTTTCAGATGTCCGGTTTTCAAAACCCAACAGTTTGTCCAAGTTTTGAAAAGCGTTGAGCTCGGGGTTGCATCTGGAGGGTCTTTGAGCATGCGTGGATGTGATGACATCACATGCGTACATGTGTGTGTGACATCATTGTGTCACATCCTCACATGTGCAGAGACCCTCCAGACACAGCCCCGAAGACATGAGGTTTGTGTGAGGCTGGGAATGGGGCAGGGGGCAGAATGGAGTGGGGCCAGGGGTGGAACTGGGAGAGTCCACACATCCTCTTTTTACAAAGAAAAAAAATCTGCTAACCCTACCCAGAAGCCATTTCCTTTGGGATGGAGTCATTTGGGGTTTGAATTGCTGATTTACTGTGGATAAAAGGGTTGGGTTCATAATTGTGATAAGTGTATTTATAATTTCGATATGTGCAGTCATATGGATGGAAGGAAGTTTTTTTGACCAATGATTATACTGTGGACTATTACGGCAGCACCAGCCATTGGGTCTGCTTTACCCTATGAGGTCTTTATTCCTTCTTATAAAATAACAAATATTAAAACTATAACCAAAATTACAACTGTAATCTTCATACCAATTGCTGGTTGGGCACCACTTTAGCTGGGTTATTTATTGATATAATTTTTTGTGACCCTATTCATTCTTTATTGTTTTTTGTATAGTTGCCTAAAAAATTGGCACAGATTCTCACTAGCTATATATAGAACCATACTTTGTGGTCATAAATAGCATAATATTTAGGCACACCTATATAGGCCAAGGAAAACCAGGCCTAAATAGCTGCGCCTCAGTTGTCTGTGGATCAGACATAGTCTATAACAGTGCGCCCAACTTTTAGGAACACCCACGATCCACATATGCTCATCCCCAGGCCACACCCCCTTCTGAGATTGCACACCACTTTGTAGAATACGCCTACAAAGCCTTCCCTCTGATGCAAAATGCAAACACATCAGAGGGAAGGCTTCTGGGTCAGATACTGGCAGCATGCAGGACCCATTGCCAGTGGCCTGAAGAGAGACAGAGACTGCACGGGCTGGGGTGGGAGTGGGAAGGGAGGGAAAGAGAGAGCCTGAACAGACTTGGGGGGGGGGGGTGTTGGTAATGGTGTCCTCTGACTGCTGGGTTAGGGTTACCGGGTTTTGAAAAGCTTTCCTTTGTGTAGGAGGGCATCCGTGCATGAGCGGATATGATGTGATGATGTCATGCGCATATGTCCTGGCCGACAAGAAAAGGCAGTGGGTGCGGGGCGGGACTGGGGTGGACTGGGGGCGTGACAGGGCAGAACCGGGTTGTGGCGGGGATGGGTGAGATGGAGCGGGCCTGGGGGGGGCAGGTCTAAGGGTCCGGATTTTCCAGAAGGAAAATCTGATATCCCTATGCTGGGTAGAAGGGTCTGAGCTCAAACTGGGCAGGGCAGGCTCGTGGCTACACCCCCACCCTGAGAACTCTTTCTGGAAGTTTTATCTTTAAATCTTGTTCTGCCTCTGAAAAACATTTTTATGCAGTTTGCTCCATCCAGCAAGCCATCAACCCTCCTATTCCCTCATCCAGCTCACTTGCAGGTGTCTTCAGAGCCCATAACAATGAAAACAGGACTAACTCCCTGCTCATAGTTTCTACCACATCTTCTAGTGATCCATCACATAGCAGCTTAGATCTAATCCGCATTGATTTATCCATGTTAATATGGTTGTTAAGACTTCTGAGGATACTCACATTTAACATATGAGACCAATAAGCGATCTAAAGATAAGTCACTAGATTTCACAAAGCAAAGTGAAGGAAGTAGAATTGCATTAATATGCTTTCCTTTTGACATGGAAAGTACAAGGGTTAAAGGGTTAGGCAAAGAACAAGTAAAAAGTCAACACAGCTCCACAAGGAGCCAAAGAACACATTCAGACATCTGTATTTCTAATGTAGACAACCTTGTGTTGAGAACAGATTGCCTAAATGAAGTCCAGGACTCTTTAAATATGTAATCACACACACGCTTGCTGTGTTTCTAAAGCTGTGTCTTGGCGGCGCTGCAAGGAAAAAACGTAGGCTGCTACTGAAGGGAGCCTCATCCGTGTCCTGGGTCAGCTCAGACTAAGAACTCAGCCAGCTGATTACCTCATTTCAGAGGAGGTGGGCCCCCTTTTTCATAGCTCTAATGGACCATGTTTAAAATGGGCACACCCTGCATAACACAGCAGCGCCTCCTCATGTCAGCCCCCTCTCTGTCATCTGTGGCTGTAATAAAGTGCAGTTTTGCTCAATGGAGTTCATTCTTCTGAAATTTCAATCCTTCTCCATGACAAAGAAATGGATTAGGTCATTCCTAGGCTGCTTGCTAAGAACAATAAAATATACATATACCAAGAAGAACAAGGAAGCGGGCAGGAATGATCATGACAGTTTTAGGCATAGGTAATACAGTTAGTGGCATATTGGCCGTCTTGGTGGGGACGCCGACACCTCTCCAATTCCTTGTGCGCCCAACATCCTTCCCTCCGACACCCCAGACACCAAGCGCCCCCCATCCCCGTCTTCCGATCTCCCCAAACCCTCCCCTCACAAAATCCTGGTAATCTAGTGGGCTACAGAACTCTCCACTCCAGATTTTGGCAGCAGGGGAGGGGCACGAAAATGTGTCTCCGCCCCAGGCAACCAAATAATCATTATAAAGATATGCAAGCTTACTAAAATTACTTTCGCTTTTACTACTGTTATTTCTAGAGCAGTACCACATGTACACAGCACTGTACAGAGTCTCTGCTCAAAAGAGCTTACAATCTAAACAGACCAGAGAGATAAATTGGATGCCAGGGTGAGGGATACAGTTAGGGGGGTGGTTAATCTGCTGGCTAGGGTGGTGAGCAATGGGCAGTGGGGAGTAGGGTTATGGATTGAAGGCTATATCAAAAAGGTGGGTTTTCAGGCTGCTATTAAACAAGGTAGGGGAAGAGGTGTGACAAACTAACTCAGATAGTTTATTCCAGGAATATGGGGCAGCTAGATGAAAGGAGCAACGTCTGGAATTGGCAGTGGAAAAGAAGGGTACATGTTTTGTAGAGGCCATATCTAAAAAGGGCTTTATTTGAAGCTTATTCTATCAAGAAAAACACGTGACTACTTTAAAAAAAAAAAAGAATGCAAGAAAGAGAGGTCAAAAACAAACCTATATTTTAGGCATGATTATTTATACCAGCCATAAAAGTAGTGCAATTGCTCGCACCTAGATTTTAGAATCTGTCCCCCAATTCTATATATGGCTCCTAAAATTGTACACATACACTGGTGCGTGTAGCTGATGTAAGCGAGCAACTTAATTAATTAATTGGCTTAATCGGTGCTGATAATTGGCAATTAACACCTCATAATTGACGGTAATCGGGACTAATTAAAAGTTACACGCAAAACTTACAACGGGCAAGATGGTCAGATCAGGGATGTTCCTAAAAGTTAGGTGCATTGTTATTGAATATGCCCAATGCATGCATAACTCAGACACAGGCATTTAGGCTTTACCTGGCCTAATTTACTGGTGCTTATGTCGGACGCCTAGTGATGCTCAAGTCTATCACGCATATTCTTCCCCTAATCACGCCTACTTTTTAGGTAGAAATCATTAGGCGTTGGGGGTGAACATAAGAATAGCCTTACTGAGTCAGACTAATTGTCCATCAAGCCCGGTAGCCTGTCCTCACAGTGGCCAATCCAGGTCACCAGTACCTGGCAAAACCCCAAAGAATAGTAACATTCCATCCTACCGATTCAGGGCAAACAGTGGTTTCTCCGTGTCTATCTCAATAACAGACTATGGACTTTTCCTCCAGGAAATTGTCAAACCTTTCTTAAAATCAGCTACGCTAACCGCTCTTACCACAACCTCTGGCAATGTGTTCTAGAGCTTAACTACGGTATTCTCCGAGTGATAAAATATTTCCTCTTATTGGTTTTAAAAGTATTTCTCTGTAACTTCATCGAGTACTTTTTGACGGCGTGAAAAATCGATCCACTTGTACCCGTTCTACTCCACTCAGGATTTTGTAGACTTCAATCGTATCTCCCCTCAGCCGTCTCTTTTCCAAGCTGAGGAGTCCTAACCTTTTCAGTCTTTCCTCGTATGAGAGCAGTTCCATCCAATTTATCATCTTGGTCCCTCTTCTTTGAACCTTTTCTAGTGCCGCTATAACTTTCTTGAGATAAGGAGACCAGAACTGAATGCAATATTCCAGGTGAGGCCTTGACTTAGGCATTGTTAGACGCTGCTTGGAATGCTGCACACAACTTTTGATTTTTTTATTTTATTTCAAATTAAAGATCAATGGCCTGTTCAATTACTATGCCAATTAAGCTTGTTAAATCAATTTAGGTTGTGCACAGAATCTAGTTAGGCATCGCTAGGCATTTGCAATTGGAGCATATAACAGCGTCTAACCTATGCACCATTTATAGAATCTGGACTTAAGTGCCATGTGGCCCAGCATTTAGCACACACTAATTCTTACTATGCTGCGGTAAAGGTTTCTACCATGGCCTGGAGCACTAAATGCTCCGATAGTGCTCCGACGCCCATAGAATTCCTATGAGTGTCGGAGCAGTGTTGCAGCATTTAGCAGTAGAAGCCTCTACTACAGCTTAGTAAAAGGGGGAGGGGTCTATTAGCACGTGTTAAACTTTAATAAAAGGATACCTGACACCCTAACTCTATATATGGTGCTCAAAATTGTGCATGGAAATACTTGATAAAATAGCCAATTAGTGCCGAAAAGATGAGTGCTAATAATCGTTCTTAGATGCTAATTGGTATCAGTTTAAATATGAATAAACTATTTAGGCACTGAAATCCGCATATAAATTAAAAAAATTAAGTTAGATGCCTACATCAGTAGGCATCCTGATCTAGGCGTCTACTGGTAGATACCGTTTAAAGAATCAGGGTCTAAATGTCTAGAATACCAGCATTTATATCATTTTTGTTACCTAAATCCAGGGAGCTCTTTATAGAATTATTCTCATCTGGGGGAGTTCTATATATGGTACCTAATTTTAGGTGCTACTTCCATGCTGAATTTTCAATGTGGAAAAGTATTCTAATGGATGCAAGGCACCAAAATATTGCAGATTCATGTGAAAACACACACACACATTTACAGAATAGCATCTAAGTGTTTCCATGTAGATCTGCAAAGAGGATGTAACGATCAGAGGAGCACCTTATAATGGTGTGTTATAAAATAGTATGGATCTGGGCCCAACTTGTGCACCAGGATTTACACCTGGTTTCAGTTGATGTAACGCCTCAAAGATGAGTGGGGATCCCGGTTATATGCACAGTTTTATAAAGGGCACCCACTCCAAAACGCTCAATATAAAATACTGTTCAGCACCAATTTTGGGGGGTGCTGAATTTTGAATGCCATTTACTGAATCCAGCCCATATTGTCATCTATTACTATTCCATCACTAATGGCAATCATCTTTTTTTTTTTTTTTTTTTTTATTCACTCCAAACAAGATGCTAGGAATTATTAAAAAATAGATTTTTAACAAGACTAGGAATGTTATAATGCCTCTGTATCGCTCTATGGTATGACCTCACCTTGAGCATTGTGTTCAGTTCTGGTCACCTTATCTCGAGAAAGATATAGCATAGTGTCTCTCAAACTGTGTGGCATGGCACAGTGGCGTGCCCCGAAGAGATTCCAGGTGTGCCACCAGGGCAGGATTAATTCTTCGAGGGCCCCTAGGCATACAAGTATAGTGGGCCCCCTTGACACGCCCTGCCCATGTCCCACCCACACCCCGTTCCCTACTCCACCCCATTTACCTGTTTTCTTATTTACTTCTTTATTTCAACTTGTATTTTTTTTTTCTTTTGTTATAAAATTCAAAACAAATAACAAAGATTACCATACCAGTGCCAGTGTACAGTTTTAGTTCTATGCAAGCCCCAAACATCTCTGAACAAATCCTCCCTTCCTTCCCTTCCCACCTACTTATCCAGGACTTTAATTCAGAACCCTTTCCAAACATATATAAAAGTGTTCAAATGCATTGTACAGCTGTAATACTATCCGAAACGTAAGTCTATATTAATAACCAAGTTTGCAACTCCTCTCAACTGCCTTACTCTAGGTCGTCCAACTTTAACCCATATGTATAAACAACCAAATCTGTTACTCCTCTGGTACGTTCCACTCCATATATGTTAATTTGTAACAAAACAACAAGGCAAGTGATCCACCAAAGAATCCAACGTGGAACAAAAGAAGATTGGCATACAATAAGGAGATTCAAATCAGGCTTATTTTTCAAGGTGCTCCCAGGAACCATGCTTATTACATTTCGCCAAACAAGGCTGGTCAATGCAATCAGAAAACCATGTCTTTCATACACACAGGACACAGAACCACCCTCACCCAGTATGGAATAAGTAATCACAAACTAACCCCCGCCCCTTTTTTTTTTTTTTTTTTTACACAAAAGCACATTAGAGGTTTTTAGCACTGGCTGGTGGGCTGAATGTTCTGCGCTTTTCTGACGATCATAGGAATTCTGTGACTATCGGAGCAGTGCAGAGCATTCAGCATGCTGGCTTGTGCTACAAACCGAAGGAATGGTAGTTTAGGGGTGAAGAAACAGTGGTGCGTATCCCCCAATATTGAACAAAATATAAAGATAGCAGATGTAAATTTGAAAAAAGAGAAATAACAAATCACTTTACAAATTAACAAATAAAAATATAACAAAAAAATGGAAAATAAGATAATACCATTTTATTGGACTAATACATTTTTTAATTAGCTTTCAGAGGTCAAAACTTCTTTCCTTAGGTCAGTAAAGTATACTGCTGTTACAGTATCCTGTCCTGAGGAAGAATTTGGCCTCTGAAAGAATTAAAAAATGTATAAAAATTAGTCCAATAAAAGGATTATTATTTCTAAATGTTTATCAACACAGCTACAATACTACTTTATCCTAAAGTAAAAAAATAAAAAATATATATTTTTTTTCTACCTTTGTCATGTGGTTTCTGCTTTCCTCATCTTCTTGTCTTTCTCTTCCTTCCATCCACTGTCTGCCCCTTCCAGAAAATGTCTGCCTCCCTCTGCCATTTCTCCTCATGCCCCCTCCCCCACTGGTCCTGCATCCATCATCTTCCCTCTGTTCTCCTCATGGTCTGGCATCTCTCTCCTTCCATCTTTCCTTCCCCCCTGTGTTTTTAGCATCTCTCTCTCTTCTCATTTCCTCCACTCAGATCTGATATTTCTGTCTCCTTCCCTGTTCTTTGGCATCTCTCTCCTCTCTCTTCCCTTTCCTTTTCTTCTCTAGTCTTCCTTCTCTGTTTTATGCCTCTGTCTAAATTAAATTCTTTCTTACTATTCAGCCCTCAATTTCCCTCTTTTCACCCCTTTCCTTCACCCCTCCACTATCTCACTATCTTCTTCCCGCCATTCAGCATGTGGGAAAGCAGCAGCAGTGATGAGGAGGTGAGGGCTGGGCACAAGTTCTCCCCACTTCCATCACCTGCCCTGCCCCCTTCTGTCTCCATTCTCCCCACTTCCATCATCTGCCCTGCCCCTTTCTTCCCACATCCATCATCTGCCCTGCTCTGCCCCCTTCTCTCTCTCCCTCCACCTTAGGCCCGTCTCATCACTCACCTTTCACTCCGATGTTTTTTTCAAACAGCGACCCCCCCCCCCCAGCATCGATCAGCAACACAGCCCCCCCCCCCAATCGACAGATCGATTGGCAAAGGATCCCCCTCCTCCATTGACGGAAAGTAAGATAAGCAAGGAACTCGGGTAAGAAAGGCAACAGCAACTGTAATTTTCCAAGCGGTGTTGCTTGCCCAAAACTTCCCTCTGATGCGCCCCAGCGAAAACAGGAAGCTGCGTCAGAGGGAAGCAGCACTGCTTGGAAAATTACAGTTGCTGTTGCCTTTCTTACCCGTGTTCCTTGCTTATCTTATGTTCTGTTGAAGGGGGGGGGGGGTGAGAGTCCATTGCCGATCGATCTGGGGGGGCATGTTCCTTCATTGGGCCCCCCTGATCATTTTGGGCCCTAGGCACGTGCCTACTGGGCCTATTCGTTAATCTAGACCTGTGTGCTACAAGATTCCAGAATGTTACTTTATTTTTTAAAATTACCTTCTTAAGTATGCACTAGATGACATGTACATTAGAGAATGACACGGTGGCGGTTACCCGCGGCTAGCCGCGTGTAACCCGCCGGAACGGGAAAAGAAAAATAACAGTCGCTGCGGGGATGGGGACAAGGCCATTCACCGCCCCGTGGAGCGGTGAATGGTCTTGTCTCCGCAGTGAGGCATTAAGGATCGCGCGGTCCCCGCAGCCACCGCCCGCCCGTAGCGTTTAGCCAGCTCCCTCCCTCCACCTCACCTTATATTCTGAGTTTGCCGGCTTCCTTTTTACTGAGCTGCACGCGTTCAAAAAGCCGTGCACGCGCGGCTGCGCGAGTCCATCAATCTTCTCCTCTGACGCAACCGGAAACAGGAAGTTGCAGGAGAGAAGTTTGATGGACTCGCGCAGCCGCGTGTGCGCATCTTTTTGAACGCGTGCGGCTCGGGAAAAAGGAAGCCGGCAAAACTCAGAATATAAGGTGAGGTGGACCGAGGGAGCAGGCTAAACGCTGCAATCGGGTAGGTGGGGGCTGCTAGATCGTGCGATCGCGTGTGTTCCCGGCTCATACTAGGAAGAAGGGAGTGAAAGGAAAAAAAATTCTGGGCCAAGGGGATGAAGAGGGAAAGAAAGAAACCCACAGCAGGAAAGAAAGGGGAAGACAGGCAGGTGAGCCAGATGCTAGAAGCAGGGGGGGAGGGGAGAAAGAGGGAAAGAAGCTGGATGGGGTTGAAAAGAAGAGACACACTGGTATGGAAGAGGAAGATAGGGGAAATCTGGACAGAGGAAGGTAACAGAAAGAGGGGAAATTATGTGCATGGGGCATAGGGACAGAGACATAAAGGGGACATGCCAGGGGATGGTATATGGACACGGGAGGGGGGGGGGGCAATGGCAGATACATAGGATAGATATTAGAAATGGGGAAAATAGGAGCACAGAAGCGAGATGGTTTGTGGGGATGGGACAGGGACCGAGCTCGCAGGCTCCAGTGGCTTGCACAAATTACATTTTAACGTGCCACGAAAATAAGAGGGAGGGAGGTAGATAGTTAGGCCACGCGAGAGGAGCTGAAGGGTGGTAGAAAGGAACAGATGGTAAAGGAGGGAGGGAAGGGTGGTGGTGGAAAGGAATAGAACAGACATTGAAAGAGGGTAGAGGAAAAGACCCTGAAGGGAAATGTGGAAGACAGAGTGGGGAGAAGATGCTGGAAGGGCAGAAGACAGATGCCAGACTATGGGGGAGCGGAGGGAAGAAGATGGGTGCTAGACCAATTGGGGGAGGATGAAGGGAGAGGCACAGTAACAGCAAATGGAAGATGCAGAGAGAAGACACACAGTGGATGGAAGGAATTGAATGAGAAGATGTGGAAAGCAGAAACCAGACAACAAAGGTAGAAAAAAAAATTCTATTGAATTTATTTATTTTTTGCTTTCGGATAAAGTAGTATATTAGTTGTGTTGATAAAAATTTATAAACAAAGCCCTGCCATCTGAACATCTCTTTCTCTAGTTCAGCAGCAGGAACTTTGATTTATAAGAAAGGAATAAGCTAAATATTACAGTACTAAGGCTTATTTGGATGCAGCGGGGACGGTGACGGGGCGGTGAATGGGATGGCAGTGGCGGTGACGGGGTGGTGAAAGGGATGGCGGTGACGGTGACAGGGCAGTGAAGGGAATGGCGTTGATGGGGCAGTGCAGAGGATAGTGGGCCGGGGACGGGGCGGTGACGGGGACAGATTTTTTCCCCGTGTCATTCTCTAATATACATCGCATATGCAAGAGATTGTTAATGTTATGAGCGTCTGTGTCCATAAGGATTCAACCGCCCAGATAAGCATCATTCTTTCATGTGATTGGTCCTTGCAAACTAATGGCAAGTAATTTTAGTTTTATTATTTTATGCAGTAGTTATCCTAACTTGAGCAACAAAGCAGTCAAGGCTTTGTTACTGTTTGGATTTTCTTATCTTTGCGAACGTGGATTTTCAGCTCTGACAGAAATTACATTAAAAAAAAAAAAGAGAATATGTTTGCTTGTTGACTATCGAGCTGCATTTTTTAGTTAATTTGCATTCAAAAACAAGCACATCCATCGCATTGATTAGCAATTCTAGTATATCTACTTTAGTTTCATCGTTGTTACAATTACCCATACAGAGCTTAAAGAACTTTAAATAAATAATTCTCAAATTTAATTTTTTGTTGGTTTTGCAATTTAATAATTTAAATTATAGTGCTGCAAAAAAATATTTGTTCCATTTAGTGTGCCGGAGCTAAAAATGTTTGAAAGACATTGATATAGCAGAACTAGAAAAGGTTCAAAGAAGAGCGACCAAGATGATAAAGGGGATGGAACTTCTCTGGTATGAGGTTAGGGCTCTTCAGCTTGGAAAAGAGATGGCTGAGAGGAGATATGAATATAGTCTGCAAAATCCTCAGTAGTGTAGAACTGGTACAAGTGGATTGATTGTTTACTCCATCACAAATTACAAGGACTAGGGGACACTCAATGAAGTTACAGGGAAATACTTTAAAAATCAATAGGAGGAAATATTTTTTCACTCAGATAATAGCTGAGCTCTGGAACACATTGCCAAAGGTAGTGGTAAGAGAGGTTAATGTAGCTGGTTTAATAAAAGGTTTGGACAAGTTCTTGGAGGAAAAGTCCATACTCTATTTTTGAGACATGTTTGCCCTGGATCAGTAGCATGGAATGTTGTTACTATTTGGGGTTTTGCCAGGTACTAGTGACCTGGATTGGTCATCTTGAGGATGGGCTACTAGACTAGCTGGACCATTGGTCTGACCCAGTAAGGCTATTCTTATGTTCTTATATGTTATCAACTGTCTGTTAAACTATAGTTTCAGACTTGAGCAAAAAATAAAGTCCTGGTTGTGAATGCTCATGATTTGTTTTCAAATCTCACTTTTTATGACAAACTTCTAGCTGTCTGTATTATCCAAGGGAGGGGTGTGGTGAGATATAGTTGGTGATTTTATGGAGTGATGTATGTGATGCTGGGTGAGGCCACCCACATGGTCCACTGTTGTGGTCTGGTAGCTCTGTTGGAAAAAGGAACATAGAGTCAGCTCTTTGAGCTCTGCCAGTAGATCCAGATGATTTCAATTTGTTAAGCTTCTATTTTTAATGGTCAACAGTACTTTGGCACAGTCACTCATATAAGCAGTTCTATTTCTTATGCAGCATTTCAAGATGTTTGTCTATTTTTGGAAATAGTATTGGGTCTATTTGTTTTACAATTTTATTTGTAGGATTTATTTATTTATTTTTAGCATTTATAAACCACCTAAGTGGTGTACATTCAGGTACTCAAGTATTTTTCCCCAATCTGTCCCAGTGGGCTCACAATCTATCTAATGTAGCTGGGGCAAGGGGGGATTAAGTGACTTGCCCAGGGTCACAAGGAGCAGTGTGGAATTTAAACCCACAACCTCAGGGTGCTGAGGCTGAGGCTTTACCCACTGCACCACACACTCCCCTACCACCAGAATGAATAAATAATTCATATAGTTAATATTGAATTTAATGATGACACTTTATACAATAAAATCCTAATTTAGAAGCATCTAGATATGTAAATGGTACTGTTTGCATGTCTAGATTGTATACTTGTATAAAAAGCTACCTTAGAAATCTATCATTTATACCTGTAGAATCTCAAGGATACAGGAATTTCAAGGGGGCTATGTTGAGAATAATTAAGGCATGTCCAATAGTAGGAAACCATGTCTATAGATTTAAAAAAAAAAAATAGTTGCCTTGGCTTTTTCTCTTGCCCTGAGGTTCATGGAAGTGTCTCATCCTCCTCCAAACCCTGGACTCTCTTGATACCATATCTTCCTCCTCAGCGAATGGCCACCAGGATGGTCTCGGGGCTCAAGGATCTCTCGTACGAGGAAAGGCTGAACAAATTGCGACTATACTCTCTCGCAGAACGTAGGGAGAGGGGGGACATGATTGAGACATTTAAGTATATCACTGGTCGTCTCGAGGTGGAAGATGAAATTTTCTTTCTTAAACGACCCTCGGCCACAAGAGGGCATCCACTGAAAATCAGGGACGGAAAATTTCATGGCGACACCAGGAAGTATTTCTTTACCGAAAGAGTGGTTAATCATTGGAATGAGCTTCCAGTGCAAGTGATCAAGGCCAGCAGTGTGCCAGATTTTAAGAATAAATGGGATGCCCATGTCGGATCTCTAAGAGGGTAGAGTTAAGGGGATGGGTCATTAGAGTGCGATCTCTCAGAGGG
Source organism: Geotrypetes seraphini (assembly GCF_902459505.1). Lineage (NCBI taxonomy): Eukaryota > Metazoa > Chordata > Amphibia > Gymnophiona > Dermophiidae > Geotrypetes > Geotrypetes seraphini. Next base: position 28,277,463 of record NC_047102.1, on the reverse strand, counting down.
TAGTTAGTGGGGAGGGTCAATAGAGTGAGCAGACTTGATGGGCTATGGCCCTTTTCTGCCGTCATTTTTCTGTTTCTATGACATTCCAGTATCATCAGACACTGCTATCTTGGACCCATTCCCCAACATTATGAATATTCTTTCTCACCCTTGACCCCTCTGACATCATGAATATCCTTCCTCCTTCCCCCGACATCTTTGGCTCTTACCAAAATCTCTCCTTGGTGGTTTAGTGGGGAGCAGAAGTGATCCCCAGTTACTCCTGCTCCATCAAATATCTGGGTTCCAAACAGCACCTCTGATTGCTGAGGAGCTAGTTACCAAATAAGGGGTGCTGAATTTGGCAAATCCTGGACATTTATTTTCTTCACCATTCTATGTAAAATGAGGATTTGCACATTCTGAAAATCTGAAAATTTCACCACCTTGAGAACAAGAACAAAAATGGCAACAATTACCTTCTGGTTGCAAAATTAATTTATTGAAACTAAGGCTTCTACAAGTTACCATAAAAATGTTATGCCATGGGGCATAGACAACTCAAAGGAGAAAACAATAGACACAAGTAACCAACCAATACAAAATAAATATTGTAATATAGTGGCAAATGGGAAGCACAAAGTTTGGACTGATGTAAACCCTTGAAGAAGCCGAGGGATCGGCGAAACGAGGATTTCTTGTTGGGTCTCTTTTTTTTTTTTTTTTTAAGTGTCGCTGTGGGTTTGTTGATGGAATGCAGGGGCGTCAATGCTGGATCTAAGCGAACACAGTTTCCACAGCATAGAAAAACACTTGTGGATCATATTGTCAACTTCATGTTTCATGGTTAGATTATGATCCAGGGTAACACCCAATATTTTAATTATTGGGTGAATCATATGTTGTATGAAATTTACAGATATTGTCGAATCAAATGCCTTCACCTAAATTCTTCATGGATCAGGCGTATTTTATCAGCATGCCTAATGCCCATGACATACCCGTGCCCCTACCTGGGCCATGCCCCATTTCGAGACCCGCACATTAGAATTTGCATGCACAACTTTCTAGAATACGTACAGTTTTGCTCCTAAATTCAAATTAGTACCAGCAATGGCCTGCTAATTGGCAATTACTGGCACGGCTTGGCTTGTTAAACAATTAAGTTGCGCATGCAAAGCAGCAATACACACAGATTTGCATGCAACTTTGGTTGCAGTATATAGAATCTGGGAGATAACGCGCGTTATTTCCATTTTTACAAAGCATGAACACCCCTCTATGCTCTAGCCCCTGGAATCTATAAAGTTGCCCAAATTTGGATACTCCAAATTGGATGCAGATCCCAGATCCATGTGCAAAACAGTTAATGAGCGCCAATGATCTAATCATCGGCGTTAACAAGCACTTAAATATGAAGGCCAGTATCACATTGGCTGCTAACTGGACATGATCAACAGCACAGTCTGGTTAACTGCTATGGAAGATGAATGGATAGCCCCAAACCAGCGATTTAACTAGACAGGGACCATTTTGGGCTAGTAAATCACTTTAAATTAACCCCTTCAACTTCATAGGAATGGAAACTTTTTAATCACTCCACTTTCTGATAGTTTGACGTTTTGATTTGTGTGCAAACCTTAAAGTTTTGATTTTGTGTGCAAACCTTAAATGTTATTTTGTTTTTTGTTTTTTTTATTTTATAAATTGTATAAATTGTATTTCAACTCTTTACCTATTTGTTCCAGTTTGTATTAATAGAACAAAATGATTAGTCTGTATAACTATGTCTTATTTGTATCTGTCATCCCTGGTTTTTATTGTATATTAGAATTATGTAATACGCATTGAAATACTGGATATTGTGTACAATCAAAATTTATTAAACTTGAAACTTGAATAGCTTATTTAATTGCTTTGTTTTCTCCCCCCCCCCCTCCCTCCCCCCTTTTACAAAACTGCAAAAGTGATTTTTAGCACACCGGCCTGTGCTAAAGTGATTTTTAGGTCACCGGCCTGTGCTAAAAACCACTTTAGCGGTTTTGTAAAAGTGTATGTGGAGGGGGGGGGGGAATTATCTTTTATGAATTCCTTCTTTCATTTTTGTCAGTTCAGATTTTTCTTTAGGTCGACTTCTTCTCTTTGACTAGGGATATTTCCTTTAGCAGAAACTGCAGCTTAACACATTTGCGGTGCCATAGACTGGTTCAGTCAACAGTCTGGTTAACTAATTCTTGTTGCCCGAAGCTACGTTTTGGGTTCTTGTTGCCAGCTGTCTTACAAAATGATCTTTCATGTTATGAAAAAAATAAAATATGTGATGGAACAGGACAGAATAATTTATTATTAACAGTTTGGAATGACTGCATTACTCATGGCAGACTTAAATAGGTCACAAAGTAAATGGAAAGAAATGTTTCATTGTTGTTATTCCTTTCAATAAAACATAATTTTATTCAGGGCAATATTCAAAAACACTTATGCAGTCAACATCGGAGATTTCCCCCCCCCCCCCCAATATGCCAACTTGTTGAAAAGCTACATTTTGGCTAAATGCAGTGTTATATGACTGAATTTTGTTTATAAAAGTGGGCAGGATTAGGGAAGGTCTGGGGACAGGCTAGAATTTACACAGTTAAAAGTGTGCATTCACATTTCAATGTAGAAAGAGCAGGAATAAGATTATCTGACTCGTTTTATAAGAGGTTGCTGAAAGTTAAGCCCCAATTGCACACATAAAATATTAGTCGAGTAGCTGAATAAATTCATGTAAGCCGTTCTGAGCTCCCTTGGGAGAACAATATAGAAAATTGAATAAATAAATCGTAGTTACCTTCAAATTCTGTATAAGGCACTTTGGGCTAGATTCACTAACCTGAGATCCATGCACGATCCGTGTCCGATTGCATGCAGGCCGACAAATTCACTAAAGGCCTGCATGCAAATGGAAGCGATCCTCGGCACGCCCTCCTCAGACCGCACAAATCGTTGGGAGAGCAATCCTTGAGCATGCACAGACCATCTTCCTTGACTGTAGATGGTCTTTGCACGTGCTGGCCCTTCGTGCCTGTGTTTTTTCTTTTTTTTAACTTTACTTTTACTGTTTTTTTTACTTTGCGAGCCCATGGTTTTAACCTGCTTTAAACCCGTGGGTTAAAACCACGGGCTTGCACTGCAAGTCGGGGCTGAGCAAGGCAGGAAAGTCGGGGCAGAAAGCAGGGAGCAGGAGAATCAGAGCAGAGATCAGGGAGAAGAGCGGCCAGAGCAGGAGAATCAGGGCAGAGAGCAGGGAGAAGGGCGGCCAGAGCTGGAGAATTGGGGCAGAGAAGAAAGCAGAGAGCAGGGTGGCCAGAGCAGGAGAATATAAGAACATAAGCAATGCCTCCACTGGGTCAGACCCGAGGTCCATCGTGCCCAGCAGCCCACTCACGCGGCGGCCCAACAGGTCCAGGACCTGCGCAGTAGCCCCCTATCTATACCCCTCTATCCCTTTCTTCAGCAGGAAATTGTCCAAACCTTTCTTCAACTCCAGTACCGTACTCTGTCCTATTATGCCCTCTGGAAGTGCATTCCAGGTGTCCACCACATGCTGGGTAAAGAAAAACTTCCTAGCATTTGTTTTGAATCTATCCCAATTTTTCCAAATGCCCTCTTGTTCTTCTATGTTTTGAAAGTTTGAAGAATCTATCCCTCTCTACTTTCTCTATGCCCTTCATGATCTTGTAGGTCTCTATCATGTCTCCTCTGAATCTCCTCTTTTCCAGGGAGAAGAGCCCCAGCCTCTCCAATCTTTCAGTGTATGAAAGGTTTTCCATGCCCTTAATCATTCGTGTCGCTCTCCTCTGGACCCTCTCAAGTATTGCCATATCCTTCTTAAGGTACGGTGACCAATACTGAACACAGTACTTCAGGTGCGGGTGCACCATTGCCCGATACAACGGCAGGATGACTTCTTTTGTTCTGGTCGTAATACCAGGGGCAGAGAGCAGGGAGAAGGGCGGCCAGAGCAGGAGAATCGGGGCAGAGCGCAGGGTTTTAGCACAAGCGACTGGTCCTCACCAGTCGCTAGTTTTTGATCGACCAGTCAGTCGGTGTGCCAGAAGAAGTTTAGTGAATCGCGTCCTTCCTGCTTTGCATGTCGATTCCCCTCATCTGCATGCACGGATCGGGATCGGATCAGTACACAGGTTAGTGAATCGAGTCAGAGGGAAATCGGGTGGCAAAGGGCTCGCAATCAGATCGGTACACGATCGGTTTGCTTAGTGAATCTAGCCCTTTTAAGTTGTGTGTGCAAATCTATATGCATAACCAATTTGCAAACACTAATTTGTTTAACCCTAATTGGCACTGATAATGGCCAATTAACACCTATTAACTGATATTAATTAGAAATTAGGTAGGCACATTTTACAGAGTGGTGTGTGTCTTTTCTAGAGCATGAATCTCAAAAGGGGAGTATGAGCGGATCATGGGCATTCCTAAACTGTATGCGCATTTTTATACAGTGCCTTCTATAATCACAGTTACTTTTTATAAATATAAATATAATTATAATAGTTGTGGAAATCTCAGACCCAAAAACCCGTGGATGGTGATATCACCATAATGAGGTTCAATTAGGGGACCATCATAGATTTTCACCGTCCCCACTACCATCCAAATAAAGCTAATGTGAAAAACTAACTAAACAAACAAATAACGAAATAAAACAAAACTTATCTGTGGACTGAATGGTATGATAGCAATGTTGAGCCTCATCGGTGATTGAATAATTCTAGTGCTTGTGATATGTTAAAAACATTCGTTGCAATTCCTTCAAACTATATGCTTGTCCCTCCGCTGGTGATATCACCATCCACGGGTTTTTGGGTCTGAGATTTCCACAACTATTATAATTATATTTATATTTATAAAAAGTAACTGTGATTATAGAAGGCACTGTTTAAATACATTATCACAGGATAATTTACAGATTTCTCTCCATAGTAAAAGTGCGCATTTTTATAGAAATGAACTCAATCTTTGCACAGGTTAGGCACAGGTATTTAGGCCTAGTTTTCCTTGACCTAAAGGGGTGTGCCTAAAAATTATGGCATACCCTGGTGCTAATAAACAAAAAAATTGAGCTAAGATACCCAAAATTAAATAAATACAATCAAAATAAGAAGTGTCAACCTCTCTGTAGGGGGCACCCAAACAAGCTACAGTCAATATTAGCAAATTGACCTCAAAATCCAAAGGATAGCCTCCCGAAGTACAAAGACTTGAAACAGGTAAATAAAAGACTATGGGCTAATTTCAAAACAGCTATTGATTCACTATCAAGTTGCATGCAAATGATTTGTACCGAGGTGCAAATCATTTGCATGCAAACTCCGACTCAAAAGCGATTGAGTCGCGGCAGAGCCCTGACAGTAGTGACAGGAGAAGCAGTCTCCTATCACTGCTGTCAGGGCTTCTGCCGGCTTTTTTTTTTTTTTTTTTATAAATCGGGTAAATCTTTTGTGTATATTACATATGCAAAATAACTGCTTGATTAAAAAAAAAAATTAAAAAAGCGTGTTTCCTCTCTCCCCGAACCCCCCAAAAATGCTCCCCCATTGAAGATAAACCAACTATCTCCTGCCATTGCAGCCCTCCCCCGCACCGATGCCCGTTGCTGCTGCTATCGGGCCCGACAAATTAATATGGCAGGAGGGGTGCCAACATATTGGTACTGGAGACCCTTGCTGGGCCACTGACTATAATGGAAGATAGGAAACAGTGGGAGATACTTTTGCCCTAGATGAGGAGATAGAAGAAGCCCAAGGTGATTAGCCGAGGGCCGGCACATGATGGGAGGGCTCCGGGGAACCAGAAGACAGGTCAGGAGATAGGGAGAGCCAGCAAGGGGTAGGTTGAGGGGAGGAGCAGCGATAATTTTTAAATTAAGTGGCCTCTCCCGGCGCAGCCATTTTCAAGTGGCACACTCGATCCCGAAAGGCGGTTGAGGGGTTTGGCCTGTCCACTGCCGGTGTCACTCTGGAATAGTTCGGATTGCGAGGCATGAGGTGGGACCAGCTCCACCCCACGATCTCACAGCTGCTGTCGGCCTGCCCCCAGCCACGGGCGCTCATAGTACATCTTGATGGTAATGACATGACGTCCATGCACAGTGTTGAACTCATACAGAAGATGCAGTGGGACATGCTGGAGCTGGCCGACAGGTGCAGAGGTACTAATCTATTGTGGTCCCACATCATCCCTCATTGGGTGTGGAGGGATGAAAAATCCCATCGAGCTGTCGAAAGGACAAGACAAAAGCTGAATAGGTGGATATGCAAGTTTATGTACTCATTAAGGGGTAGCAGCATAGGACACAAATTGATTATGAAAGATTGTCCTGGCTTATATCGTCCAGATGGCGTGCACCTTTCAGAAATAGATTTAGACATATTTATCAGTGACATACAGGATGCTATTGATTGTCTATTAATGCTAAGGGCTGCAGCATGAAGTCAGTCAGTAGTGGGTAACCACTAGCGCGAGTTGTGGCAGGTGTAGTGCTCAAGAAAAGGGGAGGAGAACCCAAGCCAAGCCGGGGAGAGGGAGCATTTGGTAGGGGAATAGGATTGTATCCCTCTAAAGTGAGGGCATCCTAATCCTCAATGGCTGAGAGATCCCTCTTAGATGGAGGAGCAACCAGAGGTGGACCATCGCTACCCCCAACTGCTTGAATGGCGATCGGGGGGGGGGGGGTACAGCCAAGTGGGCCAAGTGGGAGTAGAGCATTCGGTTGAACGGCAGTACCTACTCATTTACAATGGTGAACAGACCCCAACATGGCCCTCGCTTGGTAGGATGGTGCCCCTACCCCAGAGGGTTGTTAGAAAGTTTAGGATAAGTTGTTAACTGGCAGTTTATTGTTAGTTGAACATTGTTACTCATAGTCAGAATTATGGAATATGGTTGTTAATTTGGATTGTGTTGTAACCATGCTGCGGCCAAAATAAACTTCCTTAGCGGAATTCAAACCTGGTCTCGGACTCTGATGGGGTGGGGGTGAAGGGTAGGTAGTGGGGACACCAGTGAGGCCTCCCCATTCTTGTGAAGGCTGTAAGGGGAATGTAGGCTAAAGCTGGGGAAAGTTGACTGGACTGCCCATCTAGACTGACACGTAAGGGAGCAAAATGAAACTAAATAAAAAAAAAATTGTGTTTGGGTTTCTACTGTTTTGAATGGAAAATCAAATGAAACAAGACTGTTGTTGCTTTTTCAACTTTCATATCAAACAAAAGCACACCCTTAACAGCCAGATATGTTGGAAAATCCCAAACCCCCTACCTCTCCCCACCCCCTCCCCCACCCAACGCCCTCTCTTTTTTGTTCTGCTAAATCTGTATAGAGGGGAGAAAGAGTACATTTCTAACCAATCAGATGGATGCAGTCAAAAGGTAATTTTAAAAACCATAAAACTTTGGTAAATTGATCCCCAGCGTGTACAGAGCATACAGAAGGCTTGCAGAATAATTAAATCCTCACCAGTGTTATATGTAACTTGATTACTGTCTTGGCCAGAGTGCTGCTAATTTATATTCAGGCTCAGAGGAGAACAGTAGGGACAAAGCCAAAGAAAACCAGGTTTCAAAAATAGAGAACAAAATGTGACTTTTAATCATTGTCACTCTGTGCCCAGATAAATAAGGATTACATCAGTGGCAAAATACTTGGTTTTAACGTGGCACAGCGGGTGCAGGTGGAAGCCTGATGCTCAGGACCTAGGCACTGTAAGCACCAGTTGTGCGGGTCCGTGAGGGATATAGGCCGTGCACACCGCTGGCACTTCTTGAACCCTGGCTGGGGGGGCATGAAAGTAAAAACGGCTTCTGCCAAATCGAAGGCCGAGGCCTCGATGGTGGCAGTAGGCCCCGCCGGGGCAAAACCGAAATGACGAGAAAATAAAAAAATAAACGTTCGTTTTTTTTTTTTAAAGAAAAAAGAAAAGAAAGAAGGGAAAAAACTCCCAAAAAGGTTTCGCGAGCGGGAAGGCGTTAAGGGAAAAATTTCAACAGCCGTTGAAAAATGCGACTTCTTAGCTCCGCGGAAACTAAGAAACTGGGGACCGCGCGCCTCTGTCGGGCGGGAAGGCACTCGCGCGTGCGCGGTGCGGCCTACTAGAACTTTCCAAGTTCTTAGAGTGCAATCACTCTAAAATTGTCCGTACCGGAGCTCCGTCGGTGCCGTCACCCATCAGTCAAGAATATGCTGCCTGCTTGTCCTGGGATAAAAATAAGGATTACATCAGTGGCAAAATACTTGGTGGACATGACTACCTGTCTATTAATATACATTTTGCCTACTAACTATGCCAACAATTATTTTATTAGCGACTGTGGCACAGGGTTGCCACTGGTTCTATTTTCTTTCAAATCACAAAAATAAATGGTGTTGAATAAGCGTCATATATTGTTTGCAATATCATCCATTGAAAACAGATGAATTATCATTAGGGCTAGCCTGAAAACCCGATTGGCCTGGTGTTCCTCCAGGACAGGGTTGGGAATCACTGACCTAGTGTACCTGGTGCAACGGAGGATTAAGTGACTTGCCCAGTGTCACAAGGAGCAGTGCGCGATTTTAACCCACAACCTCAGGGTGCTGAGGCTGTAGCTTTAACCACCGTGCCACTCTAGAAATCAAAATGTAGTAAAGGTGAGCCAAGTAAACATAGAAACATGATGGCAGATAAAGGCCAAATGGCCCATCTAGTCTGCCCATCCGCAGTAACCATTATCTCTTTCTCTCTCCGAGAGATCCCACATGTCTATCCTAGGCCCTTTTGAATTCAGACACAGTCTCTGTCTCCATCACCTCTTCTGGGAGACTGTTCCATGCATCTACCACCCTTTCTGCAAAAAAGTATTTCCTGGGATTACTTGGGAGCCTTTCACCTCTTAACTTCATCCTATGCCCTCTCATTGCAGAACTTCCTTTCACATGAAAGAGACTCGACTCGTGCGCATTTACGCCATGTAGGTATTTAAACGTCTCTATCATATTTCCCCTCTCCTGCCTTTCCTCCAAAGTATACAGATTGAGATCTTTATGTCTGTCCCCATACGCCTTATGATGAAGACCACATACCATTTTAGTAGCCTTCCTCTGGATCGACTCCATCCTTTTTCTATCTTTTTGAAGGTATAGCCTCCAGAATTGTACACAATATTCTAAATGAGGTCTCAGCAAAGTTGGATCTCAGGTATTGGTGGAATGAGGCATTATGATGTCACAATACCAGCTCTACTACTACTGCTATTTATCAGTGGCTGAAACTTTTCACACTATTTACTCAGTTTTTTATACTGTTCTCCCAGGGAAGCTCAGAACAGTTTACATGAATTTATTCAGGTACTCAAGCATTTTTCCCCTGCCTGTCCGGTGGGCCCACAATCTATCTAATGTACCTGGGGTAATGGAGGATTAAGTGACTTGCCCAGGGCAAGGAGCAGCGTGAATTTGAACCCACAACCTCAGGGTGCTGAGGCTGTAGCTTTAACCACTAGGCCACTCCTCAATGCGGTAAGCCCTTTTAAGCTACGGTAAGCATGCGCTACCACTCACAGCAGCTTAGCAAAAAGAGCCTTAGTAACTTGACAATCACCAGCCATTTTCATTCTTCTGGAGCACATTGTAATATACAGGAAGTTCAACAGTTTTATTAGTTCTTTCACCATTGCAATGGTTTTATCAGTAAAACCAAATAAAAACTGCAGACAATGTACACGATGCAGGCAAGAATATATTATACCAAAGTTAAAATGCAGTAATAAAGAACCTTACTACCACTGTAGTCTGTTCTGGCCCTGTGGCCTTGTTAAATGTAAATGTTTTTATTGCAATTCAACTTCTTTTTCCATCATATGCTATTGCTTTATTCTTAATTCGTTGTTGGAAGTGAAAGTATCAAAATTGAAAGTTTTGCTGTGTTTGGCCGATTCAACATTTCCCTGAAGTGCTCTACCTGCACGCATCCTGCTCTGCTTACATTGGCAACGTACTTCCATTTTTTTATCTTTGATTGGAATATTGGAGTTACATCTTGCTTCAACAGTTCAATACCGTGTCTTTGGATCATTCTAGTTAGCTACTTCTTGGACCTCTTCTGCCTTTCTTTCCAAACAAGCTTTCTTGTCATCTTAGCAATTACTCTTAAATTGGTGATCCAGTAATTGGTATTTGGCTGCAGCTGTTTCCCATTCTTGCGGTGTTCTTACTTGATCCTGTTGACTTTTGACAGTCTTCCTTTCATTTATCAGCTGCCATGTTCTATCCTCTCATATCTAACATTTCCTTTGTGTCCCCGTTCTTCACCCACCTGTCTCCTCTGCAATTTTACTCACTGCCTGATTAAATAACATCCATTGTTCTTCAATACCAGTTGGCTGTTATAAAATATGGAAATTATTGTTAAGCTTTAGGTCTGAACTGTTCAGTAGAAGCATGGCCCTTCCATTTTTCTATTACACATGAACATGCAGGTCTTCTTTCTTTTTCCTTTTACAGTTGGAGCTTCAATAATGCCTCATCATGAAGTAGGCAGAGCCTACATCAGCCCCTCTGAAAGTTCGTACATCTTGTAAAATTGACCTCCACCACTTATTTACATCTGAGTAGATGTAGTCGACTTTGTTGTTGATATTCCCTACTGGTGACCTTCTTGTGAATGTTTTTATATACAAAATAGGTAGTATCAATTCACGGTTTGATAATGCTGCAGAATAAAAGTACTGTAAATGGTCTCCATTGTCATGGTTTGTCTTGCTATTCCATGTGGTCTAATAACATTTTCCAGACCCTGTCTCTTATTGTCAATAAAGCCCATATTCTATATACGGGCCTTAACCCTACTGGCACCAAAGTTAAGAGCCTTTTAAAACAAATTTCAAGGTGCCTACTGGTGCCAGAATCATGCCTACACAGGCACTTTATTGCACCTAACACCACAGTAAGAATGGCTAACGCTGGAAGTGTTGTTAGGCACCATAAACAAACAAAAGAAGATCCCGGGTATTCCACAGTCAAAAAATGGAAGTCCACTCCAGACACAAAAGAAGAAAGGGTTGTGGAATGCAATGATCTTGACAATGCGTTTATTTGCAGGAAGAATAATGCAGGCTTCAAAATGGCAAGATTTTTCCTGGAATAACACAGCTTGCAGTGTTCAACGCAAGTTGGTATTTGATTTGCATATTAATGAAATACTATGCATCACTTATTATATACCCTGTGGTTATGGTAAATTAGCAGACAATTGTGCTGTTCAGCGCATGTTAAGGGCAAAAACTGTGCATTTGTCCTGTAATCTACCCCACTAAGAGTATTTGCAAATGTGCAAATGAATTTAATCAACCACTGCAATCCAGAATAAAACTGATATAGATCCTTCCCTAGAAGAGTTCATAAGTACATTTAAAATTATAGCTGAGGGGAAATTCCAGCAGCATATGGATGAAATGCCCCAGCCTACAGTCCACTAAACTGAATCAATCTCCTTGCATAAAAAGTTCCACAGGAATCTGAATTCCAACCCAGCATGATTTGGCCAAACACCGTGGAAACAAATTTGAACTCCAAAACCAATACTCCAACACTGAAAGTCAACTGGCCAGATTTTAATATGGTGAGTAAGCAAGTTAAAACAGAATTTGGAGATAGGCATATTATTGTTGGACTTAAAGGGCTGGATTCTATGAACAGCACTGATATTGGCGGCTGCCTAAAAAATGGCCAACGATCACATATCATACAATGGTGCCATTTGTAGAATCACGGCTACCTCAAACATAGGCATCCGAAATGTAGGCCATGGTTTTGAAGGCCTATTTTTGGCATCTATGCTTGACATGCATCGCGTCTACAGAGGCACCTAAGAATGTCTAAGGTCGTTTTCGGTGTTGACCACGCCCACTTTGACCTTAGGCATATAAGGCACCTCCGTAGACATGCTGAAGGAGCCATTTTTGTAGGCACCTCTTGGTGCCTACATTTTCTTAACGATTTTTTAATAATTTTTAACGGCTTTGCCAATTACCCCCCCCCCCTTTTTACAAAAACGCAGAACAGGTTTTTTAGCGCTGGCCAGCGCACTGAATGCTCTGCACTGCCCTGATGCTCATAGGAATTCTGTGGTCATTGGAGCAGTGCAGAACATTCCGCACACCGGCTGGCGCTTAAAACCTCTTCTGCATTTTTGTAAAAGGGGGAAGGGTAAGTTAGGCGCCAGTAAGGTGCCTACCAGTGCCTAACTTAAGGTGGCATTTCAAGAATATGCCCTACAGTGTATACTCATGATGGAAACCCTCATTTAATATACTGCAATGAAATTCTGTTTTCTTTTATTCTTTTATGTAGGGCTCCTTTTACAAAGTCGTGCTAGGCTTTTCTATCGCCGGCCATGACAATATTAGCTCCGACGATCATAGAAGTCCTATGAGCGTCAGAGCTAATACCACAGCGGCCGGCAATAAAAAAAAGCCTAATGCAGGTATTTCTACAAATTATCAAGAACAATTTGATAACGGACAATGTAAAACACCGTCAAAAGGCAAATAAAAATAAACATTCTAAGAAAAAAATGGATGAAAGAATATTGGTTCTCCATTTTAATCCAAAAAATATATGGGAGATTGGTAATAAATGAAGCAATAAAGAAAAATTGACCAGAAGCATAACCCAAATATAATCAAATAGTCCCTAATCCTTTCCCCATTATCCAATGCAGTTCCGATCATTCTTTTCACATCTTAAAAAGATTTTAGGGAGGTCTTTTATAACAATTGCATGGTATCTACCTGTGTAAACGACATATATATCCAAATAACAATCTTTTCTAAACTTCTTATTTGTGCAATTGAAATCGCCCAAAAGAAGACGACGGCTGTCATTGACTGAACATTTGGCATGTTAAAATCCCAACGTCAGTTGCCCAAACAAGTTGAGGGAAGAACTCCTTTACATCCCTGGCAAAGTGCGTGACATCTTCCTGGCCTGCTACATGAACCACAACCTTGCCGTCAACCAGTGAATGCCTAATGTAGGGGCAACAGTCCTGGCAAACTAAGACAGCAATAAGAAAGGGAGGCTCAGAATCCTTATACCGCCACAGGTCTGTTAGTGTACAATGGCAATAAGGAATTAACTCGTTCAGACATAGTTCTTGTGCATAAGCAAACCTTTTTTTTAGTGCAAGTGCCCCTATGAACATTAAAAAATCTAAATAGTATTTATAACAGTGTTAATATAGTCCCCAATAAAAATCTCACTTCCTCATGTGTGTCACTATCAGTGGCGTAATAAGGGCAGGGGGGGAGCAATCCGTGGGTGCCATGTTGGTGGGGGCGCCGGAACAATTCCTCCTCTCTGTCCCGCCCCTTCCCACTCCTCCCCTCGCCACGTGTGTACCCCCTTCCCTTCCCCTATACCTTTAGTTGGTTCCAGACTAGAAGGTCCTGGTCCACCTTTCATCACCTCTGAGAGAAACCCAGTGTTGTTGAGTCACCCCAAGGGGCAGATTCAGAGGACAGCGTTGCTGAAAATGTCAGTTACCCTCAAATTCTATAATGTCCTCCTAAAATTCAGTGCCTTTATTGGGGCGCCTAGCATCTAACCTAGGGCTCCTTTTACTAAACAGTGGTAGAGATTTGTACCGTGGGCTGGTGAGATAAAAGCTCCGATGCTCATAGGAATTCTTTAAGCCGCAAAACATTCACTTTGCCAGCCCGCAGTAGAAACTTCTACCGCCGTTTAGTAAAACCCAGCGTTAATTTATTAATATGCTTAATCAGCACTGATATTTGGCAATTAACATCTCGTAATTGACTTTAATTGGACTTAATTGAAAGTTTGATGCAGAATTTTTTTTTAAAAAGTAATTCTATAAAAAGTGTGATTAGGGGTGGTCATGGATGTGTTTTCAAGTTAGACGCATTTTTTTTGCCTTAGGTGCTGTTATGCATGCAAATTAGGTGCAGCCATTTTGGACAAGAAAACCCTGGCATAAATAAGGCACAGCCTAGCAACGCATAGCATAGCATAGCGGAGCTTAGATAGTGCTAAGCACAATTCTATACAGTGTGCACAACTTTTCTAGGATGCCAAGCAACGCATAGCGGCGCTTAGGCAGCGCTAATTACGATTCTATAAAGTGTGCATAATTTTTCCAAAATTACAATCACACTTAATGATGCTCTAGTTGGCGTCAATTTTTTAGGCAACATATGTAGAATTTGGGCCTAGCCCGGAATCAGCTATTTTGTGGATGTTCTCAGGAAAAAAATCTGTAGAGATGGCATGTGCGTACCTTCTATAATTATCCTTCAATACAAAAATAACTTGACAGCACTGTAGTAGACAAAACATTATGGTAACTCTACACTAGACATCTAAGGACTTTGCAATGTGTTCCATATGCTCTGCTTATAGTTTCAGAATATCTTTAAAATACATGTAATAGAAAATCAAATGATTTATTGTGCTTTCACAGATTTTCTATCATAATCTGATGTATGTGATCACACACAGATTTAAGATGAAGATCTGAGGGGAAGCATTAAACCAGTCAAACCATTTAGGGCCAGATTCAGTAAATGGCATTTGATGTTAGTAGTCATTAAGATCCGCGCTAAGTACCAGTTCAATAAAGGTCGCTTGGCGCTAAGCAACCTTTATAAAAGAGCACTTAAAGCAGATACCTGCGCTTAAATTTGTGCATCAGGGCTTAAGCCTGCTAAAATCTGGTGTTAGTCCTCATGCTCAACTGATGACGGGCATGATAAGCATTCTATTACATGACATCTATTTTCTGGGAACGCCTCTGGCATTCCTATGCCCCCCCTCCCATGACCACACCCCTTTTGAGTTGTGCGCTTTGACATTTAGGCACCCAGGTTATAGAACAGGGTGCAGAGCAGATGTGTATGTAACAGTGTTATGGAGAGTCAAGTTTAAAATGTTAGTGTTGGTATTTAGAGCGCTCCAAGACATGCTCCTGAAGGTTTTGAGTTCTTTAAGATCCACGTCTCGGCATCTTTTGGAAGTTCCACCTGTGCGGATTATTACAAAAGCTACAGTCCGCTGTATGATATTTAGTGTCATGGGCCCACAGCTGTGGCATGCGCTTCCAGATGTGATACGTCAGATCCCTCCGGTTCTTTCTTTCGAAAAGCCTTGAAGGCTTATTTGTTCCGGGAAGCTTTTACCAATATCTGAAAGGAGACAACTGTATTTGTGGTGTTTCGTTGTAATTTTAATGTGTGAGCATTTTTATGTATTTTATAATCCACATAGATGTTTGTGATTTGTGGAATATAAATGTTTTAAAATAAAAAAAAAATAGAGCTAGTTACCTCCAATAATTGATTATTGGCGCCTAATTGACTAATTCGTTACTGCCTGCCTGCACTCAAATATGAATACCCATCTTTGGGCAACCTTTATAGAATCCAGGGTCAGTGCATTATTAATTCTTATGAAATTTAGGGGCTTATTTAATAATGTGCTCTAATGAATTACCGCGTACTGACTGTTAGTGTACCATTATGGCGATTCATTTTGTGCTGGCATGAAAATGCATGCTAATTCATACTCTCACAGCATGCCCCGAAATGGGCAAGTTATGAGTCGGGAATGGGCATGGATTGTGCTTTGCAGCTAGCACACAGGCACTGCATATTGGTATAATTAGCGTGGATGCATTTATTGTCTCTTAAGCCTTTGTCCCCCTACCCAACACAGCTCTAAGCGTTGGCGCCAACGTTTCAAAACGACTGGGATTGCAAAAGGCAGCGCAAATCACTTCTCCCTGGACACAATGATGGAGTTGCTCAATTTGGGGAATGCTCAGAAACCAGTAGCACCCACAGAGCTGGTTGCTATGGCTCCAGGAATTAGGGGAATAGAGTGATAGGCTCTACCTGCTCAACCAACTTTAGGGCTTATTCACATACGAGGGGCCACTGAAAAGTTCTCAGCCCAACCAACAAAGTTGGGTAAGTCTCCATTGAGGGCTATACATGTAGTCCATCAATTTCATATTTTTTTTCTGTATTTTCCCGACAGAATGAAAAAAGTGAAAAATCACTGGACTAAGGCTCCCTTTTATCAAGCTGCGTTAGGTTTTTTTTTTTAATCGCTGGACACTGTGGTAACAGCTCCAACACTCATAGGAATTCTATGAGCGTCGGAGCTTTTACCGCAGTGGCCGGAGATAAAAACCCCTAACGCGCCTTGATAAAAGGGGACCTAAGTGTATAGCGCTCGATGTAGACTGCCCAGGCTTTGTTGGTTGGGCTGAGAACTTTTTATCAGCCCCTCATATTATGCCAGGGCTACATTTTGAAGTCCTCAAATCATTTCAACTTAGATGCCTTCAAACTTTATCCCTAAAATATTGAGGAGGCCGGAAAAAAATAAAAATTGAGCATCACTAATTGTATGACAAACTTACCCCCCCCCCCCCCCCTTTGACAAAAGCACAGAAGATGTTTTTAGCACTGGCCAGTGCACTGAATGCTCTGTGCTACTCCAACACTCATAGGAACTAGAGAATGAAACGGTGACAAAATTCATCACCGTTCCCGTCCCTGCGGATAACCGCAGGAAATAATCCCATGTCATTTACTAGTGTCTATTTCAACCTCGGTCCTTCTACACCAGCATTCTTCAAAGCAAAGCTTGCGGGTCAGTGGTTGTGGCCATTCATACTCTGATTCTTATGTGAGCCAAGGATAATGAAGCCATTGTGACATCACTGATGTGATTGGTTCTTAGGCACTGGTGGAATGAGGCATTATGACATCACAATATCTGCTCTGGATACCAGAGACTGTCATTCTGTAGTGTCTGTCTCAACCTCAGTCCTTCTACACCAGCATTCTTCAAAGCAAAGCTTGCGGGTCAGTGGTTGTGGCCATTCATACTCTGATTCTTCCCTCTCTCCTTAAAGAATGACACGAAGATGGTTTCCCGCGGTTATCCGTGGGGACGGGAACGGTGATGAATTTTGTCACCGTGCCATTCTCCAATAGGAACTCTATGTCCATCGGAGCAGCGCAGAGCATTCAGCGTGCCGGGTGGCGCTAAAAACCTCCGCCGCGCTTTTGTAAAAGGGGGTTAATTTGCTAGAGTAGGTAATAGGAAAATTTGGGTATTTTTGCTTAGATATAATATTTCCTAAACTTAATTGGTTAGGCAGCAGGGATGCTACTCTCTACAAACATACTATATACTGTCCGCAAAGGCCTATCCATTGGGATTTTATAACCACATTGTCCCGTATAGTGAATCTAAAGAATAGTCGAACCGGTAAATCTTTTCAAAGGCTCCCCATTAACAGAACAATTAACCAAGTTGGAGGAAAGCTTTGCATTTCGGAATACTCAGTTTGCTTCTTTATAGGCAACAAGACTGACACTTTCCAAACCATTCACGAGATAATCAGCACTAATTTGTCCCGTTCACATACTAATTGCAAAGACTTTTATGACAGGACACTAGTATTAGCAGTTAGAAATAATTTGTGACTAACGTGGCCACAGTCCTTATGAATTATACATGAAAGTTTGTTTTCTCGTCATTGTCGCTAGAAGCCCCTTTGATCTTCTGGCAAGCTGAAAGAATAATTTACAAAAGAAAAGGCCCCAATTGTTTTTAAAATAAATCTAATTGGCAGAAAGCGGGGGGGTGGGGGGGGGTGTTTGATGTGCTAGGAATGATTTTCCAGGGACTCTCAGGTGCACCTTGTATTATTATTATCACGTTTCGTATTTTCCATGGCTTTTTTTTGCTTTTGATTGTCTTCGCCAAGCGTTAGTGGCAGGTAGAAGCAATGATGGAAGACGACTTAGCCACTGAATGTACTTTTGCATGTTAAAAAAGGTACATTTTCCCCTATTTAGATTCCGCTTTTCCAAACAAGCCTCGAGCTTTAGGCATAATTCCGTTATTCAAATGGGAAAAGAGTTTGATGGCTATGCTAATCACTTTTATCTGTGAGAAATGTAACTAATAGCATGGTTTACATTTGCTTACATTTATGATCATAATTTTAACACATAATTTTATTGCATAATAAAGCATAATACTGCATTAGTCCGCTCTTTTAAAGAAAGATGCCTAAAAGTGATTTGCACTTAAGCCTCCATACTATGTTTAAATTACGGCATCATTTTAAAATTGTAACCTGCTTGAATTAATGAAAAAGATCCTTGTGTAAAGAAAAATTAATTGTACAAGGCAATTTCCTGTATACATAATATTTGGTGAAAATGCGCAGGGTATTCTGCATAATTCATTACCGCATTGATTGCTGAAGATTGTTTTTAGAGTCAGTTATTCTGATGGGTAAATTTGATTGAATGAAGGTAATTCATTTCCCCCATTGCATCGAGACATGCCTTTCATTGCTGTATACATTAACAAATTACGTGGAATAACATGTGAGCATTCTACAATGAGGCTTCGAATAAAAAGGAGCCTCATTCAATAGCATAAATGTGAAATAGAGTCAAGAAAACCAGTGAAACATTAATGAAAATGATTTTTTATGATGTAGTATTTTCACTGTGTTTCATGAGGCAATTGAGAAATGTGGCCAAAGTACAGAATATATGTTAATCAATAGGTATGTAATCTAAGAGCCTGAGAATACCATAATTGCTATGGTAAAGCAGAGGACAATTTATAGAGCAATCAACCATTTTAAAATGTTATTGAGACAGTCAAGGGGGAAGCCACTGTTTGCCCTGGATGGGTAGCATGGAATGTTGCTATCCTTTAGGATTCTGTATGGAATCTTGCTACTCGGGTTCTGGAATGTTGCTACTATTACAGAATATGCACGATCTGCATACATTTTGGGTGCAGACATAAGCAGCGGAACACTTTTTCTTTTAGGGGGGGTCCAAAAGCTCCACCCTAGACTCCGCCCCAGATCTGCCCAAGTTCCACCCCAGACTCTGCCCCATAATAATAGTACTTATAAATACTATTTCTTCCATTCATTTTTCATATACACAAAATATAATCTTATTAACAATACATAATGGTAACCACAAAATTAAACTACACAAAGCACACTCTTTTTCCCCTCCACAAACCTGCACAGCATTTCTTCTTCTCTCTTCTCCACCCCATATGCAATGTCTCCCTCTCTTTCACTGCAAAGGGAGTAGGGAAAGACAGAGAGTGAGAGGGAGGGATCCAGGGTGCATCTCTCCAACTCCCTTAACTGCCACATCCGACATTTCTCCCTCTCTTATCCCCTGGACTCTGTACAATATCTTTTGCCCCTCCCTGTCCATCAGCCACATGCCCAACATTTCTCCATCTTTCACCCCTCTCCATCACTCAGTCACATCTCTTCCTCCATTTCCTCCTTTCTACATTTTGCCCTCTCTACCAAATCCATCTCTCACTCTCCCCATTCCCCCCATCCATGTCACCCTCCCTTTCACCCCCTTCTACCATCTCTCCCTGGCCCCCTCTGCCTTCCCTCATGTCCTTCTCTCCCTCTTGCTCCCTCTGTCCTCCTCCAAATCCATATTTCACTGTACCCCTTCTACCCCCTCTGTCACCTCTCCCTGTGATCCTTCTACCCACTCTGCTGTCCACAAGTTCACCTCTCCCTGTCCCTCATGAATTTAACATCTTTCCCTTCTCCCTTTACCCCATTGTTGACTCCTTCCCTTATTTGAATCCAACATCTCTCCCTTCCCCACTCCCTCTCCCAAGTCCTATATTGCTTCCTCTTTATCTTCTACCCCTCCCCCAAATCTAGCAGCACAAGGCAGCACTCTAGTGGAAGCAGCATCTTCTGGCCAACATACGTGCTGGTCGGCTCTCTCTGTTGCGAACCTTCCCAAAAATCTACTCCTCCCCCTCCCACCCCCACCGTGCATCTACTTTACATTTCTTGTAACCATTGCCAGGTGGAGGAACCAATTTCTCAACGCCACCCTGCCACCGGCCAGCATCTTCTCTCCACTGTGTCCTGCCCTCTTTGACAACTTCCTGTTTCTGCTGGGGTGGGCAGTGGAGAGAAGACGCCAAGCGGCAGGGCGATGTTGAGAAATCGGTTCCTCTGCCAGGCAACGTTGTGGCGCGTGGTTCACTCATTTTTCTGTGCGGGGTAGAGTTATCCTGCCATTGTATTGAGCGATGGTGCATCCGCATCTGGAGTACTGCGTCCAATATTGGTCGCCATACCTTAAGAAGGAAATGTAAAGTAATATGCAGTGTAGGTGGTGGGGGGAAGGAATAGATGTCGGGGAAGGTTTACAGCAGAGAGAGACAATCAGCAGGTACGCTGGCCGGCAGCAAGATGCCGCTTCCGGGAGAGTGTGGCCTGTGTAGATACACTGTCAGCCTTAATACCACCGGGAATTTTTGGCCCCTATGGTCCTCCCCATTCCGACGCCTATGGGTGCAGACATTTATGCCAAGTTTTCATTGGCATCAAAGGTTATGCCTAAACTATAGTCATATGGTCAGGTGCTACTTGTTTTCTTTAAAACCGTGCCTAACTCTGGGTGCTCTTTATATAAAAGCACTAAGCATGGATTTTTTTTCAGTGACATAAATAGAATTCCTCCCCCCCCCAAAAAAAAAAAAATGCAGCCATGCTAATTGTGACCTTGTCCTATACACACTAATGCACATGCCTATGCCATTAATTCCACAGGATATACTGGGCACATCTTCAACAATTGCCACACCACCTTTGCCCTTAACATGCTCTGATTTTTGTTGTTAGAGCATGCTAAGTTCAAAAATATATATAAAAGACCCCTTTAATTATGTATCTGAATGAAAAGGAGCAGTTTATTGAGATGATTCTCAGATCACCTCTCTTGTCTTTTTGCACGGCATATCCACCCTAATGACATTTCGTCTGTCAGTTCATAAATTTTTCTTCTTGCAAACCAGCCTTTATCAATTGCTTTATAAAAGTAGTAACTTTAAGCTCCAAGCAGTAGATCTCTCAGTAAATTCAAAACATACTATTGTCAAGCTTAATCACAGACTAAAACCTCTGGGGAAATGCAGCGCAAGTTTATTGTATACCCAGTATAAAACTGAAACTACCATGCGTTTTAGGTTAGCAGCTTGGCTTATTGCTTAGTTATGTTTTAAGCCACAGTGAAAAAAAGATAAACTTACTTGGCATATTCAGACACTTTTCAAGCCAGCATCCTGTAATCGTTTCCTCATTTGCCCTGTTAGTGTTAAATGAAGATAAAACTAGTTATGACAAACACTGCATGAGTTTCAAAGTCATAGGATGGTGGAACGATGAAATAAAGGGAAAAAAAAAAAATCAAATTATTTGTCTAAATTGCTCTCAGTAGCGTTTTTTTAAACCCAGATTGCTACTGAATACGTTTTATATTTTTCAGCTGTAATTTAGCATAAAGAAATTGTGAAGTGCACACCAGCCCCCTGCTAAAACCTACACTGTATCTTTTTAAGTATGAGTTGGTTTCAATTGCAAATCAAAGAGTTAAACTTCTAATGTTTTTGACTCTATGGGGTCATTTTACAAAGCTGCGGTAAATTCTGGGTTTAATAGAGGTTACCGAGGAATTTTCCCGTGCACTAAACTCAGATTGAATTCTGCATATTTTAGGATTTTTTTCCTGGTTTTTGTTTGCAGGTTGTGCAGAAATATTCCTATTAGTGCATGGTACCTGCAAAAAATTAGCACGGAAGCACTTAGGTTCTGAAGCCCGGATTCTGTATAGGACGCCGGTCCGGGTGTCCTATACAGAATCGGGCCTACACCTGCCCAAAGTTAACCCGATTCTGTAACCTACGTCCATGTTGCAGACGCCAGTTACAGAATCGGGATTAACATGCCCAACCCCCCTCCCCGGAACCCCCCCTTAGTCTTACTTTCAAGTTGGACCGGACGGCTCTTCGCACATCCGGCCAGCAGGCCGCCTGCATCCAAATGAAGCGGGCCCGCCCCCTCCCCTGCACAACCCACAGGATCCTAGGGCCTGATTGGCACAAACGCCTAAGGCCCCTCCTATGGCGGGAGGGGCCTTAGGCACCTGGATCAATCAGGCCCTAGGATCCTGTGGGTTGGGCAGGAGAGGGGTGGGCCCACCTCATTTGGACAGAGGTGGGCCTGCTGGCTGGACATGCGAGGAGCCGTCCAGTCCAACTTGAAAGTAAGACTAAGGAGGGGTTTCGGGGAAGGTACATTGGGGGGTCCAGCAGGAGGGGTTGGGCACCCTCCTGCCAGCGATCTTAGGGGGAGCCATTGGGGGGGCCGGCAAGAGGGGTTGGGCGCCCTCCTGCTGCGATTTTTGGGAGGGCTGTTGGGGGGGTCGGCAGGAGGAGCTGGGCACCCTCCTGCCACGATCGCTGGGGGGGGGGAGACTTGCGGCAGTAGCCGCAGCCACTATACTAATCACGGCAGGGATATCCTTGCCGCGATTAGGTACAGCGGCCGCGTTTACTTACCATGTAGGCCAGCATTTTGCTAGCCTACATTGTAAGTGTCTCCCGTTCTGTTAGTATTGTCCATTCACCCCCACTCTCTGTATCCTATCTGCCAACCAGTTTTTAATCCACGTGAGTATTTCACCCTCAATTCCATGGCTTGCAATTTTTCAAAGTAGTCGTTCATAGAACGGCACAGCAATTCTAATCAGATCCAGAAAAGAAGACCGGTTAATGTCATAAGCCAATGATGCCAAAGGACAATGGAATAAAGTCAATTTGTTGATAGGACACACTGTGCTGACCCTAATCAATGTGTATGCACCTAATGCAGATAAACCTGAGTTCTTTAATGACATTATGCAGACGCTGTTAGAAGAGAAGTCTCAAGCACACATAGTAGTTGGGGACTTTAACTTAGTACTGGACCCCTTAAGCAATCGAAAATCGATGGCTGTACATAAACCTACTAATTCCTGGCATAGCTTACATAATCTAATTACACAGTTAAAGTTAGTTGATGCATGGAGAATAATGCATAGCGATGATAGACAATACTCTTTTTATTCTCTTCCTCATAATTCATACTCTAGAATTGATTTCTTCTTGGTGAGCAACAATCTTGTCAACAATTCAACTCACACAGACATAAATGAAATATCAATTTCTGATCATGCTTCCATAGAATTAACATTAGCTGATCTCACTGTGGGAATGAAAACTTCCAACTGGAAATTTAATAATTCTTTATTACAAGACCCTGAATTCGTACAACATGCACGGTCTGCGATTCAAGAATACTTCTTGTTCAACAAACCTGAAGATACAGGCTGGATATGTCTCTGGGACACCTTCAAGGCTTACTTTAGAGGAGTTACAATATCTTATCAAGCCCGGAAACAGAAAAAGCTTACTAAAACTCTCATGGACTATGTTAACCCAATAAAAGCTCTCGAAGCCAGCCACCAAGCAAACCCTAAAGATATGTTCACGATAAAGAAACTTCACCAATCTAGAATGGAATATAACTTGCTTCTCAGTAGGAAAGCTGGCAATGCTATCTTTATGCAATCGGCCAATTATTACAGTGACAATAATAAGAGTGGACATGCCTTAGCCAACTACTTAAAAGTCAGGGAAGAAAAACTCAATATACACATTATCATTGGTGCCGACGGTAACCCTTTGTCTGACCCACAGAAGATTTCACAATGCTTTCAGGAATTTTATGAAATCTTGTATACATCTGAAACAACATCGTCATCAGCGGAAACAATTCTCCAAGATCAGATAAATCACCCTACAATATCGGAAGAAGATAATAAACACTTGTCAACACCCATCACTTTGGAGGACATTCAATTCACTTTGAAAGCGATGGCAAAAAATAAATTGCCAGGCCCAGATGGCCTAACATCCGAATTTTACAGCACCTTTCAGGATATACTATATGTACATCTTCTTGCTTTCTTTAATTACTTGATTGAATCTGGGCATGTGGCAGGCTCTTTCACAGAAGCGATCATCATAGTATTATCTAAACCGGGTAAAGACCCTCTGCACATTCCTAACTTTTGATCACTTTTGCTAATTAATGTGGATGCAAAAATATACGCCAAGATTCTCGCTTCCTGTCTACAAAGCATAATGTCCAAGCTCATTGGAACGGAACAGGATGGATTCATAATGGGTAGACTTTCCAGTGATAATGCCAGAATGTTTGCTAATGTGATACAACATGCTAATCAATGTCAAAATCCACTACTAGCCCTGGCATTAGATGCGGAAAAAGCATTTGACCGCGTTGAATGGAACTTCATTTTTGACACGATGCGCTGGTTTGGAATTGGCAAGGAATTTATCGACATGATTAAAATACTATATGCTGCTCCCACTACAAATGTACGTATTAATGGTTTGTCATCATCTTCGTTCCATCCCACAAGAGGAACAAGACAAGGATGCCCACTGTCACCACTTCTCTTCAGCCTCGCCTTAGAACCATTATTGATTTCCATACGCAACAATGCAAACATTGTTGGAGTTAAGCAGGGACAAGTCGAAGTAAAATTTTCGGTTTATGCTGATGATGTCTTGATATACACGACCCCTGATTCGTTGCAACCTTTGACAGAGTCTATTGAATCATATACCAAAGTGTCTGGATATAAACTGAACGCAAGCAAGACTGAGTTAATGCCATTGAACATTTTGGTACAAAAAGCTGATGTTGAAAACTATAATTTCCAATAGTCTCCTAAGAGGTTAAAGTATCTAGGCATAAATTTTGGTAATACCATAGCTCAGACGATGGACTTGTGCTCATCCCAAATAATGCAAAATATATCCTCCCTATTTATTCAGTGGACTCCGCTGAAACTGTCCATGGGGGGAGAGATTAGAGGCTATAAAAATGATAATAACTCTGAAAATTAATTACGTCTTGAGCATGTTGCCATTCTTTTTATCACCTTCCTTCTATAAAAAAATTGACAATGAGTTAACGCAATATCTGTGGAATAAAAGGGTTCCGAGAATCACTCTTAAGAAATTGAAGGCATCAAAAATAGACGGGGGAGTAAACTTTCCTTGTTTCTACGACTACCACTGTGCTTTTTTGATGAGACAGGGCGCACGTTGGCTTTTAAATGAAGACGGATCTAGATCTAATGGAAACTGGCGCAGATTTGAGGAAGAAAGATATGGATTGTTCTCTCTCTCCTCTTTACCATTCATAACTCTCACTTATATGG
Source organism: Geotrypetes seraphini (assembly GCF_902459505.1). Lineage (NCBI taxonomy): Eukaryota > Metazoa > Chordata > Amphibia > Gymnophiona > Dermophiidae > Geotrypetes > Geotrypetes seraphini. Next base: position 28,252,249 of record NC_047102.1, on the reverse strand, counting down.
AAAAGTCAATGGATCCCATACTCTCTTCGATGAAACAAGTAATGCATGAGGTGGAGTCCCTATTGAAAATCCCATGGTTAAAAACAACATACACCCCAATATGGAGAAATGACTGTATCAAGATCCAAAATGCTTCGATCAACTGGAAAAATTGGCAGCGCGCTGGTATTTGGCAGATTAGACAACTGAAAGATGGAGATAGATGGCTCTCGTTTCATGAACTTGCAGCGCATCATGTTCTCTCTCTCAATTGTTACTACTCCTGGCTTCAACTAATTAATTCAATAAAATCTGTGATGAAAAATTGCAGTTAACTAATGATACTCCAGATATCTTCACTATATGCTCAGCCTTGACGACAAATCACAAAGAAGTGACTCAATGGTATAAATTGATACGATCAAAAAAACTGCAGTGTTTAATTAATCTCAAACATAAATGGAATCAAGACCTAGATATGAGTCCGACGTTTGGAGTAATTTGTGGTCCAGAGCTTCTAAAATATGTCGATCTGCAACATACCGTCAAACCTTGTTCTTCTTCCTACACAGAGCCTATTGTACCCCACAAAGACTATCTAAACTAGGTAACATAAACAATGATAAATGTTGGTCATGCTGCAGTAAAATTGGTTCTCTACGGCATATGATTTATGATTGCCCTTTATTATCTGAATACTGGAGACGTATATGGAATGATATTTGCTCAATATTTCATATCACACAATCGCTCTCCTTCAACATTCTTGTTTTAGCCAGCGAACAAGGACAATTGCCTTTATCCCAAGATGAAAATGATTTGCTACGTCTACTAATATTAATAGCCATCAAAATAATACTAACCAATTGGAAGAATTTGGCTGCGGCTGAATATAATATCTGGTGGCATACGGTCTGTCTGGTAGCCAAATATGAACGCATTGCTGCCAAACTATCTCACACTACACGAAGATTTGATAGGATGTGGGCACCCTTAATGCCTTGCACTCAATCTCCATATCATTCTATTAATTGAATTCCAGAGACCGGAATACTAAAATGGACACCATAATATATCACATAGTTTTGATTGATCATATATAAGTATCTCACGAACTTGACATCAAGGTGAACCTTCTTCTTCTTTCTCTTTTCTTATTCTCTTTGGGTATATTTTAATCATTATACCTGATATTAACTTTTTTGCCTATTACCCAATGACTTCATATTTTCTCTTTTACTTTCTTCTACTTTTTCTTAAAGTCACTTGATGCCTCTGTATTAATGTACTTCCTTAAATCATCTCAATATACTATTTGTTAAACAATATACTATTAATTCTACACTGTATAGCTTCTTGTGATTGCGATTACTTGTAACATGAAGCCATGTGTATTATGTACAGCTTGTTTTATTTTGTTAAACTTCAATAAAAACTTATTGAACTTAAAAAAAAAAAGTAGTCGTTCATGTGGGACCTTGTCGAACGCCTTCTGAAAATCCAGATATACAATGTCGACCCTTGTCTATCTACCTGTTAACTCCCTCGAAGAAGTACAGCAAGTTCGTCAAGCAAGATCTTCCCTTACTGAAGCCATGCTGGCTGGTCCTCAAAGTCATCCCTGAAAAGGTGACTTTTAATTTCCCTATGAATTTATCAAGGGTTTTTTCCTCCCTTATCTGGGTCGGTAATAGATTCCAAATTTGAGGGACTATAACTGATAAGAGGGTGTTAGACCTGGTATTGATTGTTCTCAAGATTGTAAGAAGATTTTTATCCTCCAATGTAAAAGTACAAAATGAATTGTAGGAGATAATCACGCTGTCCAAAAATAGTGGGGCTTTAAATAGTTGTACCTTAAATATTATTAATGCCAGTTTGAATGTGATTTTATGATTGATTGGTAGCCAGTGTGCATTCTTTAGCAATGGTGCAACGTGGTCAAATTTAAGCTAATTATCAAGGCGATTAAGCTCGTTCTGGGTTAGGGTTACCAGATGTCTGGATTTCCCCGGACATATCCGGGGTTCTGGACAGCTTTACAAAACCCGGCACTTTGTCCAGGTTTTGAAAAGTTGGTTTGGGCAAGGAGGAAGTTTGCGAATGGCGCGGCTGTCACACGATGATGTCATGCGCATGTACGCGTGTACGTCATGTCATTACATAGCATCCGTGCATGCGCGGACTTCCTCCCTGCCCAATAGCAGGCTTGGGGCGGGATCAGGGTGGGGATGGGTGGAGCTATGTGGGCCTGGGGGCAGGGCTAGGGGTTTCCAACAGGAAAATCTGGCAATCCTATTACTGCCACCAATTCAGTCGTGTTAGGCGCCTAGATCAACTAGGTGTCCACTTTTCGCTGCAGTTTAGTAAAAGAACCCTATACAAAAATTGGATAGCTCTAAGTCTAATAGATGTTGGCACTGTCATCTCGAAGCAGGGACTTTAGATCATTTATTATTCTATTGTCCATTTATTATGACTTTATGGAAATCAATTTGGGACCAAATTAATTGTTTATTGGACAACCCAGTGGCATTATCATGTGATACTATGCTATTTGGTATGGCAATGAGAGGAAAAAGTCAGATTTCTTCAAATAATAACAAATTATTACTCATAATGACTGGTGTTGCTATTCAACAAATTACGTATAATTGGAAAAACTGGAGTAGATTAAATTATAATTTCTGGTGGAATTCCTTATGTCATATTTATAAAATGGAAAGATTTATTGCAATACAGCGAGGATGTTTAGGAAATTTCAAGATGTGTGGGAGCCATTAACAAAATATTGTACTGATTAGATGACATTTTTTCCCCTTAAATTTACAGGTTCAATTATGAGGGGGGGTAATTTTATGATTACATATTGTACAAGGTATTGATTATATAATAGGAAGGGGTGGGAAGGGTGGGAGATAAGAATATATCATTTGTACTATTGATGATTATTAAGTGATATACTTATTTTTAATCTGTTTTAACATATTGACACACTTATTGTAATTTGAAAATGAATAAAGTTTAAAAAAGAACCCTATAGTGATTTTCCTTGTTTTTGTTAATTGTTTGTTTTTTGGAATCCTAATAAAGATCTTTTCATATTGGGCTCCTTTTACTGAACGGTGCTAGAAGTTTATAGCACAGGCCGGCGAGGTAAATTCCGATGAGTGTCAGAGCATTTACCTCACTAGCCTGCACTAAAAACCTCTGGCGCCATTAAAAGCCTCTTCTATCAAACTGCTCTAGCCCTTTGTAGTGCGGTGAGCCGCGCTGAATGGCCTGCGCTGCTCCCGACACTCATAGACTTGCTATGAGCGTCGGGAGCAGCGCAGACCATTCAGCACGGCTCTCTGAACTAAAAACTGCTAGCGCAGTTTGATAGAAGAGGCCCTTAGTAAAAAAACAGTAAAAAAAATTTTATGTTAAGCCCACATTATCATTTTTTTTAAATTAAAATGAATTGTGTAAAAAAACTGGTAAAATCAACAAAAATTAGAGGGAGGAAAGGAAATTTTTTAAAAAAACAAAATGCATCTTTTTCTGATACATGTTTATTGTGTATTAAATTTTAAATTATGTCATTTATGTGATTACATGGAATAGCTATAGCAAGTGGTACACAAATCTAAACCAAAATAGATTATTTTTAGTGTCACTTTTCAGACAGTCAGATCATACTGTAGGTGGAGACTTCTAGAATGTAGCCATGAATATTATTTGTCAAGGTATTTAAAAGAAAAAACAAAGAACACGATGCACTCCAAGTTACTAGTTGCTTTAGGGGAGTTATGCTACTTCTCTGAAATTGAAATTGGAAGAGAACAGAAGACAATAAATCCGCTAATCTGGGAACAATGCCCTATTCTGTTTTCGTATCTGGTCAAAATATCAAGGCAAAGCAAGAAACCATTCATATCAATATCAGGCCAGAAAAGCAATTATGTGCTAACCTAAGAAGTTGACACAATAGAGTTTTAAAAACAATACTCAAACAGTGGAAATAATTTAAGTACCTTTTAAATATCTTAACAGCACCCTTGGCTGCACTTACATTTGAGGAAGCAATATTTTATGTTCAGTGGTAGCAATCTTTTGCCTTCTCCAAATCCCAGAGTCAGTGCTGTACTCTATCAAAAAATGACAACGGCAAGCCTAGGGCCAGTAGGATAACAATAAATATAACTGCACAGTATTCACAAATTAGAAAGATAACAAAGTCATTCTTCAGTGGGTATTGTCCAGCACATTATTGCCCTGGGGACAGCTGTGATGTGGGCAGTTGGGATAGTTCAGTGGCGTTTACTCCTAGGTCTTGAGGGCCAAAAATTGATCATGTTTTCAGGATATCAGCAATACGAGGGGCCGTTGAAAAGTTCTCAGCCCAACCAAAAAGAGAATGATGTGGAGTATGAAACTTACAAGTCATTCCATTTCATATCATTGAAACAAAACATGTCAAGAAAAGTATGGAATAACTTGTAAGATTCATGGCTCCACATCATTCTCGTCTTGGTTGGACTGAGAACTTCTCAGCGGCCCCTCGTATTGTGATGTCATAATGCCTCATTCCACCAATGCCTAAGAGCCAGCCTCATTGGTGATGTCACAATGGCTTGGTTTCCCTATACTTGTGGCCATTTACTAGATGCATTTGCCTCATTGAAACAAAAAGTATCAAGAAAAGTGTGGAATATATGAATTCTGTTTGTAGTGGGCCTTAAAAAATATAGGAATTCTTTTACTTTTTAGCGAGACATACAACATTCTACAAAGGAATACGTATCTTTCCACTCGGACAACATGGGCTGTATTGCTATAGCCATAAGTACATCAAACAATCTAGCAGCTCTTGCTTTACTTATTAGATGAGATAAAGCAGCTGATCTCCAAATAAATATTTGTAACTCAAATCAGATTACGGGCTCCTTTTACGAAGCTGCGTTAGCGGGTTTATCGCACACAACTTTTTAGCGCGCACTAACCCCCGAACTAGCCAAAAAACTACCGCCTGCTCAAGAGGAGGCGGTAGCGGCTAGCGCGGCCGGCACATTAGCGCATGCTATTACGCGCGTTAAACCGCTAACGTGGCTTCGGAAAAGGAGCCCTAAATTTCTAACACACTAGTCAATCCACTCATCAGGGGCAGGCTGAACAACAGGACAATGTCAGGGGGTCAGTGGATAGGGGACCAAAACCCTTGTCTGAAGGCTCAGACCACTGCCAGTCTTCTTCTGGCTCCTACACCAGAACCCCAAACCACTTTACCCTAATTGTGGCCACACAAGCAGCGAGATTAGACTGCCAACTCTCTACTTTGCTGATAACAACGCCTGACTACAGAACATTTAGAAAATAAATAAAAACCATACTTTTTAAAAAATCCCCGATACCCAACAATCGAAACCATCCTAACGCCTCCCCACTCCCTAAAACAACCTAACGCCACAAGAACTACTTCATCCCTATGAACCAAGTTGACTACTCCCTAACTATTCTAGAATTCCTCTGGAAATGGCCAGATAGATCCTTTTTGTAATCCGCCTTGAACCGCAAGGTAACGGCGGAATAGAAATCACTAATGTAATGTAATGTAATGTTCTATATATAGTGCTCAAAATTGCACGTACAAAGTTGAGCAAATTATTTGCTTAACGAGCCAATCAAGGCCGATAATTGGGCACCAATGTGCACTAACTGGCAATAATTAAAATTTACACATCCGTCTTTAAAGGGGAAAGGTATCAGGACTTAAGATGTATGCATAAATTTTTCTCCATGGATCTGAAAAGGGGGCTTTGGCAGGTCACGGGCATTTCGAGGATTTGTGCTCAGTGTTATAGAATTTGGAAGATCTATGGATTTACATCAGGGTTCATTTGGTATAAATCCTAATGCCCCAAATTCAGCATGGATCCCAGTACCATTTATACAATGGCACTTAGCATGCGGTAAAAGTGGATAGTGTAGCTGGTTTTAAGAAAAGTTTGGACAAATTCCTGGAAGAAAAGTCCCTAATCTGTTGTTAAGACATGGGGGAAGCCTCTGCTTGCCCTGGATCGGTAGCATGGAATGTTGCTACTCTTTGGGGTTCTGGAATCTTTAATATTCTGCATGGAATCTTGATACTCTTTGGGGTTCTAGAATCTTTTGTTACTCTTTGGGATTCTGGAATGTTGCAATGCTTTGGGTTTTTGCCAGGTACTAGTGATCTGGATTGGCCACCATGAGAACGGGCTACTGGGCTTGATGAACCACTGGTCTGACCCAATAAGGTTATTCTTATATTCTTATGCTTTTTTCTGTCCAGATGTAAGTGCCATTTACAGAATCAAGTCCTTTATGTTTTCTTTGCTAATAGAGAAGTTGAACTAAAAAATGTAAAGATCCTTTTACCAAGCTAAACCTCCCCCACCCCCTTTTTTATAAAACTGTGAAAGCAGTTTTTAGCGCAGGTAAAAGTAGGCATTGCCAATGCTGGAAGTAGTTTGAGGCAGTCTAAATTTCCTATGTAAGCATGGTTCACGAGAAGAATAGGCACCAGAAATGTAGGTCCAGAAAACCCTGCCCTACATTTCCGGCATCTATCTTTCACATCAGCATGATTCTGAAACCAGTGCTGATGTGTGATTGACACGTAATTGGCAGCCGCTTTTAATGCGGCCACCGATTTCGGCGCCGGTTTAAGAATCCAGGCCTTACTGCTTACAAAATAGGTGGCAGTATGGAGTGTGTGGCTCAGTGGCTAAAGCTACAGCCTCAGCACCCTGGGGTTGTGGGTTCAAACCCATGCTGTTCCTTGTGACCTTGGGCAAGTCACCTAATCCCCCCATTGCACCAGGTACATTAGATAGAGTGTGAGCCCACTGGGACAGACAGGAAAAAAAACTTGAGTACCTGAATGTGAACCACTTAGGTTATAAGTGCTATATAAATAGTTAATAATAATAATAATTCTCCTGTTGTAGATTTAAAAAATGGCTGCCTGCTAATGGCAACATTAGTGCACGGCCATCACCAAAATAAACAGAAAATCAGGGTGCATAGGGGAATGGCCCAGGGAAGGACACACTAAGGCTATTTGTTACTGCAGCTTAGTAAAAGGACTTCTTAGAAAGCACTATATCAACTTAAGGTATATTAACCTATGAATTGATATGGGTTTAATTAATTAGAAAGAGTTAAACTGTTAAAAGTATGTGAAATTTTATGTTATGAAATGAATCCTCTCCAGATTGGATTACTGCAATTCTATCTACCTCAGCCTAACCAAGAAAAGCCTCCACAGACTTCAGCAAATTCAGAACGCCGCAGCTAAGCTTGTTTTCGCGAAAAGCAAATTTGATCACGTCTCACCACTCCTGTCTAAGCTCCATTGGCTCCCAGTAATCCCCGGGATCCACTTCAAATGTGCGTGTCTGGCCTACAGGATCCTACATGGCATCCTTCCTGCCGTTATCCCTCTATCCTGGAACTCCCCAACCCCTACTTCCTCCAGATCCTCCCAAATTTTTAAACTATCCTTCCCTTCCATAAAAGGTATTTCCCATGTAGGCAAACTTGGGTCATCCCTCCCCTTTAGAATCACTGAGATCTGGAATAACCTCACCTCCCCTCTCCGAACCTCAAGCTCCCTCCAACTCTTCCGCAAACACCTAAAAACCTGGCTATTCTCAAAACTGTAACACTTCCCCCCTCTTAGGCCTCTCACCTTCCCCCTTTACACCTAACTCTTTAATCTCTCCACTGTAGTTCCTCTCTCATCTTTCTTCCTGTAAACCGTGCCGAGCTCCGCATTCATGGAGATGGTGCGGTATATAAACCCAAGGTTTAGTTTAGTTTAGTTTAATGTGTGAAACAAAGCAAAAATTCAGGGGAAAAGAACCAAAAGGACCAAATTTTTTATTTTGTGAATATCCCTACTGAAAACCTGACCTGACTGCTGTCCTTGATGACTAGAAGTGAATACGGGCCCACTGGGGTGTTTACTAAACAGCTGAGCACGATTGCAACACTGCTTCTTTGAGCTTATCAAGAGCCTTCAGTCACAGGGAAATTGTTCCAACTTTTGATCCTTCAAGCAAAGCGTTTTCCAAGTATCAGTCAGGGCTGAGGTATTGGTGTCAAGGTCAAGATCCTGGAGACATCTGTGTTTTGTCCCAAAATAAGAGAGGTGCATGATGGAAAAAAGCACCACTTGGTCCTTTAAATAGACCCTCCATCAGATTTGCTATGAGTTTTATAGTTGCCAAAGTTCATAAATCTGCACACTCAGCAAAACATGCATTAAATGCCCCTTGCTGCATTGTTAGATATCAATGACAATAAGGGCTCCTTTTACAAAAGTGCGCTAGGGCCTTAACGCATGGAATAGCACGCGCTAAATTGCCGCGTGCACTAGCCGCTACTGCCTCCTTTTGAGCAGGCGGTAGATTTTCGGCAAATACTCATGTGGATTAAAAACTGTGGCTGGAGCATAGGAAACAGAGAGTGGGGGGTAAGTGGATAATACTCAGACTGGAAGAGCGTCACCAGTGGAGTGCCGCAGGGCTTGGTGCTTGGACCCGTGCTCTTCAACATCTTTATAAATGATCTGGACATAGGTAGATTAAATTTGCGGACGATACAAAGTTATTCAGAGTAGTGAAGATGCAGGGGGATTGCGAAGATCTGCAACTTGACATAATCAGGCTCGAGGAATGGGCATCGACATGGCAGATGAGATTCAATGTGGATAAGTGTAAAGTGATGCATGTCGGTAACAAAAAACTCATGCATGAATACAGGATGTCCGGGGCGGTACTTAGAGAGACCTCTCAGGAAAGGGACTTGGGAGTTCTGATCGACAAGTCAATGAAGCCATCCGCGTAATGTGCGGCGGCGGCAAAAAGGGCAAACAGAATGCTAGGAATGATAAAGAAGGGATCATGAACAGATCAGAGAAGGTTATCATGCCACTGTACCAGGCCATGGTGCACCCTCACCTGGAGTACTGCGTCCAGCACTGGTCGCCGTACATGAAGAAGAACACAGTACTACTCGAAAGGGTCCAGAGAAGAGCGACCAAGATGGTTAAGGGGTTGGAGGAGTTGACGTATAGCGACAGATTAGAGAAAATGGGCCTCTTCTCCCTCAAACAGAGGAGATTGAGAGGGGACATGATCGAAACATTCAAGATACTGAAGGGGATAGACAAGGACAGGTTGTTCACCCTCTCCAAGGTAGGGAGAACGAGAGGGCACTCTCTAAAGTTAAAAGGGATAGATTCCGTACAAATGTAAGGAAGTTCTTCTTCACCCAGAGAGTGGTAGAAAACTGGAACGCTCTTCCGGAGTCTGTCATAGGGGAAAACACTCTCCAGGGATTCAAGACAAAGTTAGACAAGTTCTTGCTGAACAAGGACGTATGCTGATAGGGCTGGTTTCAGGGCGCTGGTCTTTGAGCAGAGGGCCGCCGCGTGAGCGGCCTGCTGGGCATGATGGACCACTGGTCTGACCCAGCAGCGGCAATTCTTATGTTCTTAAACTGTTATTCTAGAGAAGAAATGTTCTCACCAATTAGGGGTCGTTGGTCTATCTTCAATGGGGGTCTGTCTCTCCAAAGACTCTCTACCCATCTATCCTCCACGACTCACCTGTTGCCCCTCTTCACAGATAAACTGGATATCCAAATTTTAATGAACTTTGAATAGGTACAATCACTAAACAGTCTCATTTGAATAGGTACAATCACTAAACAGTCTCATTTGAAGCTCGTCAAAATCACATCAGAGGGAGAGCCGACACGACACGAGCAGCAAGTTCATGATACTGCTTGTGCTGGGAAAATTAAAGAGGTACAGGGAAAAGGAAGGGGTGTGTGCTCATGGCAGGGGGGTTGGAAGGGAAGGGGTGTGTGCGCATAGCAGGGGGGTTGGGAAGGAGTTGGGTGCAGAGAAGAGGGTGGGGAGGGGCGCTTCTGTTCCAGGCACAACTCACCCTCACTATGCCACTGCCCTCACTCACAATAAAGTGATCTACAATATTTGAGTTACCGAAGCTTCACCTGTCGTTTGCCAATTGCAGGACACACATTGTCTAGAACTGGCCTCAGTTCCCCTGTGCTGGATTTGGCTGATCTTACTTCTCAAAGTAGCCACAGTCTGACCAGTAACTTCTGGCTCATTAGCAAGAAGGAAAAGAAAAACCGGCAAGGCTTCAGAAAATATTGGTGAAAGCACAATGCTTAACATCATCAGTAAGACAAAGTCCTACTCCTCCAAGAGAAGACGACGGTGCAGGCCAGTGTGTACTTTTAGAGTCGACAAGCCGAAGGGAGGGGTTTGGAAGGAGCATAGGTGGAGTCACAATTTACACGCACATGTCATAAAATACGGGGCTCCAACAGCAAGTAGATAAGTGATCTGTAAGACCTAATATGGTATAAAAAATAAAAATAGCAAGACATACCTTTTTGGTGTAACGATCAACAGAAGATAAGTTGAAAAGTTTTTTCTTCTATCTCTTAACGTCTTCTTTAAGCACAGCACAGAGCTTTTTTCCAGTTTGACGAAGGTTTTTTTTTGCCAATGAGGTGATCACTTAACCACCTTTGATACCACTTTTGTGGAGGTGGGAGGGCCCTTGTCTGAGGCTTTTTCATTCATTTTCAAATCACTATTAAGCCTGTACTGTTCTGATATTTTACCACTCGACATTTTGTATCTTTCATAGTGAAAGTGTATTTACATATTACTACTGACTTTTCACAATATCCGAGTCATTTTTCGGATTTAAAAAAAAAAAAAAAAAGGACAGGATGCAGAAAAGTTCTTGATAAAATTTATTCACTAAGACAAGTATAAAACTCTAAAACGCCCGGCACGACTATGTTTCGCCCACGCAAGGGTTGTGGCAGGGGTTTACTAAAATCAAGTGCTGCATCCACCAAACTTCACCGACTTGGCAAAAATAATCCTCTTTACAAAGAGCAAAATGTCAACAGTGTTTTCGGCTTGATCTGCCCTTCTTTTCATAAAATATGCATATGCATTAGGCACGAAGCATCAGCGTCCACAGTCTAGGAGACAAATAGATGCTTATATGCAGTGGTGTAGTGAGGGTGAGAGGTAGGAGCTGTAGCGGTGCTCCTCCCCCACACTCATCTCTGCCCCTGCTCCTTCCCTGATCACCCCTGCTGCACACACCACCTTCCCTTCCCCCATACCTCTAGTTAAAGTTGTTGCTCATGGCAGTTAACCACGTTCTCTTCGCGACCCCGTCAGTTCTCCCGCTGACGTCACTTCCTATGCGCGGCACCCAGAAGTGATGACGGCGGGAGAGCCGATGGGCTCGCGAGGAGCAGGTGATTGATCGCTGTGAGCAATAGCTAAAATGAGCTACAGGGGAAGGGAAAGGAGCACATGCATGATGAAGGGAGGAGTGGGAAGAGGTGGAGAGGAGGAGCGGAGCTGGTGCTTCTACCAACATTGCGCCCAGGGTGGACCACCACCCCCCTCGCTCCCCCCTTCCTATGCCACTGTTTATTTGGCAGCTTGATCCTTAGCAGTAATACTACTACTATTTATTCTTTCTATAGCGCTACTAGATGAACACTGAGCTGTACATTAAACACACAAGAGACAATCCCTGTTCGTAAGAGCTTACGATCTAAATTATGACAGACACACAGGACACAGGGTGGCTCAATATATGGGCAGGAGTGACTGGAGATTCCTCCTCTCCTAAAATCCCTAGATACCAGGGATTTGAACAGGTAGGTCTGGGGGATGGGCATATAAAGGGAAGGGAAGGTTTAGATAGGTTCCTAAAGGATGAGGGGATTGAGGGTTACAGATAGATGTAGAGGTAGGTTACAGAAATGGTCAGGAACCACTTCACAGGTCACAGACCTGATGGGCCGCCACGGGAGCGGACCGCTGGGCGCGATGGACCTCTGGTCTGACCCAGTGGTGGCAACTTCTTATGTTCTTATGAGTCATTTCACGGGGAGGATTCTTTTAATGCCAGGCCCCTTGAAGACATGGCCTGGGCGCACTGGACTGTGGGTTATTGCACCTTAATAATTCCAGGTTCATCGTGCCCTTCGGTCAAGCTTACTCCTGGCGACCATACGCTGGACCTCCCTTGTGGTTTTCTAGGCATGTCACAGGTGTGGTTTACCATTGCCTTCTCCTGAGTAGAGGTCTGCATGGGAACGGGGATTGTGGGAATCCCGTGGGTCCCGCAGGGGTCCTGCGGGAATCCCCCCTAACCCACGGGACTCCCACGGGGACCCCCTTCTGGCCCACGGGACTCCCACGGGGACCCCCCCTCTGGCCAACGGGACTCCCACGGGGATGGAAGGCTTTTGAAGCAGGGTTCGTCCATATAATATAATGGACACGTCAGCCTTAGTAAAAGAGGGGGTTTATAAGTTAATTACCAGAACAGAAAACAAAAAAAGGGTTCCACCAAAGAGATTCCACAAGGAAAACAGCAGCAAACACAAAAGAAACTGTGGAATTGATGATCCTGTCAGAAGTAATTGCTGCTTTTTATGGGGACGGGCGGGGATGGAGGTATTTCCTTGCAGGGATGGGTGGGGACGGAAAGGATCCTGATGGGGATGGGTGGGGACGGAGAGGATCCTGGCGGGGACGGATGGGGATGGAGAGGATCCTGGCAGGTACAGGTGGGGATGGGTGGGATTTCTGTCCCCGTGCAACTCTCTACTCCTGAGGCATGGAGGGTTTATTGACTTGCTGAAGAGCACAAAAAGCCTCCATGGGATTTCAACCTCAACCTTCCTGATTTCAGCCCATTTCTCTGGACCAGGGTCTCTCAAACCTTTTTAGCTCTGGCACATTAACCCCCTCTTCTATTAAACAGCGCTAGCAGTTAATAGTGCGGTGAGATGCACTGAATGGCCCGCGCTGCTCCTGATGCTCATAGAGTTCCTATGAGCATCGGGAGCAGCACGGGCTATTCAGCATGGCTCACTGTACTAAAAATTGCTAGCGAAGTTTAATAGAAGAGGGGATAAATGGAGCAAATGTTTTTTGCGGCACATTATTATTGAAATTATAAAATTGCAAAACCAAGAAAAAAAATGATATTCGAGTTATTTATTTAAAGTTCTTTAAGCTATGTATGAGTAACTGTAACAACGGTGAAACTAAAGTAGATAAAATGGAATTGCTAATCAATGCGATGGATTTGCTTGTTTTTGAGTGCAAATTAACTCAAAACGCGGCTTTATGGTCGACAAGCAAACACGTATTTCATTATCTACCATCTGTAGTTGCTCTCTTTTTAAAAATTATTTAATTTCTGTCAGAGCTGAAAATCCAAGTTTTCAAAGATAAGAAGATCCAAACAGTAACAAAGCCTAGATTGCTTTGCTAACCAAGTTAAGATAAGTACTGCATAAAAAAATAAAAAAAAAATCAAATTACATGCCGTTAGTAGACTCTTGCGTACATGACATATATGTCATCTGTTCTAGTATATATTTTTGAAGGGACTTTTTAAAATTAAAGTAGAATCCTGGAATCTCTTCGGGGCACGGCACACAGTTTGAGAGGCACTGCTCTAAACATTAAGCTATTTTTCCACTCTCCTTAATAGCTAACCCCCTCCTCCCCCCATTAATATGATTAAATCGCATTTATGTGCATTAGTATGCATACATTAACATGCTAATGCAGCTTAGTAAATGAGAGTCTAATGTTGTTTAACATACATAAAAAAATTAATGTGCTATGCATGAAATACTTAGCATGCACCTTAAATCAATCTGAAAAGATGTCAGCATATATGCCCTAAAATTAGTGCACAGCCATGCAAATGAAGGAATGTCAGATGCAAAGTTAGACTTTTATAGATGCTAGATACCATGGTATGCATTCCTCCATGAACTATTTTGGGTGTGTGCATGCAATTCCCTGTGAAAATGCAGGTGTGTCTTTTTAATATTTCTGAAAGTCTCCGCTCATTTCTAAATTCCTTCACTTGCACACATGGTTGCTTGCAAGTACACATACAGTAGGTTGCAAACTCAGCACATACATACCTACACACGTGAAGGGTAATTCTAAAAACTAGGCACCAACATTTTTATGCACATTGGCCCTGCTTCTATAAATGAGCCAATCTAGGTGCCTAAATAAATTAATTAAAAAAACTTAATTAGTGATGAAGATTAACAATTAACACCTGCACTTGATTGGGTGGTAGACACCTAACTTGGTAGGCGCCTACCACTTTGAGGTCGGTGCCTAGTCCAAGGTGCCTACCAGAAAGCAGATGTGGTTAGAGGGTGAATCGTAATTGAATATGCGCTCTATCCCTGTTTATAACAGGACGATTAATGATGTTGTTTAGACATGTCTATGTTATATGTGATAATCATAGGGAATCAAGATTTTATGTATGTGATATGGAAACCGCATAACTGTATGCGGGATATAAATTTTTTAATAAATAAATAAATGTTTTCCATGTAAGCGTTTGATCTGGATTTAGGCACCGGTAGGCACCTAACTTAGGCACTCTCATTTAGGCCAAGAAAACTCTGGCATAAATAGGATATGACTAAGGTTAGGACACCTATTGACCCTAAGCCTACTCTAGTGCCACTAAATGCATAGAATCATGCTTAGGCGACACACTATACAGCACCTAAGATTTAAACTAAACTAAACTAAACCTTAAGTTTGTATAGCGCATCATCCCCATAAAGATAGAGCTTGGCATGGTTTACAGGTAATTCAATAAATGAGGGAAGGACATAATAAGAAATTAGAGATTTTGAAGAGGATAACTAGCTTTATATTTTAAATAGATAGCTTTACGTTTTGGAGAAAAGCCAGATTTTCAGATGCTTTCGGAATAATTGGAATGAGCCTAGGTTCCGCAGCGGGGCAGGGAGGTTGTTCCAAAGCTCAGTGAATTTGAAGAAAAGGGATGTCCCTAATTTCCCTGCATATATGACGCCTTTTAACGAAGGGAAAGATAGTTTGAGTATGTGGGTGGATCTGGTAGTGTCAGGTCTCGAAGAATTCCAGGATAGTGGAATTAGGGAAGAAAGAATGCCATGTAGGATCTTGAAAATTAGTCAAGTACATTTAAAATGAATCCTAGAAATCACCGGAAACCAGTGAAGTTTTGACAGAAGCGGGGAAACATGATCAAATTTGCTTTTTGCGAAGATCAACCTAGCCGCAGTGTTCTGGATCCGCTGAAGTCCTTGAAGATTTTTCTTGGTTAGACTTAGATAGATGGAATTACAATAGTCCAGTCTGGAAAGAATGATTGATTGTACAAAGACAGCAAAATGTTGTTGGCGGAAGCAGGATCTCACTTTTAGGCGCTATTTATAGATTTTTTGGCCATTGAATGAATAATGAGAATACTAGTATATATACATATAGGGGAGCAGCCTAATAGTACAGTGGCCTGAGAACCCAAGGAACTGGGTTTGATTCCTCTTGCAGATTCATGTGACTGTGGGAAAGTTACTTAACCCTCCATTGCCCCAGGTATACAATATAAGTTCCTGCATATATTATATAAACTGCTTTGATTACATAGTAACAGAGTAAATGATGGCAGATAAAGACATGGATGGACATTCCAGTCTTCCCAGCAGTCACACCCAATAATTCATGATTAAACCAACAATGCATGAGATGAAAAATGCTTTATCGTTGTCTTTCTTTGGCATTTCTGGGACATAGATCATAGAAGCTTGCCCAGTGTCATCCTTAAGTTAAAACTATTTGAGTTGCTGTTGAAGCACTCTCCAGCCCATCTGAAACTGGATTGCAGAAGAATGTGGTGAAAGCAGTTAGCTTAGCAGGGTTAAAAAAAGGTTTGAATAAATTCCAAAAATAGAAGTCCATAGGCCATTATTTAGATGGCTTGGCATAGAATCTGTTTTACTACTTGGGATCTAGCTAGGTACTTGGGACCTGGATTGGCTAGTTGGAAACAGGATGCTGGGCTTGATGGACCTTCGGTTTGTCCCAGTATGGCAATTCTTATGTTCTTATGGATGTCTCATCTCAATAACCTATGTGAAATGGGCCTTTAATCTCTTAGAGGCTGCAGCTTTATGGGCTAACAAGCATTTTATAGTGTTTATATATTATTGTGGCTATTTGTATTGTTTTATTTTGGGGTTTTATTTGCACACATGCTAAAATTTAGTGCAACTTGAATATTAGTTTTCATGTATAATTTTTAGCATTAAACAGGCTAAAACATTTTTAATGGGATATAGGTGTAATACCCCATCGTCTTAGAAAAAAACTTGAGTTTTCTTATATGGGGTGTCAATATTGGAGATAAACTTTCTTACGGAGTTATTCACAGTTAAAAATTTGTCAGTAAGAAATACACAAATATTAGCCACTAGTATCTGTTTAAATAAAAATATATCATTCTTAGTCTCCTTATGTATTTAAATGGCAAAGTGTATGCATTGTGTCATGTTATAAAGTAACAGGCAAATAGGAATTGGATTTTTTTTTTTCTCAGTGTCTAAAATCTCCCAGCCATCCAGCTGAAATAGCTCTGTGCACTTCATTAAAAAAGGTATAATCCAAATATCTTCATGAGATTTGGCAATGCTCAAATAATACAGATGTGTAACAATACATATCCCTGCATCCCATCAGGACTCTGAGAACAGAACAGTTCAAAGCTTAGAAAAAAAAAAAAATGTTATCTCCTTGACCCCGTCATGGCTTCCCAGACTTTGGGACGTTGCAATCATCTTAACATAAAGCAGTTTCTTATATTGCACATAAATAGACTCATTAAGCTTTCCTGAGATAACATAGTAATGGGGCTAGACAGATGGCTCAGTGCAAAGCAGAAGACACAGAGTCCATCTGTAACTGTAGCTCTTAGAAACCAGGCGAGTGTCTTTTAAGGGCAGCAGAACACCTTTTTTTCCCCGTCACCAAGCTCTCAGGATTCTGATGCTATGTTGAGCAAAATATCAGTTAGGCCCATTCTACTGACTATAGTTTCTTTGACCGTGCAAGTATCTCAGGTTTTGATGCCACTGGAAATATACAAGACACCAGTGAAAAGTAGGAAATTCATGGAAACCGAGTGTGGAGAGGGGCACACATAAATTCCACAACAACACAACAAAATGGTATTCTATACAGATATCTGGGATCTTCCTAAGCATTTTGGCATATTTAAGCTATAATTGTATGTGTGTGGGGGGTTATTATTACTTTGTTTTGCATTTTATTGTGGTACTGATTCCCCCTCCCCGCAAATGTATTTTCTGGTCACGGGCCAATAACTCAGTTCACGCTGATCTCAGGGATTTCCTATTAAGCTAGGATCATTCTCGCTGGTAGATTCCAAGATGAGAAGTCCACCCTTGATAAAATTTGGTTGTGCCCAATTCCTCCCCTGCTTGAAAGGCCAGTGCTGGAGCCTGGAATGAGGAGCAGATCTGAGTGGAGAATGTCCACAGGGGCAGAGAGTAGGGCAATTTTGGGAATCCAGTGGATTACAGGACCGGAGGCAACATGGATTTACAAGAGGCAGGTCTTGTCAGACAAATCTGATCAATTTCTTTGACTAGGTGATGTCACCTGCCGGGGCCACAAGGAGACTGCAGGGGACCGCCGACAGGTGGCAGCACAGACCCTGGCGTGACTCCCAAGGAGGGAGACCCTACAAAACTAATACAGTTCTCTGGTTAAAAAAAAAAAACCAAAATGCTTCAGACAATTGCAGGCAAAACCAACATCCACCAGGCTTTCTGCACTGACTGCTACTCAGTTTCAAAAGTTCATCAGTGAGTAAAAAAAACCAACAACAAACAAAACTATTTCACTACCTTTGACTCCAGTGTGTATTTCAAAACAAACTCAAGCACTTCTCCCAGGTAAGTAATCCCAGAGTTCAAGATAATGTCCTGGGCAGCTTTATACAGCTCCAAACAAGGAAAAAAAAAAAACCAACACATTTCCACTACTTTATAGAGACCTGGGCTTTGGATAACTCAAGCCCTGCTCTTGGCTCTTGCAGTTTAAATACTATTGCCTCACTAGGCCATTGCCTCCCAGTTCCTGGGAACTGGGACAGAATTGCTGGGTTCACTCTAGCAAAAAGCTTTTAACAAGCACTCTCAAAATCCCTACCTGAGATATTCCGTGTACCCTCCCCCACAATTCTGGAACTCACTTTGTTGCCCTAATCCACCTCAGTTCGAAAACAAGAAAAAAAAAATAAACACCAGCTTTCTCAATGCTCAGTCCCAGCTAGTGTAAAGCAAATCAATCAGGGCTGTGCACAATTCTAGCCCTGCTCCAGCACAGCCCTCACTGCTGTGAAAACAAACTTCTCCAATACAGTTCCTTGGTATCCAATTCATTTAGCACATTGTCTCAACAAAAAATATCCAAGGAAAAAAAAAGGCAAAATATATCACTGATAAGAAACTGCCAAACTTACATCCATTTGTTCTGAGTCATCTTCAGGCATTTCAAACACTGTTACGTCCATGCTTTCTTCTAGGGCTTCCAGGGCCTTCCCACTCCATTGGCTCTTGCTTAGTGCCTTGCCCTTGCCTGGCCAGAAGAGTCCTATCTGCCAGGTCTTCCTGAGCTGCCTGCTTCACACTCTTTGAGAGCTGTTTTAAATTGTTAAAGCTACTCCCTAGCTTAGGTGGCTGGGGCATAGGTTTGTCTGCTCTCTGGCTCCCTCTCAGTTCACTGGGCAGATTACAGCTTGGGAACTGACAACTTTCTATGGCAGGGGTCCCCAAAGTCCCTCCTTGAGGGCTGAATCCAGTCGGGTTTTCAGGATTTCCCCAATGAATATGCATGAGATCTATGTGCATGCACTGCTTTCAATGCATATTCATTGGGGAAATCCTGAAACCCGGCTGGATTCGGCCCTCAAGGAGGGACTTTGGGGACCCCTGTTCTATGGGAACTTATTCTCCTGACAGGTTCTGGGTCAGAGTCAAGCTCATTTCCATCAGGATAGGCAGCCCTGACTTCTACAGCATCTGAGGTTCTACATTCAGCTGGTTTCCTGCCTCTGGGAACTGGTTTAGTACTGGACTTTACTCTGGCAGGTTCATCACCCGATGGAAATGTCACAATGACCAGAGAATTGGATAAAGGGAACGTGCTAGATGTGGTGTATTTAAATTTTAGCAAAGTCTTTAACAGTGTTTCACACAGACACCTAATAAATAAACTGAGTGCCCTTAGTATGGACCCCAAAGTGATGGACTGGGTCAGAAACTGATTGAGTGGAAGGCGACAGAGGGTAGTGATCAATGGAGATCGCTTTGAGGAAAGTGATGTTACTAGTGGCGTGCCCCAAGGTTTGGTTCTTGGGCCTGCTCTTTTTAACATTTTTGTAAGCGATATTGCTGAAGAGCTGACTGGTAAGATCTGCCTCTTTGCAGATGATAAAGTGTGTGATAAAGTGTGGAAAACATGAGGAAGGACACACTTTGAGACCTGCCTGTTGGATCCCACGTTTAACTTGGAGGTTCTGGGCTTCAAATTTCTACCAGAGACCGTAAATTTGTCTTCTAGAACTTTGTTCATAGAAATCTGCTCTGTAGCAGGAAACTTCTAGACTCACCTCTTCTCTTCAGACCTATTATTCGACTGTAGGACCTTTTCTAAAACTGTTAACTCAAAATGCATAGACACTTCTGTTTCTTCAGTCCTGCAGCTCTTTCTTCATAATCACTGATTAGAAATCTTGTAAACTGCATTGAATCTTTGTTGAAACTTGTGGTACAGAAGAACATGTATGGCAGTGTATCTCAAACTGTGTGCTTGAGATTCCAAGTGTGCCGCGGAACACTGAGAAGGAAGAGAGATGCCTGCCAGCTGACTTCCCTATGCGGTACGGAGCCAGCGCTTCCAGAATCGCCAAAGGCCTGCATGTTTCCCCCCTTCTCTCTAGCGTCCTCCGGCTTCCCCCCTGGCTTCACAGACTCACCTTTAAAGATAATTACAGCAGCCTGCAGAGGTAAAATGATTTTATTTTCAATATAGTCATTGAAACGTGTCATTTTTGAGAATTTATATCTGCTGTGTATATTGTGTGTATATGAAAAATTAATGGAAAAAATTGCATTACAATTAGTAAAGGGGATGGGATCTGGGGCAGAGCTTGGGTGGGCCTAGGGAGGTCTATTGTTGAGGTACTCAGTTGATATTTGTTAGACTTAGGGGGTACTTAGCTTGAAGTAGTTGAGAAGCACTGCTGTAGGCAATCAGCTGGCGCCAGTGCCTCTCCTTCTCTCTGGCCCTCTTCCCTGATGGCACCCCCTACTGGCGTCTCAGGGCCCATCTAGAGGGCCTCTGCACATGCATGGACGTCATCACGGTGACGTCCATACACTTCTGGGTGCCTCAAGCCGTGGCCACTACCTTTAGCATGAAAGTTTGAGAGATAGTGTATGGTATATGCCATTGGGTGCTATGAGCACTCTTAGCGTTGAGCAAGTTCCTTTAATCCAGGGAGAGGAAATTTGTTTTGTATTTGACACTAGCAATCATTTTGAAATGTTGGTGCCTGGCTTCCCCACCCCTGCTGCTTATTTTATGCTAATTTTCTCTGCCTTTAGATTGTGGGCCCAGTGCATCTTTCGCTACCGGTTTCTCTACTGTTAGCTGAAGGGGATGGCCCCTGTTCTGCCTTGCAATGGCAAAAGGATGCAAATGTCCACTTTTAGTAAAGCATTTGCTTATTTTTGCCATTGAAGGGCAGTGCTGCTGCCTCTGGGTGCCTCTTCTATTTCCCTAATGATAGATTTCCCTTATTTTTAACTTCCTTCAAACCCTGTCCCCAGATTTACAATTATAGTTAGTAGAAGAAAGGACTTTTCCAGACTAGCACAAAACCAATTTCTTTTTAGATCCGCAATTCATCAAGTCGCTAGGACTCGAGCACGAATCAAAGGCACCTAACAAGAACAGCAGCAGAAAGGAATGTTCTTCCTTATGGCTTATTTTAAAAGGGACGGTCATAAAGACAATCCTAACGCTATATTTAAAATTGCAATGGGTTTAAATGCAAAACATTATGTGATATGTAACCATAAAATATGTTTTCCACAAAACATTTTTTTTCCAAGCAACTACCATATCTTAGATATGAGGTTATATCATAATGAACACATCACTTAGGGTTTAATCCAATATCAATTATTTTCTGAGACACCCAGCACCAGAGGAATCTTTCCAACATGTTAGGAACCTGAAGAGTTGTTAATATGAGTCACGGAAAAGATGATACTATACAAAAAAAAAACACAGCAGGGTCTTCACCGCTTTGCAAAATGTATGTTTCTTCCAATACCAAGCAAACATGAGAAGAAGACACTTATAGAGTGGGAAAGGGGGTGGGGGGGCCAAGTCTTTGAGAATCTTTCAGAAGAGAAATTGAATCTGAGCCTAACTCAAAGTCAGGTACAATGAAACTATGTTCATAAGAATCCAAAGTTATGTCTGCCAGTTCACATTCTCTGAAATTTTCCAAACTTTCCTCCTGCCCAGACATACTCAAGGATGTTCCAAGCTGCTGCTAAACTGGGCTTTCATTTGCAACAAAGCAAAATCCCCACTCTCCCCCCCCAAAAGAGGAAGAACAAAGTCCTCATGGAGGAAACGGTACAACATATGTATTTTTCATATATGTTTTTCATGTAGAGATCGATATGTGTATTATCTTAGGAGGGATTGTATATTGTGCCAACGTTTACAGCACCAAGACTGGGGAAGAACTGCAATCCAATGGGTGTCACCACAAACTCAACAACCATGGAGCTCACTACGCTGCTATGGTGACTCCTCCAGGACACACAGTTTTGCAGTTTTAAAAATTAAAATGCAGACACTGAACTCGACTATGCTTGTAATCTTTCACCTCATCTATCCCACCAGCATGAATGTTCCATTGCAGATGGTTATATCATCTTCAGACAGAGACATTTTCCTTTCTATCCCTTCCATAATATCACTGGATCTAGTACTGATCGCTGTGGCAACTTACTGGTCACTTTCATCTTAGTAAATCCCATTGACTAGCCGTCTCTGAGATCTGCTTCTGAAACTAATTTCTAGCCCAATTTAACATTATTTGTACAGTTCTCAGACTGGCTTACTTGCGCATCAGTATAAGAACATGTCAAAGACTTCTCGTATGCAGCCCCCTAACCATTAACTCTGATCACCTCATTCAGTGAAATATGTTGGAGAAGATCTCTTCCTTGTGATAAAATATTACCTGCTACTACCACTACTACTACTATTAAATATTTCTATAGCACTACCAGACGTACGCAGCGCTGCAGAGTCACAAAGAGTAAGAAAACAGTCCCTGCTCGAAAGAGGCAAACAGGCAAGACAGACAAACATGGATACAGTTAAGGGGAACGGTTAATCGGCTGGCTTGTACAGGACAATCAAGCCATTGTGACATCACTGAGGAGGTTGGCTTTTATTGGTGGAATGAGGCATTATGACATCACAAGCTCAGCTCAGCTTCACGAAGACAAACAGGATGTCATGGATACAATTAAGGGGAACGGTTAATCGGCTGGCTTGTACAGGACAATCAAGCCATTGTGACATCACTGAGGAGGTTGGCTTTTATTGGTGGAATGAGGCATTATGACATCACAAGCTTAGCTCAGCTTCCCAAAGACAAACAGGATGTCATGGATACAGTTAAGGGGAACGGTTAATCAGCTGGCTTGTACAGGACAATCAAGCCATTGTGATATCACTGAGGAGGTTGGCTTTTATTGGTGAAATGAGGCATTATGACATCACAAGCTCAGCTCAGCTTCCCAAAGACAAACAGGATGTCATGGATACAGTTAAGGGGAACGGTTAATCAGCGGGCTGGGTTGGAGAGCAGATGAGTAGGGTTAAAGATTGAAAGTTATATCAAAAAGGTGGGTTTTCAGTCTGCTTTTAAACAAGAGAAGGGGCTTTACGGACAAACTCAGGTAATTTATTCCAGGCATACGGGGCAGCTAGATGAAAGGAACAAAGTCTGGAATTGGCAGAGGAGGAGAAGGGTAATGCTGAGTGACTTATCTGAGGAACGGAGTTTTCTGGGAGCTGTATAAGGACAGAGAAGTGAGGAGAGATATTGAGGGGCAACAGAATGAACACACTTGTAGGTCAGCAATAAGATCTTGAACTGTATGCGATGGCAGATAGGGAGCCAGTGAAGTGATTTAAGGAGAGGGGTAACATGAGCGTAGTATACCTGGGATCATGTTACTCACTAGCTTTGAGGTATTTCATTACTCTCTCCCGCAATACAGTTTTCATTACGTTTCTCACTGCTGATATCAAACTAACAAGTCCCCAGTTCATCTCTCACCCTTATAGGCTTGTACTGAATCTTCTCTTCCCCAAACTCTTGGATACGTTTGAACTAATGTTGAGCAGAGCCATCAGGATACAGTCAATACTTCGTCAGGCTCCTCCACTCTGCTGGGATTGCCCCATCAACTCTTGTTGCTTTTTTTCTACATTTAGTTTTGCTAGTATTTTAATATTATGTCTTCAGTAAGTGACAATGTGTTCTGTTCACATCCTTGGTTCATTTTCTGTTTGTTATGTATGGTTCATCACCTCCTTTTCAGTTGGAATACCAAACAAGTTTGGATTTCTTTCAAAATTGGAAAGACTGAGAACATTCTAAATAACTTAGAAATGACCTCCCTTTGGAAGAAGTCCCTTCTACACCCTCTATAATGAGGATAATAGAAAGATTTAAAATTATTTTGTCATATTTGGCTGCAAGCCTGATAAGGAACATTCTAAACGCCCATTTAATTTAATAAATACGGAGCTCTGGTTTGATGGAGATTACTGTATATTCAACAAAGCAATAAACAGAAAAGCCAAGGAATGCAGAAAGACATTTTTTTTTTTTGAGATTTGCACTAATTGGAAAAGAATATGACTTTGCTAAAAACATAACTCTCCCATTTTCTTTTGTAGGATTTGAAGTATTCAGATGGATTTGGGAATTCAAAACTGCTGTGCTTAGTGGCTTTTGGCTAAATGAGCAGCACAATATTTTCCACCTTGGGCAATGGGACTCTGAGCAAAATACCCCCAGGCTTACCCAGGTCTGCTTCCCATACCAGGAATCTGAGCTCTTGGGGAGGAGGCAGAAATATATATAGAGAGCCACCAAGAAATCCTGTCTCTCTCTCTCTATCTATCTATATATATTTCCCATAAGTAACATGATTTGGCCTCATGGCAGACCATTTTTATTTATGAGGAGCTATGGTAGGGAATGTATGACTAGTGTGGTTTTGGTGGCAATTAGGGGCATAATCAAAAACCTAAAACGTCCCAAAAAACACCTGTCAGCACTTGGATGTCCTAATCGTTGGGACACCCAAGTGCCAATAATCAAAAACATTTTCCTGGACGTTTAGCGAGACATTTCATCTGCTGTGCATCCAGCGTTCAAGGGGGCATGTTAAGAGGTGGGCAGATTTTGGATGTGCCAGACTTGGACATCTTGCAGGGATAATTAAACCTTTTCCAAGATGTCCTAGATGGAACGTAGACGTTTGGGACTAGACTTCTTTTGGAAGCATCTAAGTGTCAAACTGACCAGATGATCACTAGAGGGATAAAGTAATGATGCCCCACACTCCCCTAGTGATCACTGACCCCCCCCTCCCATCCTCCCAAAATCTGAAACAACCAATACATACCTGTCTCTGGAACACAGCATCTGGTATGGAAAATCCTATTGGAACACACACAGGTGGGGTGGGCTAGTGAACCATAGTGAGGAGGTGCCAAATCCAAAAAGCACTCTAACTACAACATCTATTGTGTTAAGTGTGAGCCCACCAAAACCCTACTATACTGCCATATAGTTACTACCTACAGCCAAAAGGGCTATTGGGGTGGTAAACAGGAGAGTATAGTAGGTTTTGGGGAAATTTTGGAGGACTCACCAGAAATTATAAGGGATATATGGTGAGATGCATATCTGGCATTCTTTATGTGATGTTCATAGCAGTGCCCTCTAAGGGGCCCCACTGCTCTGTTGGCATGTCTGTGTGGCATCCCCTCCCACATCTAAATGGTGTTGATTTGGACGTTTCTAACTTGAACATTTTTGTGGTGACAGTGTAGATGTTTTGGACTCCTGCTTGAAAATGGATGTTTTTATCCTAAATTTGGATGTTTAGCTGGAAACATCTAAGTTGGACTTAGATGTCCTTTTCAAAAATGATCCTCAATGTCTAGACATATCTTGATGATGTGACAGGCTAGCATCAGCCTGTTGTGGCTGCCACAAAAGAGTGGAGGGCAGAATCAATTGATATTTAATGGAGAGAGGAGCATATTCTACTTCCCTTTGGCCTCCAAGCAAATGACTCTTTAGACTTGTACATCTTTTAATTTGTTTTAGTGTAGTATGCATATTATGCTAGTAGCTAAATGCAATGTTTTATGCTCTGAATTTCTTTGGGTACATCAAACTGAAGAAAACAGACACATTAATAAATACCTATCCAGCTGATCTTTATCCATTGAGATATTGTACATATTCTATGTCTAAATAACTTAGGAATAGGCAGCATGTACTTGTGAAAAATGATAAAAATACTATTTTCTACTGTGCACAGTAGTGGGTTTGAAATCTCTCTAGACCCCTAGAGTGTGAGTTTTTTGCTGATGACAAAAACAACGCTAGCTTAAAAATCATCAATGATTGCTATGTGATATATTAATTGAGGCTTTTTCTCACCCTTTTTATTTGAATGTTTGATCTGAGAAACTGAGTCCACTGCTGGTGAGTGACATTTTTATAAATTGTTGATTTAAACATCTCTATCATATCTCCCCTCTCCCGCATTTCCTCTAAAGTATACATAGTGAGATTTTTAAGTCTGTCTCCATATGCCTTATGACGAAGACCACACACCATTTTAGTAGCCTTCCTCTGAACCGATTCTATCCTTTTTATATCTTTTTGATGGTGCGGTCTCCAGAATTGTACACAATATTCTAAATGAGATCTCACCAGAGTTTTATACAGGGGCATCAATACCTCCTTTTCCCTACTGACTATACTTCTCTCTATGCAACCTAGCATCCTTCTAGCTTTCGCCGTCACCTTTTCAACCTATTTGGCCACCTTAAGTTCATCACATACAATCACACCCAGGTCCTGCTCTTCTGTTGTGCACATAAGTTCTTCACCCCCTAAACTGTACCCCTTAAACCTGTTAACTGTATACTATATATGTCTAACCTGTAACCTGTTTTGAGCTCTTTGAGGACAACAGGATAGAAAACAAATCAAATAAATAAATAAAGAGGTCATCACTATTGGATCATGTCCAGGCCTGTAAGGCCTGTAAGGCTGGTAAGAAAAAGCTGCTTGTGCAGCTGGAGGCTTTGCTGCCCTTGACAAAAACCCCTGAGGAGCAGGTAGAGTCTCAAGCACAAGAATCAGATTCTTATGTTAGCTCATCTAGTAAAGCAGTAACCATATTTGTATAATTTGGAAGGTATACGAGGTCTGTTCAAAAAGTTCAAGGACAGTTTGAATTGCATACCAATGGGAAGTTCTTTTGAGGTATGCTAGGTGGCAAAGAGTAGCTTGAAACTTCAGGAGTAACCTCTTTTTTCCCATTCGTTGATACCTGTTTTCATTTCTGAACTACAGCAGTTTTTCTGAAAGTGCATTTTCATGATCAGCTATTTTACTTCATGTGGAACCTTAATGACCATTGCTTCAGAGTAAAGTTCTGTTTTAAATTGGATAAGACCACTATAGAAACTTATGAAATGTTGAAAGTGTCTAATGGGGAACGTGTCATGAGTCTTGGAAGGTGTTTTGAATTGTATTCATGCTTCAAAAGTGGTCGTGAATCAGTGGAAGACGATTTGCAAACTGGAAGACCATCAACGTCAAATGATGATGATCATGTTGATCAAGTGAGGATTCTTGTGCACGCTAATCATCAATTAACTGTTAGAGAATTTGCAGCGGAATGTAACATCGTCATTGGATCATGCCAAAACATTCTAACAGAGAAGTTGCAATGTTTGTTCCATGGTTACCGACGACCAGAAGAACAACTGCAAAAAATGTGATGACTGTTCTTCCCCAGCCACCTTACTCTTCTGACTCGGTCCCTGCTGACTTCTTCTTGTTTCCTAAACTTAAATCCATGCTGAAAGGAAAGCGATTTGACACCACTGAAGACATAAAGCAGGGGTGTCCAATGTTGGTCCTCGAGGGCCGCAATTCAGTCGGGTTTTCAGGATTTCCCCAATGAATATGCATTGAAAGCAGTGCATGCTAATAGATCTCATGCATATTCATTGGGGAAATCCTGAAAACCCGACTGGATTGCGGCCCTCGAGGACCGACATTGGACACCCCTGACATAAAGCAACATTTGACATAGCAACTTTTGCCGATTCCTGATGATGCATTTAAGGGCTGTTTCCAGAAGTGGAAATGATGTTGGGAAAAGTGTATACATAAGGAAGGGGAGTACTTTGAAAGGGACCGAATGGAATAAACTAAAAGATTGTTTAAGAAATTTGTATAAAATCAATCCTGGAACGTTTTGAACAGACCTTGTATTTATAGTCAGTGTTTGCCCTTGTGTTGGGTATGAAAATCATTTCTGTTACTTATCTGTAATGCTTGTCTAACCTAGCTTTTCAGAGTTATGTGGGAAATTGCCCTCCCCATGTGGAGAAAAAGATCCACATTGCCCACAGTGGATTGAATTCTAAATATGGCGCCAAAAAATTAGCACTGAAAAAAAGCACAAGCACTATGCTATAATTGGCCTGTGAATAGCACCTTGTGCTGGGATCCATGCCTAATTTTTAGGCGCAAGGATTTACACTAACTGAAACCTGGTTTAAATCTCCATGCCTAGATTAGGTGCAGATCAGACTTATTCTGTGCAAAAGTGTACAGCATATACACGTGTAAACTGTGAATAGGTTTTCATTGCTGACCAAGGCATCCTATTAGTCAACTATTGACAATGCAGACGTTTTGAGGGTTTTGTAGTTTCAAGCTAAAAACTGGGCATGACATGGGAAATGTTGATATTTCTCATGTTGTTTCAAATGAACGCACATTTAACAAGTACTTATCTATCTGGATAAACACCTTTGAAAACTGTCTTCCTGAGATTTGACTGTGGAGCTGAATTATTTCCACATGAATTTACTTACCTAGGCAAGTCTGGTGTGAAGTTTAGGGTGATATCTGTGGGGAAATTAATTCCCCATCATGGCTTGTACCTTTCTGTTATGCTTTGTTTATTTTTCTCACTTTTGGAAAGGTTAAATATAAACTTCCATTTCAGAAGACACAGTTCAGCATTTGAATTTTAATTTGCAACATTTACACAGTGTTGGAACAAAAGGAGTGAGAAATGCTAAATTTGTATTGAGTTGTGTATATTAACCTGCCTTTACAAGTATTCTTTCTTTCCCTGTTTTTTCATACCTACTTTTTTGTTCTTAAGAAAATGCATAGGGACAGACCTTCTGTGACTCAATCTACATATTTAGAGCTTTCATTCATGTGCTTCCAGTTGGTGACTGACAAATAGTAATTTGTTAAGTCAGTGGCGTAGCGAAGGTGGGAGACGCCCAGGGTGGTGGTGCCACCCCGCCGCGTGCGCTCCCACCGCCGTGTGCGCTCCCACTACCGCATGTGTTCCCCTTCACTTCCCCCGTACCTGTTTAGCTCCCCTGCGTGAGCAACATCGCCAGCGTCAGTTCTCCCTCTAACATCACTTCCTAGTTGCGGGACCCAGAATTAACGTCAGAAGGAAGTGCCGATGCCGGCGCGAACATCAGGTTGGAGCTGCAGCTGCTCACCGGCAAAGAGCTAGAGGTACAGTGGTGGGGAGCTGAAGGTGCACGCGCAGCAGGGAGGAGTGGGAACGAACGGGATGGTGGAGAGATGCCGGCACCCCCATACTAAACCACTGAAACCTAGTTGGACCAGTAGCACTGAGTAAAATATACCAACTGGCAGAATTCACCAAGCATTGGATTGTTCGGCCACTTGCGACAGCAAAGTAAAAGCTCTAAAGTAGTGAATTTTGATGGGTAGACAGTGAATACCATGCGTTTAAAGGACCATATTTTGAGCAACGATTAATAAGACTGTGTATTCCATTCTTTAAATTTGTGAGGGGTTTTTTTAGACTTGTGATGTGCTGTTTGGCATAAGGTCATCAGATGAGTGGGTGCCTGGAGACATTTCAGCTACTGAAAACTCTTCCTCCTAATAAAAAATTTTTTTAAGAAAATTTAAGAAATTTAAAAAAAAATGAAAAAATGCAAGAAAAAGAAATTCAAAGCCTGGCTTTTACAAAGCTGCGCTGCCAAGCAATGCACACTAAACGCCAAGCTGCTCATAGGAAAAGAACGGGCAGTTTAGCATTTAGCTGAGCAGCGCAGCTTTATAAAAGGACCCAACAGTGAATAAATAGAGTTCAGAGTCAGGGCTCACATTTCTGGACTTCTTGTATAAAGGATTCAATTCTACGCAAAAGTAACAACTAACATTCTCTCCATTCTACATATGAACGTGGAGGGGCATAATCAAAAGAAACGTCTAAGTCAAATTTGGTTGTATGGTGCGAGACGCCTAAAGTCAGCAGTGGGAAAATGCCCATTTTTGAAAAATACGTCTAGATATTAATCGTCTATCCGGATGTCCAGACTATTGTTCATCCAGACCGCCAGTGCATCTAGCTTTATACCACATTCTCATCTTGGACATTCTCAACCAAAAATCTGTCTAAGTCCCAAATGCCCAGAACAAGACCATTTGGATGTGGGAGGGGCCAACATTGTGATGGACTGGCCACCCTGGCATGGCAACAGGGCACTGCTGTGAACTTCACAAAAAGGATGCCACATAAACATCTCACCAGAACTCCCTTATAGAATACTGTATG